>NW_003805474.1:39446-48786 GCF_000255335.2 Galendromus occidentalis | reverse complement strand
AGAGCCGATCGGCCGATCGAGGTACGAAGTACGAGAATTTAGTCGTAAAGAAATTTATTCAAATCGGAACACAGTTTCTCATGTTCACCTCGAAAGTCCATCCCGCGCACCACTAGCAGCTCGCGCGATGAGATCTTTCTTTCGTTATAGTCTCTTCTACTTAAGAATAATATTAGTCATATTTGTATCTTCTCGTTCACTTATTTATAGTTTCGTCGTCGTCGTTGCATGACGATCCTCTCCGCGGTCACCACGATCTAGTGACTAGTGTGTCACAAAATAATACTCGGAATCGTTTTCCCCTCGAAGCTGTTCGTCATCTGAAATCATTGTCTCAACCGATAGCATTCGTCAGACGTCGTCTACACATATATGTATTTGAATTTTACCTCATCCGGCAAGAATTTCCGAGAAAATCTCACATGTGTCCCCCCTGCCTTCCCCCTCCAATACTGTTGTCAGATGATTCTCCCCAGAGCAGAATCGGTCTGGTGGATGACGATGTACAGCAGGAGTTAGCGTTTTGCGAGAATTCTTCAATTACTTCGAAACCGTTCATATTCCAACCGTAGGTTCCCTCCCGTCGAAATGTCGAGAATCGGAGGTTCCGCTTCCGACCGGCGACGAAAACGCGGAGCCCTACCAACCGCGACCTCCGCGAAGGGCTCGGCATGGAGTCTCCCAGGTGAAAATGAAACTAATTACAGAAGATTGAACAAAACAAAAAACGAACGGAGTGCATCGAAAAACCTTGGATCGACTTCTTCCCTAAATACTTTCGCTTTCCGAAATTCTTATATTCCTCACAATCTCGTACCCCCCACGGCATCGTCTGACTATGCCCCTCTCGGAGTCCAGGGTGGAAGAGAATAAATACAGAGGTACCTGTCTAGTGTACCAGCAGTTCATCCAGTACAAGACTTCACGGATGGAAGTCCTCACGCTGGAAGCCCCCGTTCGAGGCAAAGCGCAGAAACCGAATCCTGGTATTTGCTATCTCCGGCGTAGTAAATATAGGAAGGACATCGGGAAATCAAGCGATTTAGCAACCGAGATTTTCTCGGTTCCGATGATCGAGAATCGGGAGTTTGGATGCTCGGCTCTTTCCCGCTGTACACCCTATTCGAATCTCGAATATGACGACATGGAGTGCTAATTACTACGATCCGATGTCAACTGTTTCCTTATTCTGAGATTCCGTCTGCGCGCTGCGCACTGCGCAATGGCGCGCTCTGGAAGCTTCTTTCTCTCAAGAGCTGCTGAATGGCTCGAGTGCTTATGTGTTCGCCATCATGTCACTCCGAATCCAAACCGTATTCGCTCTGCTGCAGCAAGAAATGGCGGCACTAGGTGCGGACATCAATTGCGTCAATGGAGCGAGACCGCTTGAAAAGAAAATTGTCAAGGATGTAATTAATGCTCTCAAAGAATTGGATGACCAAGATTACGTGGAGATCGAAGGGTCAGACGAGTTGTACGAATCGGACTATCAAGATGAAGACTACCTGCCGCTGGTCGACGATTTGGAGAGCGAGGTCGGTCGGGAGCGGGAGTCTTTCTCTTACGAGTACATCTGCGAAGTTCTCGACTTCATCGATGCTCATCCGAATTGGTCTTTCAAAAGCATGGAAAACCGTTTCAAAAGAGTTCTCAACTACTCGTATATCACCAGGTTCAGGGAATATCGAGAACACATGGGAACCTGTCGAGATCGATACTTAAAAATATCGGAGTACTGCAAAAACATGTTCGATAGGTCTCGTGCCAGCGGATGCATTGTTCATGACCGCACAATTAGAATGTGGGCCCTTCACAAGGCCAGGGAACTTGATCTTACTACATTCATGGCATCAGATTCTTGGATTCTTCGATGGAAAAAGGATATAGAGTCTCATCTCGTAAAATCGTCAAATTCGTCACTTATAAGAATGTGCGAGAACGAGAGGAAATCGAAAATGATGTCATCGAGTTGTTACTTGAGCACCATGATCAGGTTCATGGCAAGTACGATCCTGGGGATGTGTATAACACCGATCAATCTGGTTTCCAATACATGGTCCACACCAACCGGACACTTTCTCATACTGGAGAGCGTACCACATTGTGTGTCGTCGACGCTCTTGCACCTCGGACGCATAGTTACACAATCCAGCCCCTCTTGAACATGGATGGCCGATTGGTCGGCGAGCTCGCCGTGAATTTGCAAGAAACGGGTGATGACTTCGGTCCACGCGTGCTCCAAACCATACAAGACTTCCCCAACTTGTACATAACGTGTACGAAATCCGGGAAGTTGACCAAAAATCTAATCCGGGCGTGGACCGAAAATGTGTTCAAGGACGTCATCAGTCGATCACATGACGACAAATGTGTCCTCTACGTTGATTCGTAGGCTGGACACACAGATCAACAACTCTATCAGATAGCAGACAAGTCCGTTATGGTGAAAGTGTTCCCGAAGGGATCGACGAATATCGTCCAGCCGCTCGATCTCTATTGTATCAGAATGTGGAAGGATTTTGCCAAAAGAATTACAGAGCAGTGCATGGATCACCAATTCAAAGTTCATCAGCGGAGGGACGTCCTTCGAATGCACTCACTCATCTATAATCAATTCCAACATCCCGCGTTTCGGCCTCTTTGGCTATGCGCGTGGCGCCTTGGAGGTTTTGAGGTACCACAGATACCCTTTCCGAGTCTAGCCGAAATGTTGTTTTCGGTTAACGCGGCTTGCGCGACATTGAACTGTAAGCTCATGCCTTTCATACGCTGCATATACTGCTCCAAAATTCTCTGTATCAACTGTTTTTACATGATGTATCATGTCTGTAATCTTCAGTGAGCAGTTCTGTGCTCAAGAATAGAGTATTAGGTAGCTGCATAAATTTCGTGCCCTATTTTCCAAGTGGAGATATTTCGGCTTTGTTAGAGAAACCGGAGAGAATTCCCCAATTATACGTTCTCCGCGGAAGAAAGTCCGCAGATGCAGACGATGTCAACAAGAGCCACCACGAATCCAAATCAAATCCGTTGAGCCGTCGTTGGCCAAATTTGAAAACTCGGGGGAACTGATCGGTCTGAAGTGCGCCGAGGAGCAGTCTCGAAACTGACGAGCTTCCGGTTCCAGGAATACCGGAACCCGGTAACCAGTAGAAACGGCCCATTCGCCGACAGGTCATGTGATGTTTTTCTAGTCTCGGACCCAGCTACGAAACCCACCCTATGTGGACCGAATCCGCGTCTATCAAGTCTGAAGGTTCCCGTGTCAGACTGCATCCACTCGCGCCCGCGAATCAGAAGCTGAGCGGGCATCTAGAGTGCAAACCGATAGGCAGCTTCACGTTCAATAAAGACGTACACCGCACGTAGATTTGAATCTGGCAGCTTTCAATTATGTTCCCAACTACAACTACGATCTCCATCCAAAAGTTCTCAATGGAAGGATGGATCAATCGCGTCAGTTCTGCCGTGCTTTAAAGTTCAAAAACGAGACGGCTGGCATGTGCTGTGCCAAAGGTCAAGTCAAACTTCCCGACCTTCGTTCGCAACCCCAGGCACTCCGGGCCCTGGTAGCCGGGGAAACAAGCGAATCGAAGCATTTTCTGAAAAACATGCAAAGTATAATTCGGCTTCCCAAATGACATCTTTCGGCGCTACCGAGACTTTTTATTATGAATTCTTGCCTGCGTTAAAATGCCAAGGCCAGATTCATCATCGCGCTGGATCCCTCCTCCCTTTACCGAATGAAGAACATCAGCGATTGTGGTTGTTGGAGAACAAGTTGGTTCGCGAGACATCGTCCTTCATCGTCGAGGGAAATTGAAGGAAATCTAAGTCAAGGAAACCTCCAACGAATTTCGGGAACTCATCGGTCATACGACGCGCTCCAGTACCCTTGGGAAAGGATGGGTACCACTCCGACATCAAGATGAGAGTCCCGAGAACCGATACAGAAACGAATAAGAAGGTCAGTTCAATGAAACTTTACGCCTCTCGAATCATGATTCGTGACAATTTTGACAATCACATTCTCAGATGTCGACTGTTGTTCCAGCAATTCATTGTCGATATGTACGGGAAAATCGAGAGCGAACGACTGCTCTATATCCGCCTAAATCAAATGGAACTGCGTTCGGGAGAATACATTCTTCTACGCGACGCGGTGAAAACTGATGCCAACGTCGATGCCAACAGTCTTGGAAAGCAGGTAATTTCACCATCCACGTACATCGGGAGCCCGCGTCATATGCGTGAATACTCCATGGATGCTATGACATATGTTCGCGCATAAGGTCGCCCCGATTTATTCATCACATTCACGTGCAATCCTGCCCGGGATGAAATTCAAGAGCTCTTGCTACGAGGTCAAGCGTCATCCGATCGCCACGACATCATTGCTCGCGTCTTCAGACAGAAATTCCGATCAATGATGAATTTCATCAACAAAGATCAAGTTTTCGGAGAAACACGGTGCTGGATGTACTCCATCGAATGGCAGAAGAGAGGACTCCCGCATGCACATATCCTGATCTGGTTGATGAACAAAATCACACCAGACAGAATCGACGATATCATCTCAGCCGAAATCCGAGACATTGACATTGATCCTGGATTATTCGAGGTCGTCACACAAAATATGGTCCACGGGCCTTGCGGAGGCTTTAATCTACGATGTGTTTGTATGAAAGACAAGAGACGCTCGAAAAGGTACTCAAAACGTCTGATCCCGGAATGCTTACACTCAATATCGCCGGAGATCCCTTGAAGACGGCGGCGAGATGTTCCGTCGCACGCGCGGTGATCGAGTCATCGTCATCGATAATAGCTAGATTGTGCCGTATCCACCATTCCTCTCAAAAACCTTCAAAGCGCACATCAAGGTCGAGTACTGCAATTCCGTCAAGTCCATCAGGTACATTTGCAAGTACGTGATCAAGGGGAGCGATATGGCAGTTCCTCGCTATCGAGGTGAGGAACACTTCAGAACCAGTCGATGAAGTGGAACGATATCGCTCTCAACGCTACATCAACAGTAATGAAGCGATTTGGCGTATTCTGTCATTCCCCATCCATGAACGAGAACCTGCAGTTGTGCATTTGGCGGTGCATCTCGAGAACGGTCAGCGTGTGTACTTCACGGCAAGCAAGTACAGGCGAAAGCGGCTGCTCCAGCGGCCTCAACATGGACTCCATTCTTCGATTTATGCAGGAATTCGAATGATGAGTTCCGGAATACTACACGTGGCAAGCAAAAAAGTTCAAGGCTCGCGAAAGAGGGACACCTGTGAACATCGAAGGACATGGAACGAGAATTTCCTCCAATGCTCTGGGTCGGTTGTGTTCATCCCAACAATCAAGAGTGCTTCTATCTAAGGCTGCTCTTAGTCAACGTACGTGGACCGACATCCTTCGAGCACTTCAGGACTCAGGACCTCAGGACTGTCGATGGTGAAGTTTGTGCAACTTACAGATAAGCCTGCCAGAAGTTACATCTTCTTGAAGACGACGCTCATTGGGATACCACATCGTCTGACGCGTCGGATACGTGTCGACCATGTCAAATTCGGAAGGTCTTCGCCAACATATTGACGATCTGCGTCCCATCCGATCCCAAGGGTCTTTGGGAAAAACACAAGGATTCTGTGGCCGAAGATATCCTGAACCGTGTTCGCCGTTCGCGCCAGAACCCTGAGCTAGCTTTCGTTCCTGAGATCTACAAGGGAGCATTGGTTTCGATTGAGGATCCTTGTTTTGCTATCGCCAACAAATCACTGGTTCAGCTGGGTATGGATGCCCCGGATCCAAGTGCGCTGGATACTCAGGATCGCGATTTAGTTCGAGAAAGCGATTTTGATGTGGGAGCTTCGGCTGAATGTGTCGAAACCAATGTTCCACTTCTGCTACCAGAACAACTGACCGCTTACGGAACTATCATGAGTGCAATCGCGAATCGTACCGGTGGACTTTTTTTCCTCGACGCACCTGGCGGCACCGGCAAGACTTCTAGATGGTGGTCGAACGGCCCTCTCCGCACTACAGCTGCCATCGAAGGTGCAAACGATCGAGATGCCTACATGCAATCTTGCCAAAAATTCCGGTATGGGGACCGGTTCAGACACGGAAGCCAGAATCGCAGAAGCCAGAATCGCAGAAGCCAGAATCACAGAAGCCAGAATCGCATAAGCCAGAATTCTCATTTGCCAGGATTCTCATAAGCCGGAATTCTCATAAGCCAGAATTCTCATGAGCCAGAATTCTCATAAGCCGGGATGGACCGTCGCCCTGACGGTGCCTTCCAACGCGCAACGAAGCCTACGCTTTCGATTCTGGAACGATGAACGCGCACGCGCGAGGTGTCGCTTAAGTGATGTTCTGGGATCTCAGAGGAGACGGAACGTCGCACCGAGAGTGGCCGCTGCATCTTTCAGCTGATAACACAGGCTGTGTCGTTCCATGAGCTGTAGTGTTGTGTGAATATTATCTGAGTGATGAGTTTGAGCTCGGTGATGTGTTGAAGAATGATCCAAGAGCAGAATAAAGAGTAGTCAGTAAATCAGGGTTTGTCTATCTCCGAATCTTGGTAGTCTTCCCGGACAGTTCGATTTCGAATCTCAATCACGATAGTCGATTCCCAGTCTCGACGTCTCTTCTCGGAGACAAAGGTCGCTCGGGAGGAACTCGACAACTTCGAGTCGAGCTCGAGGAAGGTTACTTTTGGCCCTGAGTAGCACAGGATAGCTCGCAATCGTCAGAAACCGGGACAGTCGCCGAAATCTTAGGGACAGTATTGCGATGCACACGTGACAAGTTGCTTCCAGAGTGATGTCGTTCGACACCTTGTCAGTGGGGCTTCGCATTGTTGTCATTGGGTTTTGCTTGATAATCGCATCGATCCGTACACTCCAACCTGTGTTCCGATTTCCATCGTAGATCAAAATCTTCGCTTTCTCGAGAGTCGATATGAGTGTCATGGCTGTCAAGGAAGTGCTCTCGGCGAAGGGGAAACCCCAATTCTTCGTGGAAAACTACCTTTATGAAGTTGAGAAGACGGTTGGTGGCAGGACATCTTACTGCAGATGCATCAAGCAAAGGAGGGACGGCTGTCCAGCAAGAATAACTATATTGAGATGGCCAGAACCGATGGTCCAAAGGCAGACTGGCGAGCATACTCATGCACCCGACACCGGCGAATTCATCAGGAGGCAGGCATCCGCTCAAATGAAGGATGCCGTTCTCGAAAAACAGGATAAAGGTGTTAAACGAGTTCATTCTGAGGTTCTTGCCGAGGAAGTGCGAAATTCGCGTGGTCTCTACGAAGATGAAGAGATAGGAGCAGCACTGCCAACATTCGACTCTGTGCGAGCCTCTTTGTATCGGGCTCGCGCAAAGCTCACACCGGCTTTACCTCAGAGTCGAACGGACATTGTCGTTGAGGGCTTGTACGGGAAAACTTTGAGCGACGAAGATTTCCTCTTGTTCGACGACGGCCTCGAGGACAAAATCCTGGCGTTCGGCACCGACGAAATGTTTAGTATCTTGTGCGAATCGCCACTGTTTCATGGACGGAACGTTCAAGTAGTTCCCCACCTCTTCTTACAGTTGTACACCATTCATTCTTTCCACAAGGGTCAGATGTTTCCGCTCGTATTCTTCCTTCTCCCAGACAAGACCAAGGAGACTTATCGTAGGATGTTTAGTCTGTTGAAGAATCATGCCGATGCGAAGGGCATGGTGTTTGCCCCTCGCACATTCCAGCTAGACTATGAAGTGGCAACCCTGAGAGCCATACAACTCGAATTCCCGCTGTCGGAGATCAAAGGCTGTAATTTTCATTTTAGTCAGAGTCTCTGGAGAAAAGTTCAGCATCTTGGTCTCGTCTCTCACTACAACGATCCGTCGGTCAAGAAACTCATCCGGTCCTGTTTTGCCCTCAGCTTGGTACCGTTGGACAGAATTGACGACGCTTGGCTAGGAATCGACGCAGAGTCTCCGGCCGCGGATCATCCAGCGTATGAACGAGTAGGAGTTTTCAAGGAGTATGTAATCAATACTTGGTTGGAAAATGGGTCGGTGTTTCCACGTAGTTTGTGGAATCACTACCGCAACTTCGGTGCTCGGACAACCAATCACGTCGAAGCGTGGCATAGCGCGTTGAGTCGAACGATCAGGAAAGAACATGTAAACCTGTTCCAACTGATCAACTTCCTAGAAAAAACAGGAAGATAAAGGGAGAGCGGACAGACTGTTAGCTCCAGGCAGGACAAGCCCCACGAGGCTCTCCTCGAAGTACAAGAGTCTCAACGACCGCCTTATCGACTGACGGACGAATTCGAATCCGGCGCGAAGAGTTTGATGGAATATGTTCACTGCGTCGGATTCAACTTGAAGACTTGAGAATTGTGATCGTGAGCTTTAATTTAAGATCTCTGTCGTATCATAATCAGAGGATGAAATGTAATAATGCAGATTTCAGAGAAATATTTGTGCGAGAAATGAAGTCATACCTAGTCCAATATCGTTAACTCCAAGTCCATTCCTTCGAATGCGGGGCAGCACCGGCTTATGAGAATTCTGGCTTATGAGAATTCCGGCTTTTGAGAATTCCGGCTTATGAGAATTCTGGCTTTTGCGATTCTGGCTCCGGCGATTCTGGCTTCTTCGATTCTGGCTTTTGCGATTCTGGCTTCCGAGATAGTACCGAACAACCAGGACCTAGTGGGGAAGGTAGAGGCCGAGGACGAGCGGACCATAGAGACGGCAAAAAGTCTCGTTTTTAGCGAATCCGAGAGCCCACTACGCCCATCCGACCCGACGGTGGCGAAAAGAAATAATAAATTTCTGAAACCGGACAGGTCGACAAAGCTGAATATCGGTGTCTTAAATATCAATGGCACGAGATACAACAAGGCGAAATGGGCGGCGCTTGAGAGAGACGTACTGATAGATAAGAAAATTAATGTTATGCTCCTATCAGAGACACGACTCATGAACGACGAACAATGTCCACATATTGAAGGATACCAATTTAATAGCAGCAACCGGAGAGAGTTCGGCGGCAAATACCCGCACGGTGGAATTGGAATCCTGACCTCTACACATCTGGAGATAATCTGGACCGAGAAGGGAGATGACTGGATAGCTCAAGCGTTTACAGTGGGCAAACAAAGTTGGATAACCATATCCTTCTACATAGCACATGCACTTAGAGACACGAACAAAATGACGTACGACTCTATAAAAAATTTTATTCATGACAGATGCAGCGATATGGACTGCATAATCATGGGAGGCGATGCGAACGCACACATGGAAGAACTCGACGGAGAAAGCAACGCGAGAG
>NW_003805474.1:0-39426 GCF_000255335.2 Galendromus occidentalis | reverse complement strand
TGGGGACCGTTCTGAGAACGTGTCAAATGATAATTTGGGATGAATGCACAATGGCCCACAAGAAGTCCTTGGAAGCGGTCCACCCCGTTTCGACGTTGATGATTTTGGAGTGTACCCCCTAATGCGCAATAACTGTACAAGGAATAAAAAGAGATGAGACAACACTGAAGAAGACTTCAAATGGCAACCCATCTAATTCCGAGAAAGACTTGGGGTTGTTTTCTAGTTTTGGGGTTCCTTCGGAATGAATGCGATGGATCGAAGAGATGCTTGCATGCTTCTATGATCGCCGAATAATTTCTCACTGCAACCCGAGATTTATTTACCTCACCTCACATCGCTGATTTTGAAATGCATCTACCGTTAACTCCGCTCAGAGGGATCCCCCGCTCAATTGAATCGCTCTCGGAGAGTCCCGATCCATTCCATGGTTTCCATTGATTTGAGCTTCCGATAATAATAATCGGATCTTCCGCTTATTGGTATCAAAATGGCGCGGTCTCGATGTGTTCCTATTAAGCGGAGCTCACTGTATATGCGCTCTCTCGGATCTTTATAAGGAATGGTAGGGGATAAGATAACACTGACTGAGAAAGGTCTCGATGGTGATCTGTCTAATTCCGAGAAAGACTTTGGGTTGTTTTCTAGGGTTGTTTGGTCCCCCCGAAAAGAAAACTATTCAGTAGACCCTCGTTATACGAACGTGAAAGGACCGGCCGAAATGGTCCCTTATATCCGAGCTCCGTTCTATCCGAAGATGAGCTCGAAGACGGAATGGGGCGTGAGAATAATTGGAAACATGACTGAAGCCTTCCTAACGACGCGAATGAGGGCGAGAAATCTCGAACCTCGTCCGAGGCTATCTTTTCCGATTTTTTTTTGCTTCGCAAGAATAGGTCCCTTATATATACATAGCCACTTTGATCAGCATAGGAGGAGATGGGACCGCGGCCTGGGAATCCGTCTGTTATATCCTAAGGTCCATTATTGGATCCGCTATAGCAGATTCACTCAAAATCGAAGATCTCTTAGGCTTGCCCGGGCAATCGGTACGCTGTAAGCCAGTGTTCGTTCTATCCCGGTTTGTGATAACGAGATAGCACTATGTGTAGATTGACGTAGATGTTTGGATGCTTTCATGATCGCCGAATAATTTCTCTTTGCACCCCCGAATTTATTGGCCTCACCGCACATCGCTGATTTTGACATGCGCTTCTGTAAGCCGAGTAAGATAGTGACGCCCCCTATTCCGAAACCGGTATTGCTTGTGGTCAGTGGATCTCTCCGGTACCGCCCCTCATCTTATATGATTTAGATTGGGACTTCCCCTGTCGTCATTCTTCGGTCATCTTCCGGATATATGTACACCACCGTGCTCCCAAATCGTGATTCGTGATGGTGTTCTCCGTATCTACTGTGACAGCCTCGAAGCCAGGCACAGACAAGCTCTGCCATGAGGGACATATGTACGTGTTTGACGAATCGAGTGCCAAGCAACGTACTGAGTTTTGGCGATTCCGATTCCGGGGAAGCTGCAAAGTGCGTCTCCACAAGATCGTCATCGGCGGCGAGGTGATCGAGGTCAAACTTTTTCGGGCTGATCCACACAGCCAAGGTTTAACGTCCCGGGTACTGTTATTCTCATTGCTTCCGAGGACGGATCCATAGAGCAAATGTACCCAGGAGGATCTAGGCCGAGTACCTGCATATTTTTCCGGCAGCAGGGATCGAACCCACACCGCCTCCCGCGCGAGGTGATCGAGGTCAGCGGAAGCCATAGTGACCCTCCGGATGCCGCCAGCATTGACGTAATCGTCCGCCGGAACGCCCTGAAGCGACGAGCCAAAGAAACACAGGAGACTCCCGCGCAGCTCATCAACCATGTGCAAGCCGGAGCAACTGCCGCTGTCCAAGTCGAATTCCCCAACAACCACGAAGTTAAGGTAAATGTTCTCCCGAACCTGCAGGTTGCAGTTCATGCGTGTTGGTATCTTCTTATCATCTCCTCCCGCACTTCAGGTCGTGAACAGGGTACGTAAAGCCTGCAGCAGCGCGCCCGTCGCTCTGAGCAGCCGGAGTACGATCATCATTCTCGAAAATTACACGAGGTACGAGCCCGTCCCCAGTCAGACAGAAAGGTACCTCATCGGTGACTCGGGTTATGGGGATGATGACCGGATTTTGGTCTCCGGTCGCGAGTCGACAGTTCGACAGGTCAGTGGATCAATCGATCCTGACTTCCATGCCTATTTGATTTTAGTCTAAGTATATGAGTTCCGAGATATACCCTCCATCGTCTTCCACAGGTGAATGGATATCCCTCGCCGAGAAGATCTATGTAGATGGGACCTTCAGCTTGGCGCCCAAGCTCTTCGCGCAGGTATTCGCTATTAGCGTAGAACTACGCTATAGCCCCCGGTGACGGGCACCAACTTCAATGGGAAGTATTGGGGGGCCGAAGCTCGAAAAAAATCGAATCTCGGAGATAGCATGCGTATGTGCTGGGGTCGTCTGCCAGAGGCTTACGCTCTTTCTCTATGCGAGTCACCTGTGTAACAAACTTGTCGAGCTTATTTCTCTGAAACAGAGCGTTTGACAATGAAAATGGTGATGGCTGAATATGTCCGGCTGAGAATGAGGCACCTTTTATGCTAGTCAATTTGCCCCTTATCTTGATTATTTCATAAAATACAGGCCAAGAAGTAGGCTCGTTCTCGCAGAACGTCGGAACGAAGACTCGGAGGCTGAAAAATCTGAGGGCAAGAAACCCTCAGCATACCTTGATTAGTCCTAATCAACTGTTCTGGAAACGCTATGTCGATTGATGGGCCCAGAAATTCCCTCTTTCTGATTTTAAATATATATTTGGCGGAGAATCTCTCCTCCGCTAGAGATGGATCTATTTCTTCAGGATCGCCTCAGTTTTTGCTAAATTAATCGTTGAAACTTTCCTCAATTCTTCCTCCACCCCGCGACGATGTTGAAGACAACTAACACCTCCGGTTGAGGTTGTATAATGACAGCGGAAAACGATGTGCGCGCGTTCTTCATTTCATATCTCCTCTAATGAGAATGGACTCTCGTCGTTCATTCTAGCCTTGGCTACTACATTCATGCGTTTCCTTCCCTCATTGGTCGATGTCAATGGTCGCGGAAGGCACCGGCGGAGAACCTTCTGACTAGCAAGCTAAGGATGCCGGACTCCGTGAAGAAAAAAGAACGAGTTGCCCCTAATACATCGTCAGCCATAATCCCGACATAAGAAAACGAACAGTGTTCAGACAAGCGATACGAAGCAGATTCCCGTAACAAACAAGGGCGAGAAGTCGTAGTTCAGTTCAACCGAAGTGGTCCTCAGGAAATCACCTATCAGGCAGGACGCAACGTGGTGCTAAGAGAATCTAGCCACGGCGGGCCGTACGGCTTAGCGGACGATTGGGAGGGAGTGGTTCCCCCAACGATAAACTTTTTAGACGGTGCTGTCGTCCTGTCGCAGCATTGTGAATGAATGAACGTGTGTCTCTCGCGTTGGGACAAATCATTCCAGCATGAAGAGCTCTCTTTTTTGATTGCCGCCGCCCAGTGATGGTCTCGAAAAGGAGGATAAGGGAAGGCCATCCTTACAATGCCGAATCATGATCATTCTAAGGTTTCGACATTCCATTTAGAACCTCATTTTATTAGTCTTCAACTAATTCATCCCCATCATCGTCTAGATGCGGATGCGCGGCCTCGCGATACTCGAAAAATCCTCCATCGGACATGCAATGATTGTTCCTTGAGATCGGCAATATGACATCTCATCGAGAGAGCAGATCATGTAGCAGCGTTTCTCCTAGGCGGACATGGTCATGGAATCTAATGTACCTTTCATACGCATAGTCGCGATGTTCTTTAATCCTTATATCCTCCACGAGGAAGTGTGGCACTCGGTCACGTACCGGTTGCCGTCCGAATTGCGGGTTGCCAAGCTGAAAACGACGCCGCACTCGGTGCAGATATCGGACCGTATGAGTTGAGTTCTTTGATCTCGTTTCCCTCAAACTAAAAAAGCGTCTTTTGAACAACGGCCAGAGGAAATCTCGTGATACCCTTCGTCGACCGGAGGGTAGTATCGAAAATCTTTCGCAGATCTTCGAACTCACGGAACTACGTGTTCCGTGTTCACGTAGTTCTACGCCCACAAACCGCCTGAGTCCCTGACTCGGGCACCCCGGAGATTTTTTTGGGGAACGCTCGGGATTCGTGATCCCGCCCTGCTACGCACTCTTACCGAACAAGAGTCAGGCCACCTACAGCCGAATTCTGGATCTTCTTCTCCGAGCCTGGCCCCAATTCAGCCCCCGCCGCGTGGCGCTCGACTTCGAGGTCGGCCTCCTCAACGATTTCCGACTGGCATTCCCGGAGGCCAGGATCGACAGGTGCCTCTTCCACCTCGTCAAGAACATGGAGGTAAAGCTGTGCGATCTCTCGGCCTTTGTACTCGTTACGAGAACGAGACGGAGTTCCCAGTGCAAGCGCGGATGATACCCGCACTCGCCTCCGTGCCACCACACTGAATGGACCTTGCTGTCGGTGAGCTCGCTCCATACCTATCTGAGGAGCTGATGCCCGTCCTCAATTTTGACGTGGGACACGTCTTTAGGCTCAATTGAGTAAACAGTGTAACGAAAAGCGCCGCGGATCTGACGTCCCGAAATCCACAGGCGCCGAATTAAAAAAAAAAAAAGCGACTCCATTGACCGGGATGCATTGCTCAGTTCCAAATGCACCAGACCGACATTGAAGTGCTGGGTATTAGACATGCTGTCTCCAATGATGATAACAGCCTCCTATTCTTCGTCAATTAACTTCTGTGCAAAATGCTAGGATATGCTGTTCAACTTCCGGTCGATATGTGAGCAAGAGAACTTGTTTCCAGCGGTTCGTCTGCTTGCTCGTTCGATCGCCATACCGACGGCTGGTCGAGTGGTTAGCGCGTTTGTCACTACTCGTGCGAACATGCGTTTCACTTCGTGAAATGCCACAACGACGCCGCTCGCGCGGGAGGCGGTGTGGGTTCGATCCCTGCTGCCGGAAAAATATTCCTTACGGAAGCGCAGGCACTCGGCCTTGATCCTCCTGGTAACATTTGCTCTATGGATCCGTCCTCGGAAGCAATGTGAATAACAGTACCCGGGACGTCAAACCTCGGCTGTGTGGATCAGCCCGAAAAAGTTAAATCGAATGTCTCCGCGGCCGGGCAGACGATTCGAGCATTGAAGATGAACATTTGTTTCTAGCTGTTCGTCCGCTGGTACGTTCGACCGCACAACAACAACACAACAACAACCGTGTCCCACGTGAACGCCAGGTTCGGCTGCAAGCCGAACCTGCTCGGACTTTTTTGAGGACGATTACCTCGGCCGCCCCAGAACATGAAATATAGTTCTCTCCGAGAGCTATATTTCATGTCTCATCGACTTCTGATCGTTCACTTCGTTTCTTAGGAACGCTCCTGGAGGCGAGATCGCGCGAAGTCGCACTCTCGACGGGGAAACGCGGACAAACAACTTTGCCGAGGCAGCTCACAGGCGACTCCAGGGCGAGTTCGGAGTGGATCATCCAAGCCTGTGGAGGTTCATCGACGGCATCCGAAAAGTTCAGCGTAGCAGGGATGTGGCCTACGAACGTTCAGTGGCGGGTCACGAACCCGAGAAGAAAAAAAGTAAGTACATCGAAGCCGACAAGAAAATTCTCAAAACTGTTAGGGAGTACGGCTCACGATGTGGAACTCGTGTGGAATTCATTCGATTCATGTGGAATCTACGATTCGAAATGCCTGAGTCGAGGCGAGAAGCGGAAACCGCGCGGTTTCGGCACAAGAAGCAATGAAGGATCGCCCGGTTTCCGCTTCTCGCCTCGACTCACGCATTTCAGATCCTCCGATGATCACACTGGACTGCTTGTGGCGTTTTCGAGAAGACTTGAGGGAAGGTTATGGACCGACGTGGGGAATAAAGGAGCTCACCTTCGACTACAATATGGGAGCTCGGACAGCTTTCTTCGCCGAGCCTAAGCGGGACGACTACACGGCGGACCTCCGCTTCTCTATGGACGCTCGCGTCAACACCAGTCGTCGATCGCATGCGCGTGGTATTTGGAAGACAATCGTACAGTTTTCGAAATCATATCTTCCCCGGAAGCGTGATAAACGATAACCATCAAGACGAGGTAGATCGGGAATGAGAAGGACTTGGGAGTCTTTTTAATCGAGCTGAGTCAACATGGCGAAGATTTCAAGTTTTAGGAGTCAGTGGAACATGTCACATCGCATCGATCACATACCGTTGACAAAACAGGTCATGCGCCACGCATTCTGTTTTCACTCTCGAATTTCAAGCCGAGAGGAGGAAGCCTTCGCGGATAATCATCGCTCGAGTGACATCGACGAGCTCCATTAACCCTCGGAGGACTCGGAGGTCTGTCTCCTCCGATGCTAAACAATATCAATATACATACTAGATATTCTGCTAGATATTCGACTCAATCATCAATAAACTTTCCCGTATACTTCATGCGTGATTGATGACGATGAAATATACGCACCTAAAAGGAAGCGAATTTGCCGCTTCGGAAGAGTCGCCTCTCAATGTTTGATGGAGCAGCGACGGCTGCAATCCAATTAAAAACTCACTATATTCGATCGCAGTCGAAGCTCTCGATAGCGGCCCGTCCGCATGAAGACTGAACTCTCTATGCATCAGCCGACATGTCTTCATTTCCAGGATCTTTCATCCCTAGCAAATAGTCTCACGGTCAGCCGACCACATCTGTCTAGATTTATGGGGGTGTTTTCAGCGCTGCCCTGTCGCAATGTCCTTCTGAACTTCGAGTTCCTCCCGATTGAGGCAAGGCTGCTCCACTCGCCGGCTCTCTGCGGACTTCCTCTCGCCCGGCGCGACATTCAACCAGAAGAAGTAGTATCCGATCGTCTCGAGGTAGGATGAGGGTGTCCTCAGCTCTTCCTCCTCCTGTTCGGAACCTCATTTCCAACCTCCCGTTCGGTCTCATGTCCCGGGGAGGCAGTCGGTTTCAAACCTCCGCCTCTCGTGCTATCGGCGCGGCTTCGTTTCAGCTTACACCTGCACGACGAGGGACAGACATGCTTGCCTAGAAGATCCGCTTCAGATAGCCTCCCAAGTACTCGCTCTCCACTACACGCTCAAATCAGGTACCGTAGGGCAGGAATATTCATTCCTACGTCTTCTCACAAAGGATCTCCTAAGAGAATCTCCGGCGATCATGAGAGCTCATGATCAGCTCATCCATGTCTCAGAACGAAGCTCCGCTCATGATGAATCGCTGTAATAAGGAAGCGGAATGCATGCCCCAGCTTCGAAAACAGAGTCTCTCGAAGTTTCGGTCAGCTAGCCTCACAACTGATTTCGACCGTTCATTTTCTTCCTCGCTCGAATGCATCAGCCACCTCACGAGCCTTGTCGCGGATTGTCGATCCGTGAACCTCCAGGCTTCGATGATCGAGAGCAAGTTCTCCATTATGCGCTTCTCTGCACACGCACATTCCGCATTGAACGTCTGCGTCAACACCTCTAGAGACCTGCACAGACATACAGTCAGTCAACGAGTGTTCGAATCGAGAGCTGTCGATCCGGAATCCCATCTTCCTCCGGCGGACCTTGACAGTGTACCTCCGTTTTACAACTTGTGATTTGTGAAAACGGAGGCAACCATGACTACAGCCTTCAAGGTCCCCACAGCCACGATGAACTACCCTTGCAAATTGATCCCAATGTTGTGCCTTCTCATTCGATGCTGCGTCGGGGAGCTCGCCGATTGCGAAAAAGATCATCTCCCCTTGAGCCTCGGAGAAGGTCCGCTCCATGCCAGGGCCGAGCTCATGGCCTTCAGTCGCGACTGCACCATGGAAGTTTGGCTGCATTACTTCAAAAAGAATCGTTCAGAAGACGTTCCGTGGGATGGTGTAAGCGTCGAGACGGAGGGCAATTTTAACTTTGGACACCAAAGTATACACTTCAGCTTTGACTTCCACGCTTTCTCCATCTGGCTCAGCATAGAAATCATCGAAGATTTCGATATACTTTACACCGCAGAGGGAAGGAGCGCGAAAGTCCCAGATGGAACGACGTGCACGGACGGTCGTGAGAAGTCCCAGGAGAACATTTGCGAAATCCCGCTCTCTCCGCTAGAACCATCCAGGATTTTCCTTCCCCGATCGCGGGGCAGAGAGCCATACTGAAGCGTTCAGTCGAGCAAGTCGAGCAGTCTTGAGCTGCGTCTGGGCCGCAGCGACCGAAGCCCTTTCATGCCGCCGACCACCTCTGGAAAGTCTCCGCTGAAATTGGATCTGCGCCCAAATCGCCTTGCGCTCGAAAGTACATGCACCACTTGAGGGCGTCTTCAGAATCAAAATATGTCGAGGCAAGCATATTCGAGCCTGAAGAATGGTAATAATGGAAGTTATGATCGACATCCGCATAACCAATAACAATAAACGTATCCCATAAGATCAATCGTTTTGACCGCATCACAGGTAGGTAATGTCGATGAGATGATTCGATGAGATTCGAGCGACAATTAGGGATGTCAGCGGTTCCAGAGCCGCGGTCCTAGAACCGCAAGAACCGCTTCGGGCAGAAGCTGATTTGGCACCGAATCGAGAGCGACATTTTCGTGACTATTGGTACGCAGGCCTATAGATATATCGATCGTCCTCGACGTATCAGCCGGGGATCCTTCGCGGCGCGCAGAGCGAGACTACGTGCACCCGAAGTGCGAAGAGATACGTTGGCGAGAGCGGGGAAAAAATTTGGCGGCTGCCTTGTTTATTGTGGGTCGTGGAGGCCACCAGTGGTTCCCTGCTGAAGTGCGAGAAACCGTCGGACGCATCGGATAAGTCCCGATAAAGCTAGGGAAGACATCGTTCGAGAATTTCATGTGAAAGGTAGATGTTGTGAACAATTGTGAGTTCTGAGTTTGTGCGTTTCAAGGATGGTAATTGTGAATAAAGACGATCATCGTCTCCATCCTATAGCATCTCTTCCTTTCGAATTATATAATTTCTGTGATTCGATAGCTCCGTGACGTCAATCAGGACGGGGTTGAGGCCTCTATCTCCTCACTTTGTGCCACAAGATCGAGTGAGGGAACTTAACGGATAATCGAACTACAGAACAACATTAATTTATTCCCTCGTTGATTCATTCGTTTTGTTTGAGACCAATGACTTACGATCCAGAGACCGCCTTCCTCTGCGAAAAACCACCGTCTCCTCCGCTGCTGTCAATGATTTATTGTAGGCAAGATCGATATTCTAGAAGAAATTGCTCAACGGTGACTCGCAGGTCTGTGCATGAGAGATCCCTTCATCCGGATGTGCGAAGGCGGTTCGGCCGATCTTCACGCGAGAGCCGGAGATCCTTTCTGCAGAGCGACAAAGACATCCGTGAACAGGCGGTCAGCAAAATCTCTTGAACGAGAGGGTTTGCTATTCCCTCAGGTGGTAACTGACCTTTGCTTCTGTTGGCTGACCGTTGCTCTGTTCTGTTTCCTTCTGATTAGCCTCATCCTTTTCAGCCCAGCACTTGAACTCGCTGCAGGAAAAAACCTGAGGAGAGAGCCGAGCCTTAGCGAGACCTTCTGATAATATCAATCTCGCTGTGATTTCCAATAATCAGAGTCTCCTCCGACGCACGTACCTTGCTGCCAGAAGATGCTGTACCACATATTTTGATGAAGCTGACCGGAACTGTAGCGAATTTCAATCTCTGCAAGGATTTACAACGATCCCGGGTGCGATCAATCACACGAGTCCATTTTTTGCGATCGGAAGAAACTTCGACGAAGTAGGAGAAATCATGCGAATCTTTTTGTGGCAGGACCATACTGATGGAATTCACGGCATACGGCTGCGACAACTGAACGATGATCGGCTCGCCACCTATTTCATGCTCGGTCCAACCTGTCCCCGCGAGCTCGTCTTTGGACTTGCCACCTATCATCTCATCGATACCTCCCGTGCATTGTAGGACAGTAGCTCCCAAGCTCACTGTTGCGACATTCTCCGCAGGAGCGTAGTACCCTTTGCAAGAATTCCAATCTTGCCCAGTATAAGACGCTTCGAATTCGGACAAATAATCGATTTTTTGCCGCGGGAGGAGTCGAATGAAACGAACGATTCTCGGCTTGAAGTGAAGTCTTTGGGGAGAGCGACAGACTAATTCGGGTTGATCGATGACACGGATCCAATTCACAAAGTCGACCGAGACCTCGACGTGGTACCCGAAACTCGCCGAGCTTCCACGAGGCAATCGGAACGAGATATAGTCGACGAAGAAGGCTTTGCTGAGCGCAACTGTGAACGCCTTTTCGACCGGCAGGTCCACAGAGCAGTTATCTTCGGGCATATCTTCGCTGCGATAGCACAGTTCGACCTCCGGGAAAGCGAAAACTTTGGAATCGTCCTTTACGATAACGAGCCTCTTCGCTCCGTTCTCTTTGGTGGACAGATTCTGTCCACTTGTCAGGACGCCCCTGAGAGGCAGATCTGCTGAATGACACTCCCGCATCTGGATGGCTTCGATCACTCGATCCGTCGTTATCAGACCCGAGCTCGTGACCTCAGAAAGAAGATTTCTCGTCGGGATTAGTGGCAGTCGAAGCCGACCCAGCACTTCGGCCTGGTCTTCTGAGTCAGGATTTTTCTTGCACCAACGAGTCACAGCCCTAAAGATGTCGATCTCCTCCGCGCAGAAAGAATCACGCGATAGAATTCGACTCAAAGTACGCGCACGAGAAGTACAGAAAGCCTCGCTCTCGAGAACTGCCTGTGGGACTTGATCCATGAAATGGACACAAACTTCATGCAGGTGCTTGAGGCTGAGCGGCTCAATCGACTCGCAGATTAGCAAGACATTGTCAGCGGACATAATTTCTTCGAGATACTCGCAGAGTGATGTTCGCATCTTCTGAAGTCCATAGAGATCTGCCACGGAAAGAACTTCCAGAATCGTCTCAACATCCATTGATTTCAATTCCAACTGCGCGGTGTAGATGTACTTAAGCACCGCTTTGAACCCTCGGGCTGGGACGTCCTTCAGCTCGACCTCTTCCTGGTCCGACTCCATCATTCCTCCACGGAAGAGTGCCCTGGGAAACGGCCAAACGTTTAGAATCTCGGAGAATCCGAATTGGCAAGATGATTGCAACAGATTCGTGAAGGATCCGGGATCTCGAAATGTTCAAAAATCGTTCCATGCTCTCTGTAGGAGATCGTAGAGCTGAATGTCGACCTCGTCCGAAATATTCAAACTAATTGTGTATAACATGAAGAACGAGAGTGGCTTCTCACTCACTGCACCAGAGGAAGATATATTCATGCTGAATTCACAAACTTTGTGAGAATGGGAACGGGACATGCAGGAGAAGCTTGAAATGATGAAGATGATGGTCGGAGGCGGAGAGCGGATCTCAAAGTGTTGCTTCGGTGATGACTCTCGGCTTTTCTCCTTGCGACCACCGGAACTCCGACCACGGCCTCTGAGCTCGACGAAATCTTCGCATCGAGAGCATTGTCGACCCCGATCACAAACTTGCCGGCTCCCGCGTCGTCAGGCTCACCACCTATCACGCTTGCCACCGCCGCCGACGGAGAGTCGATCGAGAGAAACTGTTCTTATAGTCGAAGGAACTCGGAGAATCACACGGAAAACGACAGATTCCAGGAATCCACGGGCGATCGACCGGCTCGCTCCATTCACACACACTCCCTAGGCTCCTACGCCCGTCGATTCCTCTCACGCTCGCTCTCTTCCATTCGTTCTAAGAGACTCTCTCAACTTGATCTCCACGATATTCTCGGGGCTCTGGGACGATGAATTCCTGATTTTTTTCCGTGAATTCATCGCTTCCGCCGTCCTGTGGGAGAATCCGTGTAGTCGCCTCCCTGTGAATTCGAATCCTCCGCAAGCATCATATGCTCTGCCGAGATCCTCCTCATTCTTGGCGACATACTCTCCCTCATTACAGTTTCACGCCGGCGCCGCTCCGATGGCCGGGCCAAATGCGTGCAATAAAGGCCACCGATTCGGAAGGGCTCGCGCATGTCTGAGGGACAGGGCCTTGCTTCAATCACGAATACTCAGATGGGTATTCGTCTGTCTTGATCTGCGTTAGAGGAAAATGGTGGGCAAGGAAACGAGCAACTCGCTCCAACTCTCATTCTCAAGCGCATTCGGAGCGCTCTATGACACGTGCAGACGGACGCCAAGCCATGAAATACGGAACGAGTCGTACAAGTACCTGAAGTAATCACATGATGCAGCGAGAATGTTCTTGTGAGCGTATATAGCTTCCCCCTCAACGACGAGAGTTATGTCCGAGGAATCCTTGTCCGACAAAATGGATCCGATCCATTTCGAGAGATCGTAGACATGATCGATTCCGGACTTCTTGCTCGCTGCCCCCTCCAGAAGCTTTGCTTTCGATTTTTTCGCCATTATCGATTGTGAGAGACCGGCGACAGGACACTTCCGGGTTTTTTGGAAACTCCCCGATGGTAACGGCTTGAAATAAATCATTCGGTTTTTTCGGTGGAGAAGACTTCCCAAACTCTATCTACCTTGAGCATTATGGAATCTCTCCATGGATCCAACTTTTCACCTCACCGTCACTCGTTACGGTATTGGAAACTCGACGGTCAGAATTCGGTATCGGAAGACATACACCGTCGATCGCCGCTTTCGGAACTTTTTTTCATCTTTTCCCAGAGGAGGACGATCGACGAGTCCGCAGCGACCCCTAGTGAGAGGATTCCTGGGCTTGAGCAACGGAAAACGCGACATCGAACAGATTGAAGGCAACGCAGGGAGCCCGTTGCTTCCGAGTGCGTAAATTCGAACTCATCTCGGGACGCGAATTCAGATTCTCCGGTTTGATTCTCCGGCATAAAGAGTATCGTAGGATCTCGACCCCGCAACCCCTCGATGTGTTCGCTGAGGATCCGGTCAGCAAGGTCTCCGGATGGAGAGTCAGAGATTCGCTCCGGGAAGAGACTCACGATGAAGAACGCGACGTTGTCGTCATTTCCGCGAATTTCCTCCGAGGAAGCAATGCGGATCTCCACGCCATCTCCAACCATCGAATCCATGGTCAACCAGGCACTCGAATCGAAAGCTCATCCCGACCTCTGATCCGCTGGTGGACCCGTGCACTCGTGTTGGTGATAGAAGATGCAATTAAAAAATTTCATAACTCTTCGTGGAGTATACTGTCTCGAGACCCGAGACCCGCGATCTGCGTCGCAAGAATATGTGTCCTACCAACTCGGCACCCTGCTCAGAACAAGATCAGTCAGGCGGGAATTGCTGCTAGACCGCAGTACTGATCAATCCGTCAGCCTCGGTGACAACAGTGTCTCGGAAGACTGCATTGGCTTCCGACTATCGCGGGAAGCTCATATGATGCCACAGTTTGGCTTCGGGAAAGTACGAAACTGCATTCCGGTTTAATCGCCTAAGCCGTCGTGGTCGTCTGACCGTCTCGATGGACGGTTGGTTCTGAACTGTGTGTGTGTCCGCTGCGGCCCGTGAAGCTTCCAGACGTGGATGCACGTCAGACTTCCCCCGCACCTCAGCGACCCTATCTATGACCACTCCACGACAGTCATCGGCTCCTCTTTATTGCAGCATATGATTCTACCCAGATATGCGTCACACTCCCGGCCGAATTCTCGAGATGGAATATTCATGGCAGGAATATTCATTCCTACGTCTTCTCGCAAAGGATCTCCTAAGAGATTCTCCGGCGATCATGAGAGCTCACGATCAGCTCATCCACGTCTCAGAACGAAGCTCCGCTCATGATGAATCGATGTAATAAGGAAGCGGAATGCATGCCCCCAGCTTCGAAAACAGAGTATATCAAAGTTTCGGTCAGCTAGCCTCACAACTGATTTCGACCGTTCATTTTCTTCCTCGCTCGAATGCATCAGCCACCTCACGAGCCTTGTCGCGGATTGTCGATCCGTGAACCTCCAGGCTTCGATGATCGAGAGCAAGTTCCCCATGATTCGCTCCTCTGTACACGCACATTCCGCATTGAACGTCTGCGTCAACACAGAGTGTTCGAATCGGGAGCTGTCGATCCGGAATCCCATCTTCCTCCGACGGACCTTGACAGTGTATCTCCGTTTTACAACTTGTGATTTGTGAAAACGGAGGTCACCATGACTACAGCCTTCAACGTCCTCGCAGCCTCGATGAACTACCCTTGCAAATTGATCCCAATGTTGTGCCTTCTCATTCGATGCTGCGTCGGGGAGCTCGCCGATTGCGAAAAAGATCATCTCCCCTTGAGCCTCGGAGAAGGTCCGCTCCATGCCAGGGCCGAGCTCATGGCCTTTAGTCGCGACTGCACCATGGAAGTTTGGCGGCATTACTTCAAAAAGAATCATCGCATTGCCGACGTTCCGTGGGATGGTGTCAGCGTCGAGACGGAGGTCGATTTTAACTTTGGACACCAAAGTATAAACTTCAGCTTTGACTTCCACGCCTTCTCCATCTGGTTCAGCCTAGAAATCATCGAAGATTTCGATACACTTTACACCGCAGAGGGAAGGAGCGCGAAAGTCCCAGATGGAACGACGTGCACGGACGGTCGTGAGAAGTCCCAGGAGAACATTTGCGAAATCCCGCTCTCTCCGCTAGAACCATCCAGGATTTTCCTTCCCCGATCGCGGGGCAGAGAGCCATACTGAAGCGTTCAGTCGAGCAAGTCGAGCAGTCTTGAGCTGCGTCTGGGCCGCAGCGACCGAAGCCCGCGCTCTTTCATGCCGCCGACCACCTCTGGAAAGTCTCCGCTGAAATTGGATCTGCGCCCAAATCGCCTTGCGCTCGAAAGTACATGCACCACTTGAGGGCGTCTTCAGAATCAAAATATGTCGAGGCAAGCATATTCGAGCCTGAAGAATGGTAATAATGGAAGTTATGATCGACATCCGCATAACCAATAACAATAAACGTATCCCATAAGATCAATCGTTTTGACCGCATCACAGGTAGGTAATGTCGATGAGATGATTCGATGAGATTCGAGCGACAATTAGGGATGTCAGCGGTTCCAGAGCCGCGGTCCTAGAACCGCAAGAACCGCTTCGGGCAGAAGCTGATTTGGCACTGAATCGAGAGCGACATTTTCGTGACTATTGGTACGCAGGCCTATAGATATATCGATCGTCCTCGACGTATCACCGGGGATCCTTCGGGGCGCGCAGAGCGAGGCTACGTGCACCCGAAGTGCGAAGAGATACGTTGGCGAGAGCGGGGAAAAAATTTGGCAGCTGCCTTTGTTTATTGTAGGTCGTGGAGGCCACCAGTGGTTCCCTGCTAAAGTGCGAGAAACCGTCGGACGCATCGGATAAGTCCCGATAAAGCTAGGGAAGACATCGTTCGAGAATTTCGTGTGAAAGGTAGATGTTGTGAACAATTGTGAGTTCTGAGTTTTTGCGTTTCAAGGATGGAAATCGTGAATAGAGACGATCATCGTCTCCATCCTATAGCATCTCTTCCTTTCGAATTATATAAGTTCTGTGATTCGATAACTCCGTGACGTCAATCAGGACGGGGTTGAGGCCTCTATCTCCTCACCTTGTGCCACAAGATTTTATCGGCTGTCCCGCCAACCTCGGTCCAACCTGAGCGCGATTTTAGTATTGTTCGCCTGCTGTTAGGAGAGAACCGCGCGAGGCTGAAACCGAGCACGCTGGACAGCATTTTCATGCTGCGGAAAGCATTCGAGTACGGAGGCTTGTGAAATGTGCGGAAGGAATCAAGTTCGAGCCGAATAGTGGTGCTTGAATCATCATAAAATTCATTGAAGGAGACTTCATCCTAGAAGCGCTACATTTTGCTATTCATTCACGCACGGACATTTCCTCTGAGGAGGCGAGAGCATCGAAAATTTGCAGGGAAACAGTAGAAATCGATTGGTAGCGGAATCGCGGTGCTTTGCGGTTTTTAACCGCGACTCTCCCGGCGCGGTTCTCAAAACAAGCGGTCCTTTGACATGCCTAGCGACAATACGTCGCGGTTTTTTTCAAATTATCCCTTATCTTTTTCGGACGAAACTGAGTCGGAAAATGTGATGATTGCATGAACTCGAAAATAATTCGAGAGACCGCGATAAATCTCAATGCAGTGAATTTCCGCGTCAATGTCTGCGAGTGACTCACGGCCGCGCCAAAGTCGCGGCGTTCACTCCGAGAGTACCGCGACCCGATGCCGCGGCTCTTGGCACGGGTTTTTCACGGGAACACTGCGACACATATCCAGCCCAAGGCATATCGCATATGCAGACAACGATGTTATCGTCATCGTTGAAGACACTGAACATCTTTATCGTCGGATATGTCAGGCCAATATCATCAGACAAAAGAGGAAATAATGACAACGTCCCATCCTGATGGGAGCTGATGTGCTAATGTCCTTCCCCGATACGACGCGCCCTTAATCTCAGCGAATCAGACCAATCATACGCGGCGTGTGTAAGCATATGCGACCATGACGGACCTACATACATTTGCTTTTATACGTCTAGATCATCCGATATCCGTCCTCTGGGCCGTCGGAAGGAATCGCCGGGGGGAATTCTTATTCTCTCTTCTCCATCCCAGAACTTTTCCAGAGGAACTCCTGGAATTTCGAGTGCACTCGGGCGAGATGAGAGACTCCTTTTCTAGCATGATCTCAAGTAGGTCATGATCCTCTGATATCTTCGGATGAAGAATTCGATTCCGCGGAACTAATGAACCACCGCAAATCATGACGACCATAGACAAGCACATCTCATACTATCCGAGAACCTTTTGAAGTCAAGAGGACGCAAGAGGACGGAAAAATCGTCCCCGAGCACAAAATACATTGGCGCCCCGGGAGCGCGACCTCTGCCGAGAAGTCGGCGGCGAAACGGCCGGCAGCGAAACGTCTCGGCGGCGAAACGTCCGGGTTCGACTCTCTGGCGACACGTCCAGGTATCGACGCCCACGACGAATATGAGGGTTCAGCTTCAGAACGACACGACCGCTGCACGCTTCGCGGCTCAATTGCTGGACATTGGCTCTGCGAGGATGCCCATCGACAGATCTTCACGAAGCATAACTTTGCCCTCGGATTTCTGTACGGTGTGCTCGACGAAAGAACGCTTGATCCAGAGCGTCTTCCCCGACACAGAACGGAATTTCAAAAACCGTCAATGTCTGAATAAGCGAGCGATCCAGTCCGCTAAGAACTGTGACGTGAACGCCATGAATCTGAGCATTCAGAACGAAATACCCGGCGAAGCTTCGACGTACGAGCCCATCGATACGGTCATCGATCAAGATGGAGTTGAGAATTATCCAACAGAATTTTCGAAATCGCTGGATCTACCAGGCATGCCCCCCCCACGTTCTGACCACGTGCTGACCCTCAAGCTTGGTGTTCCGATCATGCTGCCGCGGAATCTTCATCCACCACGCCCGTGCGACGGAACAAGACTCGCCGTCAAGAACTTGATGAACAATGTAATTGAGGCAACGATTCTCAACGGGAAATTCGAGGGAGAAGATGTTTTATTTCCAAGGATTCCCATGATCCCTACCAATATCCCCTTCGAATTCAAGCGTCTACAGCAGTGTTTCTCGAACTGGGTTCCGCGGAACCTGGGGTTCCGTGGCGGATTGTGCGGAACCCCAAGGTCAACCTGCGGAACCCTAAAGTCTACCTGCGGAACCCCTGGGGCTTCCGCAGGTAGACTTTCGACTGACCGCTGCTCCACCTCGATGGGTGCCGTGTCGTTTGATCGAGGCACATTCCCACATTCTCGTGTTCACTCGAGATTCAGTTGTCGACACGTACTTCGAGCCGATTTGCGCCCGCTTGGACGCCACCGAAATAATCGATACACGAGGCTGCCGTAAGCCGGAATTGTGGCGAGCCCACTTTGCTGAATTTGGCACCGCTGGTGCTACCGGCAGTGGAGCCGACCTTCCTCGTCCTCTTCCGCCTCCTCCTCGTCCTCTTCCGCCTCCTCCTCGTCCTGTTCGTTCGCCGATTCGTCCATCTTATGTGATCCCCCACAGTCTCAATGACGGTAGCGACCTTGGCAGTCCGACGAGAACGGAAAGTGTTAACTATTCGACTCGACTCACTGAACTGGGTTTGAACTCAAGGACAACTCGACTTCTCTCGTTGAGCGGGGAATCCCGACTGACTGTGTGATCGTCTGCTCCACACGATTTATTGACACAAGGAATGTGGCGGGATACTTGAATATGAAACGCTAACAACTCTCCCCCTTTTTAGCATTCTGTATAATTATTGTAGCGTATTTTGATCACAATATTTCTTCTCGTCTATTTCGGTAAATATCTCGCTGGAGGGACTCCGGCGGTTTTTCTAGTGGACCTACGAACATTTGCGGGATTATCGTCTATAGGAGTTTCAGCACCAAGCTAAGGAGTATCACATAATGCTCCAAGAGATGAGTTGACTAGGATTTCCTCTTGAAGTGGCACGGTCAGAGATTCTTGTTGTGCGAGATCCTCGATTTCCGCTTGAGTCGATTCGAACGATTCGTCGGCATCTTCAGAGAATGCGGAATCAATAGAGTCCTCAGCTGTCAGTAATGCTGGGTGAAGCTGCTCCACACGTCGATTGGTTGTAGTATCAGTGTCCTCAATGGTTCGTTTCGAAGTCATCGGTCTGAGCTGATTATGATGGCGTTTTGAGATTCTGCCGGATGACTCGACCAACGCAATCTTCCTTCCGCAATGCTTGACAATTGCTCCGGGAACCCACTTCTCCTGTCCAGTGTATGAACGAGACATGACGAGATCTCCAGCTCTGAATTTACCATTTTCAGCCTGATCGTGAGTCGGCAGCGGTCGCTCTCGCACAAATCGAGTTTCGATCGCAACTGAGTCCAATCATAGCTTCCGCTGGAGTCCTTCTTGTAGTAGAATTCGGAACTATGCGGTGTAGGAAGAGGAATCTTTGTAATGCGGTGAATAAGTCTTTCTCCCCTTCGGTCTTGAGCTTCTTCAACGCTTGTTTTGTAGTTTGCACGTATCTCTCAACTTGGCCGTTGCTAGCCGGATGGTATGGTGGAGAAATTTATGAAGGATGCCGTTCGATTTGCAGAAATCGCTCAATTCCTGCGATGAGAACGTGGGATCGTTATCGGACACGATAACTTTCGGTAAACCAAACCGAGCCATGATCTCACGCAGGTGCTTCAAGGTGGTCCTCGTCGTTTTCGTAGTTGACATTAACACCTCCAACCATTTCGTATGGGCATCAACGAGCAGGAACAGGTACTGGCCGTCGATGGGACCAGCGTAGTCCACATGCACTCTGTCGAAGGGGTGCTCACTCGTTTGCCATGGGTGGTACGACCTTGGCGGTTGTCTTGCGTGCTGAGCGCAGATGGGGCATTCTTTCGCCAATCTTTCTATATCGGAGTTGAGAGTTTCCCACCAGACATATCTGCGGGCTAATTCTTTCATCTTATCTGAGCCGAAATGTCCTTCATGAAGCGTTCGAAGAACTTCCGAGCGACACACGAGTGGGATCATCAACCGATGTCCGCGGAAGATGGCACCATCCTCAATGGTGAACTCGTAGTGATCAACTCTCCACCCTTTCCTCGGCATAGCACTCTGACCTAGAAGCCATGAGAGGAGTGGGCGAAGAACTTCACACTGTTGAGTCTTCTTCGCAATCTCTGGAAAGTTGATTGGTGTATCGTCGGTTAGCTCAAGGAGTAGAATATCCTGGTGTTCATCCGGGGCCGTGAAATCCTCACTGCGTGTAGGGAGCCGGGATAACATGTCGGCGTTTCCATGTTCATTCGTATTACGGTAGATGATGTTGTAGTTGAAGGGCTGAAGGAACATGCTATAATTCGTCATGCGCATAGCCGCAAGCGGCGGCAACGCCTTCGATGGTGAGAGTATAGAGACCAATGGTTTACTATCAGTTATCAACGTGAATCTCCTACCGAACAAATAGTAGAAAAATCTGCTGACACCTTCCTTTATCCCAAGGGCCCCCTTCTCGAGTTGCGTGTAGCGCTTCTCAGTCTCATTCAGCGTTCTGGAGTAGTAAGCGATAGGTTTCTCGGAGCCGTCGTCGTATTTGTGAGAGAGTACGGCGGAGATGCCGTAAGATGACGCATCAGTCGCTAGCAGTAAAACCTTTTTCGGGACGAGAATCCGCGGAGAACACATTTCCGACTTGACAGCTTCGAAAGCTCGGTCCATATCCTCGGACCAGATGAAACGCTGCGTGCCGTTATTCTTGAAAGCTTTGTACAGGGGGTGTGCAAGGTCGGCCAGTTGAGGAGCAAATGACGAGTAGAATTGTATCATTCCCATAAAACTTTTCAATTCCGTGACCGAATGCGGTCGCGGTGCGTTTCTGAAACTTGATACCTTATCGTCACATGTGTGGATTGCTTCATGCCGCAGTCGGAAGCCGCAGAATTTAATTTCCTCGGCGAAGAATTCGCATTTCGAATGGTTCAAACGGATATCGTTGGAGTCGAGACGCTTCAGTACGGACTCTAATCTTCGGAGATGTTCTTCATCCGTAGCTGCAGAAATGACGATGTCATCTATGATGACCTCAACTCCGTCGATCCCGGCGAGAGTACTTTCCATGAACCGCTGCCATATAGCGGGGGCCGAAGCCAATCCATTGCACATTCGCTTGAAGCGATACAAGCCTCGATGAGTGTTTATTGTCAGGAACTTCTGATCTTCGTCACGAACGGGCATGTGTAGGAACGCGTTCGAAATATCCAGCTTTGTGAAACGCTTCCCGACTCCTATATTATCGAGAGCGTGCCGGATGTTCTTTAGAGGATGCGCGTCCACGATGAGGTGCTGATTCAAAACAGAGGCTGACCGTATCGCTCATTCAGCTCTGCTTTTCTCCTCTCTTGGTATACTCGAATTGAGGCAGCTTTACGCCTTTAGCCTCATGGTCGCACTTAGGCCTCGCAGCGATTTTTAACCGCGGTTAATTAATCGCAATAACCGCGAATTCCCGCGGTTTTTTAACCGCAGCTTCTGCGGCCATAACCGCGATTAATCGCTAATTTCCCGGGGTAGTCTAAGGCAGCGAGGGAAGAGTCTGGAAAACTCTCGCTAACGCCCAGGGCCAGAGGCTATCGGCATAGTTTTGTCGTAAGATCTGTAACGCAGCGTGCCGCAGCATATAAATTTTCGCGGCTCCCCCTCTGATGTTCAACCGCCTGAAACGATTCACGAAATTCGATGTCTGCACATAGAGCTTGAATGTCCCGTCAAGCGCGTCTCCAATCCGAGGGAAAGGGCCGTTACGGTTCATTTCTGGCCTGCCGATAGCGATCGAGACAGACTCCCTTCGCCCGGATCGCAGCTCGGGCATTACTCGGAGGCAACCTGGAACTTCGACAATCGATCCCGCCGACTTCTGTTCAAGCCGAGCGAGATTTTAGCGTTGTCCGGCTTCTGCTGGGGGAGAACAGGGCCAGTCTCAAGCCTCGAACGCTGGACAACATCTTCATTCTGAGGAAGTTCTACTAGCAGAAATCAGAGAACAAGAATTGAAACACCGATGGATCTAGGAGTTCCATACCGAGGGAGCGATAGCAGTGGGAACTAACTTATACGGGTAGAAATTGGTCCAACGAAGCGGAATTCTGTGCCTTACTGGTCGCCTCCTCGTTCGTAAATAAATCCTTACGTTAGCCATCCGAGTCACAATTTGTGCAGATCGAGATGGAGATAATGTTCAGAGGAGACTTAATGAAGAGCAGCATATATTATGCTCATTCTGAGGCTCGGCAAGCTCCAGAGGAAAGTGCGATTTTTAATTGATTTAAACCGCGGTTTTCAATTTGCGGTTTTGGATTGATCGCATACCGCGGTTTCCGGAATTGGCGGTTATTTGCGAGGCCTAGTCGCACTCCACCCTTCCTTGTCGGCTCTGCCTAGACTCCGTCACAATTATTCCACTCGTTTGAAAGCCACTGGTCTGCTGCCTTGTTCCACCATCGTAAAATCAGGCAACAGGAAGGCTCCCCTCCCGCACTCGATTTCCCTGTACAATCGCCTCGCTGATGCCATCCGCAACTATGTCAATAACTACCTGGTATGCGATCCTCGTTTCATCAAAGTCATCCTCAAGGAGCATTATTATGTACATTCCATGCTCAGAGCTGAAACGAATGTTTTATTATTCAACCCTATCGTTGAACTAGCTAGATACCTCGCCCGAACTTCCTCAATTCATGAGCCCTGCTCTCACGATCGAGGCTTGAACCTCGATGGAATGAATGACAGAGACACAAGGTTTGCACTTGTTGAGTTCAAAAGGAGTGCGCTGCACAAGATTATCCGACCGGGAGAGACTCGGATTAAACGGGGATCTCCTGGAAATGATGCACTGGGAGATGCGATGGAGGAAATTAGCCTCCGATCGTCGGGAGAAACTGGGGGTACGCTCGGGATTTGAACCCTCAATCGGGATTTGAACCCCGATCTCTGCTGTGCGTGTTGTATGCTGATTGTTTCGTGTGGTGTGTGTGTGTCGTTAACGAGTGCGCAAGCTTGAAGACGCGAAGGCAGCTCCGTCCGAGACAGGCGTGAGGCGCTTCCTGGCGGGACGCGATGTTCCTGGACTGGCCTGAATTCGGTGCAGCGAGGCGTCAGCCGTGCTCGGAATCGCCGGATACAGAAGCTCGAGACAGCCAAGTTACTGAGAAATGTTTCCCGAATGAATCTAAAATAGTTCTAACAAGGAAAAAAAATGTTCTTCTCAATTCGTTCGCTGCGGAGTCTCGCGTGAGGTAATGATGCAAGGGTGAAGATTTGTATGTCTTCTGATGAAGAGACGCGGAGAATTCGATGTGCTTCGGTGTTTTATATGATGAACCTGTGTTTCATGACATGCCACTGCCGAGGAGCAGAGTCGATCACCGGGTCTCTGTGATATATGGAGCTGCCATCGCTGTTGCTGTTGGTTTCCCTTGTGAGTCATGTCCTCCGCATCAAAAGTACACAAGCCTGCTGGTCCTCCGAAAACCTTATCGGCTTGCGACAAAGCTCTCCGTTCATGTTGCAAACTGGAGAGTTCGGGTCCGAAATCGATTTCAAGCCCGCGGCTCGCTGATTTCACCGAACGACAATGAGGGAAATTGATGACAGTGAGCGATTCTTCTTTGGCAAATGGCCGTGTCCACGGGGATTGCCTCAAATCCTTCACTCCGGTGCGCTACGCCGAATATCAAAGTATCAAGTCTACTTGGCCGTCGGCGTCGTGTTGCTCTCGCAGAAGTCTCGTGTGTATCGATGGAATCGGATGATTGGCCATCGACCCTATGAGCAAATAATGGAATTATTGTTCCTGTAACAAGAGGAAATATTTAGGAGAATAAATTGCGGCGGTCAGCGAATCGCATCCACGGAGCTTTTTCTAGGGACATACGACGGCGACGGCTGGCAGGCCTTCCCATAAGACCTGGAACTCAATGAACGCCGCGAGACCTTGGACGAGAGAGAATCAGGGCGGGTGGGGAGAGCCGTCAAGAGGATCTGGAAGTGTCCTTGTCTGTCCTCGGCATACGGGAGGAGATCCCAGGATAATCATCGGGTACTCAGTCTCGAAAAACTATCTTTCAAGGCAGGCTCCAAAACATAACCGTATCTGAGCGTCTAACCGGGTAATCTCGGGAGTGTTAGTAGCGGCTGCGCCCAGCGAGGATGATCTCATATCTTGATATAATATTTTGCGTTTCATATTGACTGAGTTTTGTTGAGCATGGAATATGTTAGATAGCGATAACTCCAAGCGATCATGTTGATCGGAAAGATTCCTCTCGGAGGACTCGTGATATCAAAGAAATGTCGTAGTTATCGAGAGAGACCTAAGATCTCTGAGCCGGTTGGGAGATCCTCGAGCGGAGGATACTCTGATGAACCGCAAGAACAAAGGAATCCCATCTGAGTCGGCATCAAGACCAGGATTGGACCTCGTGGCGCCATAAGTGTACGGCGATGGGTGTCTCCCCAGCTGCGGAATCGATACAGGCACCGGCATAAATGAAAGACGCGGGTTGTTAGAATGTACGGGGGTGCGCTCTCTTCAACCAGCGAGAAGCTCTAGGTATAACTTAGGCTTCCCCTTCTCTCTACGAGAATCTAGAATAGGAACACCCCAGTCTCATAGGATAAACTACTGTTTTGTGAAACCTCTGCTCGAGTGATTCCTCGATCCTGCATCCGAGTGTTAGTGCCTGAACTCAAATCTCCCTACTGGTGAAATTGTGCCGCTGTGGGAACGTCCTGTCACCTTCGAATTCTCTCCAACCATCCACAACACCTGACCAGTTTTGGTCAGACAAGTTTGATACGACGACCGGACATTATTAAGTGAGAAAGCGCCTATGTCATTTTCTTCCGAACTCCGCATAGAATCGGTGATGCGGCATCACTGATGCCGGATCGATTGATAAATGCTTCAAACCGGCTTCTGAGACCCGATCAAGACCCACATCCATCAGGTCTAACACGACGATGATCAAGAAAATTCGTCTAAGGGACAAGACGAAAACTTCTGGGTCTATCCATAATAATAAGATCGTCTTTTTCATGAGGTAGACACAAGCAGATGAGTTTATTCTTGGCTTCTCAGCCATCCCGGAATTGAAAATCTGCGTTTTCTCCAGAATGGCTAGTCCTCTCACGTCGGATAACGCCTCCTCGGATGTTCTGGGGAATTCCGCTGCACCTCATGAACGGTGCCAACCCGGAAGGATCGCCTTGGAGGAGACGATTAGTCATGGAGCTGATGCATCACTTCTAACAGACAGCTGTGGCTCCAGGCCTGAATCGGGCACGAGTGGTGACACTCAGCGCCGTCTTGGTTCGTCAACTCGGGCAAACCCCTCCACGGGGAATTCTCAAGAGCCCCAAGATGCGGTTGCAGGCACCGGCGAATTTCACTCCGGGCAGCCTGCGGATCTGTCGCGAAAGACAGCTTCGCTCGGAGGAAGTATCCAGTTGGCCAGAGCCATTCCTGTGGAGAGAAACAGATCTGAGTAATCTTATCTACAAGAAGAATATCCCCCATCTTATCTAGATACATTAAGCCTCGCATCAGAGATGCGAGCTAGAAAAGTCTTGTCCAGCTCAAATGGAATGTTCGATAGATTCATGACATCGACGTCTCGCGGTTCTTACCGGGCCTCTGTGATAATTGAAGCCAGCATCGCTGTCGCTGTTGTTATAATTCCCGTTGTAGGTCATATCCCTCGGATCAAGCGTCCGCATGCCTAAGGGTCCTCTGAGTACTCGGTCGGCTAGCGACAGAGCTCCCCGTGCGTGTTGCACATCGAAAAGCTCGGGTGCCTGCAGGGAAAATCGAATTAAGACATGAAACTCCCTGATTCGAATCAACGACGCTGTGCATTCCATGAGCGCTCTTCTCCTCCTCTCCTTCGGAAAGAAAAACCAAACTTACCACGACCATGGCAATGGTGAAGTTCGGGCGGAACTGATAGTCCGCCCAAGGCTGCCTCGATCCGAACGTGTCTTTATAAATTCCACGTCGGTTTATGAGGTCCGGCCTCTGATCGAAAGCCCCGGCACCTTCTTCGGGAACGAAGAAGCAGGATTCAAAATGAGTCTGAATCCGGGTTGACCACTCTGCGAAGGTCGTTTCTGATCCTGTGGTTGGATAAATTATTAGAAATAGATCGATATGTGTCCAAATCGAAGAGGATTGATGGAACGCACTATCTAGGAATGTCAGTGGATTTCAACGCACCTTCGAGCTCTACCGAGGCATAGGGGTAGATGCCTTCCGCATGCTTCTCGTGGAGCCATGAGATTACTGACTTGCAGAGCCCGACGAGCTCGACGGCGGAACCGTCACGGGGCGAAGCTGGGATTCCCTGGTTTTTGCCGGGAACGCTGCCCATCTTGTCCATCCACGTGCCGCAGTTGAATTCGTTTCCCCCGAAAACAAAGCCCGTCGTGTGGTCGACGCCGAAACTGACGTTGAAACCTGGGTCTTTCATTTGGGAGTCGATCCTCGTACCCGCATTTCTCTCCCGGAAACTGGTCCCTGACCAATGTTTCTGGAGCGCTTCCTGGATGACGTCGTACAGAGGCATCACCTGGAAGCATGAGACACATTATTCGATTGAAAATCGGTCTCATGTTGATCGAGAAAGGAAATTCCATCGCATCGCGGATCCAGATCTAGGAGATGGTCTTTCGATACTCACCACAGAATCAACGGGGAGTGCTTCGCTATCGTCTTGCGGGTAGAGCCTTGAAACTGGGTCTCGGAGAATCAGTTCTCCCTGTGGCACGATCTGGGCGTATTGCTTGATACACTCCAGCCAGAACCAAACAGCGTCGCGGCAGTTGTATCGACTGTTGGTCCCGCGATCCAAGAGGTTCGGTATCAGACCGTGTCGCAAGGTTCCGGCGAAGCCAAGAATTATCGACCTTCAAATGGACATTGAGAAATCGTGAGCGCGGTTCATCATCGGAATCAGTAGCCCATACGGAGACGCTCCTCTCGCCACGGAAAACACGCAATCATCTTGGAATTTTGGAGACAAACAACAGAATCTTCCGCATTCGACACTCACCGAGCTTCCGAGAACCTGCCGGTCAAGAGAAGCAGACCCCGCAAAGAAATGAAGGTGTCTCGACCCCAGTTTCGCATGTAGCCCGTCGAGAAATGCGGCAGGCCAGCCGCGAGCGTCGGGCATTCCTCAGAGATATCAGAAGAGTGAATATCGAGTTTGAGGGGCGCCGGCGGGTCGAGTTCCGAGCTGAGAGGCGGCAACGGCGAATCGCAGACGAATCCCGTCAGAATCACTGACGCTAATGAAATTTGCCGAACGAAGTTCGATCCGCGAGAAACGAAGCTGGAATTGAATTTACGTCTTGAATTAAAAACAGCTCGACAAAAAAGAATTTTTTTCGCGTTACAAAGAAAGTGATCGCTATTCCGGGGTAAACCGGGGGCACTGAATCCGAATTTCTTAACAGATTTTCTCTCTCAGGTCCAGTTTTTCTGGAACTTCAATCTTTCGATTTTTTGCTATTTTTCGTCTATAAAATTCTCCAAGTCCGCCCCTGAGTGGACTAGATCGATGAAACTTCGGTGGCGGATAGAGCTCGGTTAGGGCTACACCTGGCCGAGTTTTGGTGCGATTCGTAGCAATGGTCTCTGAGCTAGAGGCATCGGAAACTCAAAGAAAGAAGAAAGAAGTGGGAGAGGGACCTGTTAGAAAGCACTTGACAAAAAACCAGGCCCTTCGAAGCCGTCTTCCCTCGACACTCTGATAGAGGAGGCTTTTACGAGCATTTTGAGATCAAGCACAGCAAAGTCGGTCGATACATTCAGTTTTTATTCGCAAAGCATTGAGAATTTGAGGAAGCCAAAAAGACGGAATTCCTCTGCTCTCGTCCCGGTGGATAAGATATCCATATAGCCGTTGCATATCAAGCTCGGATCAATGAAGCAGTTCGTGAAGGCACTCAGGAAAGACGGTGCTCGCTTCGAATACATAGTCCAGAAGCTTCATTCCGTGAGCAAACAGAAACTGCTAGCGGGAACGGGCCGCAGATCCGGCGACTCATGAAGGACCCAAGTTTCATTGAATCGATGAACCCGGAGGAAGCCGCCGCCTGGGAATCCTCCGTCTCAGTCGCCACGAATTTCTTGGGGAACACGAGAGCTTCCAACTACGCTGGTGCAGAGACTTCTAGAAAGCTTCCGCGTTCTCGGATGTTGAATGAGTATCAAGGTCCATTATTTCCACGCCCACCGTGACAACTTCCCTGAGAATATAGGGGCGATGAGCGACGGGCAAGGCGAAAGGTTCCATCAGGACATCAGCACCATGAGGAGCGATATCAAGGGAGGTGGGATGAGTCTATGATGGCTGACTATTGCTCGAACCCCATTAGGCGAGCCTCTGGTCGACCAGATTCTAGACAATCGCTGAAGGCTCGATTTGGTGCGGATTGATCGACCCCAAGTGAAATCGGACGTTTTCGGTGTTTCGAGTAAACCATGAATAAAAACTGAATGGATCGACCATTCTCTGCTCTGCTTGGTCTCAAAATGCTCGTGAAAGCCTCCTCTATCGAGGAAAGACGGCTTCAAAGGTCCTAGTTTTTTGTCAAGTGCTTTCCAAGAGGTCCCTCTCCCACTTTTTCTTCTTTTTGGAGTTTCCGATGCCTCTAGCGCAGAGACCATTGCTACGAATCGCACCAAAACTCGGCCAGGTATAGCCCTCACCGAGCTCTATCCGCCACCGAAGTTTCATCGATCTAGTCCACTCAAAGGCAGAGTTAGAGAATTTTATAGACGAAAAATGGCAAAAAATCGAAAAATTGAAATTTCGGGAAAACTGGACCTGATGGAGAAAATCTAGTTACGAAATTCGGTTTCAGCGCCCCCGTTTTACCCGGAATAGCTATCACTTTCATAGTAGCGATTTGGCTGTCGGGCTGTGTTGTTGGAGTTGCCAGATTTCGGGGAAGTTTCCGAAATCCGATCGGGGCTCGGGAAAACATTGGATAGACATTACCGACCTCGACATTTTGCGCCAAATCGCTTCGAGGAGCTGATTGTATAGCGCCGTGACCACCGCATCGAAATAACACGGTTTTAGATAATGAGGGATATTCTTGACCGGTCTGAGCATCTCTTCGAGCAGGGAGGCGAATTCATTGCATGATTTGTGGGGGCGGAGCCGGTTGACCATGTAATCGATCAACCAGTCGCCTTCACGGATGTTTGAGCATAGCGGGTGGCCAAGGTCGTTCCTCGGGCGTATGTGCATCAGATGGGTCATGACGCCTGGAATGAAAAAATTGCTTCAGATGAGAGTCCCCAGATACGAAAATCCACGAAAATACTCGGACACGTTTTCTCTCCCTGATCGAACCTTGCAAACCACAATAGTTCATTGGGCCAACGTTGTTGAGGTTGTAGGCTCCAAAGCCCAGACCATCGGATTTCTCCTCCTGATCGCTACGAAAGAGGATCCGGTTCAGGTCGTCCAGGTCCAGTCTGTCGATGCAAGCTCGGATCGACTGAGGAACTTGTGGAACACCTCCGAAGTATCCGAAAGGTTTCAAGAGGGTCCGAGCGTTCTCCATGAAGGATCTCGCTGAACGGCCCACTCCCACCCTATAATTGAATTTTCGTTATGATCATTATAATTATCATTCCCTTATAATTCGAACGAGCTCTCGAGAATGGAGATGCCGATGATGAGAGTTTCGATTATTTTCTCACCTGAAGGCCACAACTGAACCGGGTGTAAGATCAACGAAATGGATTTCACATCTGTCTCCCTCATCGAATTCCTCCACTCGGACTGTGGAACACTCGGACAGAGGAATATTTGACTTCACTGCACATTCGAACTCCTCGATTCCGTTAATGACAGTCGAGTTCCTTGCGAATCCGTTGTTGATGCTCCATTTCTTCACGAGCCTAGCGTCGATGATGACGCTTCGAATTTGACCTGAAGAAATCATCGGATTATGAAGAAAGATGTTCGATCGATGAAGGGACATCTCGAGCTCTCTAATCTTCCTCCCTGTTTCTGAAATCGAGGAACAGCTCGACTCACCGGCAACTTGAAGAGGTTTCAGGTGGGCGATTTCCTTCGGGTCTCGAGGGTTGCGGAATGATGTGCGTGCCACCAAAATCACCGATTCGTCGGTGAGGGAACAGCGCCTGGTCACGGACACGGTGTCGGCATCGAGACGATCAACGTAGACCTCAGTGAAACCCTCAAGACCCAGCTGATGATGAAGATCGTTGAGAATTTTTTTGGCTTCCATGATGCCTCGATCTTTTGCTTCATCGAGGCTTTGGAATGGACGATCTTCATGAACGACGTGAATGTGATGTGGAACCAGTTCGTCGTATCCACGACTGCTGCCCGTAGCACACGCCGCCATCGAGACCAACGCGGCGCTCGGCAGGAAATCGTATATGCTCCTGATTTCGTACGGAGACGGATTGTCGTGCGTCATGTCCAAGAGAATGGCGTGGGCGACGCTCGGCATAAGAGGAGCGAAACCTGAAAGAGAGATTTGATGTTTTGCGTTCGCGGGTATTAGAAGACGCTCCTGGAGCACAGGCTCATGTTTTACCGAGGATAGCGAGGAGCTGTCGATGATTACCTTGAGGATGGAAGAAACTCCCAACTGGAATCCCTCCATATCGGTGAACAAGTCTTCCCAGGTCATCGGAATCACTCGCTTGCAAAGCCTCTCGGATGAGCGAGTTTATTCCCAAACGATTGACAAATATATGGTCGACGGCTTCTGACGACGTAAACAGCTCTGCGATTACGTAGAGGTCGTTGCGGACCGAACGAGCGGCGTCAAGAAGATACTGGAATGAGAAAAATCCTTGCTACAATTCCCTAATGTTCGGATGTTCGCATTGGGAGGTCAAAATTCATAATGGACGCTCGAGATGCTTCATTTGTGAATATTACGGGTCGAACCTCTGCGACATGAATCGGCGTGCTGTGACAATTGTCCAGACGAAGACCGTGAAAGATTTCGGCGCTGCTCTGAACGTAATTCTTCATGTAGTCCCACAGGAAGGGACAGTCGGCTGGACTTTCGCCGTATCTTAGTTTACAACAATCGCCCCACGCAATGAGCTCGCGGCGGAGATAAACCATCGAGCCTGGAATGAAACTCAAGAGTTAGCAGAAATGAAGTTTCTCCGGTCGAATTCGAAGATCTCGTTTGAGACCTCCCACTTCTCTGCGTGTGATCTCGGGGAACTCACCTTCGAGGGCGAAGTTGCGAAGCGGATTGTCGCCCATGACCCAGCCGTTATGAGCCATGATGTAAGCCCCTTTCTCATTTTGAAAGCAGGCTTCCATTTCCGCGGCGCTGATTTCGTCCGAAAGTGAGTCGTTGTTCGGTAGGAAATATCTGTTGGAATCAAGAAGACCTGAGTACATATGTACAACCAAATGATACAACGAAATATTTAGGAAGACTCTCTTTCCCTAGAAATCGCTCACCTCACAATGAGGGGCGAATTCTTCGTGATCTCATGTTCTTTCGGGCCCCAAGGTTCAACTTTGCTATAACGCAGTCCTTTGACAACGTTTTCGACGGCGTTGTTCAGATGATCTTGCGATCTCCGAAGTTCTTTTGAATTGAACATCTCGAGGAAGCTCCGGAAATCTGCAGAATTCCGGAAGGTTCTCCGAGCTTCGGTGATGTCGCATTTGGCACCGAATCGCGTATATGTCTGGAACATCGACACAGTGTGCGAATTCGATGTCGCCGCCGCTTGCGGACACTCTGCAGAAGAGATCTCTCCATTAGCATCAGATGCATTCCAAGCACTAAACACTTAAGAGATCCATTGGAGTCTACAAAAGCTCTTACCCTCGAATTTCTTAACAAGACCGTCAATGTCCGCGATGTAGAACTCGTGGAGTCTGAGTCCAGGCACTATGACGTGTCGGAGTTGGTTTTCAACAGCCTGGAATATTATTCTCGAGTTGAGAGCCGCAGCGAGAGAGATGAATAGCGCAGAGATCGAACACGGAGAAGGCTGAGTGGTTGTATTCAACTCACCTGAACATGCCATTCTTGAGTTATATGAGTCGGGATACCGACTGATTGGGTTTCTCCTCTCATCGCTCGCATCGACAAAAGGTAGATCTCTTGGTCCAGGAGCATGGCCGGCCTCAAATGTGGTGAATTCAGGGCGTTGAAGGAGCATTCTGGATGCTCACGGAGCCACGGGGTTTCGTTTGACGTGTGGTTGAGCACGATGTCAGTCAGGGAGAGTAGCTATCGAAATCAAGGCCGTTAGAAAAGCGTTCGATCAATGATCCCAACTATAGGGTAGAGCTCCGTCTGGCAGGACGATCCGAATGCCGCCTATTGCCTGGTTAGGGTTATCGACATTCCCGCGGAGAGCACAAGACTCGCCGAAGACTCGACTACTCGTCGGTTTGCAATGGCGTACTCAGTCCCATATCAATAACCGTTAGGGATTTCTCCAAGAGACGCCCTATTCGGTAGGTGCCGACAAAGCCAAGTCTAGTTCAGCAGCAAAAGTACCTTAAAATCTGTCTCCATCAGTCGAGTGAAGCGTTTCACATCCTCGAACGTCGGAGTCAAGTCATGCGACCTGAAGGCTTCGTTGAGCGCCATGTGGTCTCTGAGAGAATACGCGGAGTTTGATCCGCCCAGAGCCTGAAGTGGCGTGAAATGGACCATGTTGTATCCGGCCGCAGCCGAAACAGCGATTCTCTTCTCCCAGTCTTCAAAGGGTCCTAAACACTTCGAGAGGACCGTTTGGCACTGGATGCCGTCCAGCGGCAGAGGATTCCCTTGTAATGTCAGCCGGGGATTCACCAAGATGTAGCCTGATGAGCTTTCTTCTTTGCTGCAAACACGAATAAAGTTCAAGCTTATAAAACCATCGTGCCCTATTATCTGGCATTCTGCGAGAATGATTCCAGATGGAGACGAGATTTCTATCCAGGATAGGGAATCTCACCTATCGTCGAGGCTTATGTAGAATCTGAAAGTTCCTGACGAGGAAAACTTGCAATCGACGAAAGCGTTGCCCTCGTCAGCGTATTTGGCGGAATGGAAGTCCCAATCCAATCGGCGGTATGATGTTCGCACGAAAGGAACGTCATCCTTTGGTGGGTTATTGATGAAAAGCGAGACATCGTGGCCGTAAAGCGAAGGTCCCAAAGTGAAGCGAATGGTGGAGCCTGAAGGACGAGGGAAGGAATAAACTTGACTGCACGGAATAATCTCTATTGCCCTTGAATGATCTCTATCACTAGCGATGCTCTTTACCTTTGGGGACGCCGTAGATTTCGGTCTCATAATTTCGATTGGCTTCCAATTGGAAGACCGAGAGCTCGACGTTCGACATCTTCGAGACCACAGCACTTCAACTTCTCAAGAGAAAAGAAAAGGTTTCCGTTTCCGTTCGAATTCGGGATAGAAAGAGCCGATTCCGTGTTTTTGGTGAGAAAACAAAGGTGCTAGGGTCCGGAGAGGAGTCGTTTTCAAACCAGCTCGGACTCAACGGGAAGAGAGCAAAGCTATGACTTGAAGTATAACTTCCGAGACAGTGGTTTCTTCAGAGAAGACCGGGGTTTAAATAGAAACTTCGGGTAGGGGTGAGGATCATTGTCGGAGAGGACGCGAGGTGAAGTCTGAACGCTTATCTAGCATTTGATTCCCCGGTGATGCGGCTCTGCATCAGAATCTGCACGTGAAGATGATTTCTAAGAATTATGATAAGGTATCAGAAAAAGACTCCACGCTTCCGGAAAGAGACCAGGCGAATCGAGAGACGCATGTGTGGTCTTGATCTCATCGCAGGCACGCTCATGCTATACGGAGCACACGAGTGATATCATAGGGCGCTTTGAGCTTCACAGAGAACCGACGCGACGGCTTCCCCCCACGGGGAGTTATCAAATCGGAGAAAGGAGTTAATCTCGATATCGAGCTAGGCCAAAGTTCAGGAGTCCCCGGGGGCGGAGGCTAAAACGTAGCGATCGAGACCTGATCGAGTGAAAGAGAGACCTGATACGGACTCTTAGCAAATCGAACCCGTTCTGCAAAGAGCCTTTCAACGAATGTCCGAAAAACTGTTCATTAGTCTCCTCCTTTGAGTTCTAATCATTAAATTATAGACTTGTGGCCTCGAGATGCGGTCCATCGTTCATCAGACTCTGCGGCGTAGCTATTCAAAGTGGCGTCCCGGGCGGACTCGTGGATTCCAGAGCTTCGGCCGTCCCGGCCATCGCTCGTCCAACAAAGCGCTCCTTCTGTCCGGAAATCCGGATTCTTCCAAGTCCATCCCGCCGAAATGGCGCCGCTTCACGGAAACTATCCCGAAAAATGGCCGTTGTTGTGTCTGTCCAGGTCGAAAACTGTGCCCCCGAGAACCTGCGCCCAGATGCCCTGGTTCGATAACCCCCGCCTCCCCCCCTAGCTACGCCACTGATCAGAGTCTCCGTTCCCCCAACAATTCCCGAGGAACGATATCTTCACTCAGCATTACCAGCTCTCGACTATCGAAAGAAGCAATGGAAACCGTTCCTAGAATTTTGTGAGGATACCGGAATCCTCGCTTCGATTTTGTGGAATTAAATCTCAGCCGCCCATGATGGGAAGCTTAGCTACCTCATTTCCCACCATTTATCGCTTAAGTCGGGAGGGGAGTTCTGACGCTGACACTCTGAATCGGATGCTTCGACTGACAGGGGAAAGACTCCCCTGTCCTCGTACCCCTCCCGAAGGAATACGATTGCAGTTTCCATGAACTCGGCCCCGGAATGAGAGAGATGAGGGAAGGGCAAAGACGTTCAATTGTAATTTAGCATCTCGATATCTGATACCTGATCGTCATGAATTGAAATCCATGATTCGGAAATCATAACGAGCGGTTTTTTATTTCATTTTCTCTGGATGTTTCACCCGAGCATCTCTGATGAAACATTGCTCATGCGAAGCCTTGAACTCCAAGCTTCGAAGTCGAGTTGAGGATCATCGGAAAGCAGAGCAAAACGATTCGCCAAAGCCATGGCGCTCGATCGGCGAGAGAGAACACTCAGGCGGCGTGATCGTCCAGCATCCTTGCTGCAAGCCTCGTTGGAGGGGAGCGTGCCGGGGAAGCGTTGTTTTCTCGGAGGACACGGAAGAACGCCGAGGCAACCGTTCTTCTGTGCAACCCCGAGCTCTGGAAGCGGCGGCGAGCATCCTTGAAAATAGTATTCGAGTCCTTTTGAATTCTGATGCACGGATAATCTCGCAACATCCGACAACTGAGATCAATGCTAAAGCTGAACTGAAAACCGGTCCAATCTTCACCAGGCTCTCAAAATCGAACAACCCCCTTGTTGCGTTGAAGGTCGCGGCTTCTCGATCGATTCTGGCCCTATTGCTGTACCGTGATATGAAGACGGACCAGATTGTCCTTTCTCGCATTTTCTGGAGGGCTGGTTTCTCGACCTTCCTCCCGTATATATCGAGCAGCTCGATTCTCTGCCAAGCTAATACACCGTGTTGCAGAACTCGATCGAAGATCCTGCTGGTCCAGAGTGCACCCATTCGAATTTGCTTGAGTTTGGTGCCTAGATGAGGCATAGACTCCACACCCTCGTAAAATGGCTCTTCGTGCACGATCGGACGGAATCGGCCGAGGGGTCTGTCGACCATTCCTCGAAAAGCTGGAGGGAAGCGACACACGGGCACGTAAGACAAAATTTCCTGTATGTAGTCTACTCGCTCACAATACATATCTGATAGACAATTATACCAATCATCTGTGACTGGGAGCAGGGGGGTCGGATCCAAGAACACGGACATCACGCAATTAGAGTAGAGTATTCCAATCAATAAGGTAAAGGCGAGCGCTGTGCAGCCAATGATCGTATTGGCGCAATTCTTCGATTCGATGTTGATCTCCCGGGCAGTTACGAATCTTACGACAATGTGGGATAGAATTTCCCAACAAGATCCTCGAATCATCGACGACCACACCAAAGATATGACGATAGCGCTGAGTATGATCAAGCTCCACGTACCCGTATCGAAGGGTCTAAGTAGCGCCGAAGCATCCGCGGACCCGATAATTATGTAGGAGTAGCACTCGCTGGACGGTATTTCGAAAAGGTCCCATCGACTGATCGGGTGGTGCCGATAGTATCCGTACCGCGCCGTCTTTTTTCCACAGCCAAACATGACTTCAAATTCCGTGACATTGCATTGCAGGATTATAATGACTTTAGTGATTTTTGATCCGGCAAATTTGAACATTTTCACTTGAACCTCTCGTAGGCGGCACAGGAGGGGTTCACAAAGTGTGACCGACTTCAAATATTTCTTTGCGACTAGATTGTCGAAAGTCGGGCAGCATACAGACCCTACGATCTCATTTCCCGACCAAATGATCGTATTGAATAGTGACTTTCTGAGGAGGACTGCAAAGAGCGGATTCTCTGTCGGCGTGCTCGCGATGACGAGGAACAAGCCTTTGTATCGGATGTTCCGCTCAAAATCGTCAAGTTGATTCGTTATCATGTATAGTTCGTGCGTCATCAGGCAGATAACTTTCAGAGGCGAGGCCAGCACGTCGAGGAACTGCGCGTGTGTTTCTCGAAGGTACCCGCGACTCTCATACTTGAGGCCAAACGTCAGCAAACTAGACCTCATATTGACGCTTCCTTGAACGAGAATCGCTGAAATATCCGCAAGCAGCAGGGAAGTTGGTTTGACGCCCATCTGCAAAGCTGTTCTCTCTAGTGTGGTCACAAGTTTCATCGGATCGAGTTCTTCTCGCTTGTCCGAGAACTCTGACGAGGGGTGCACGGAAAGTATAAGACAAAGCTTGAGGTAGAGGAGTACCATTCCCGACACACTGTCGAAAGGATAGATAGATGTCCAAGTTGACCCTCGAGACGATCCACGCGGAGGGCTTCCCCTCGCACAGGTCAGAAGTGCTAATGATGCCTTCAGGGGACGGAGCACGCGCTGGAGCTGGACTCCGCGATCATTCAGTTTGTCGTAGCTTTATCTCGGAGCGGGTTGACCCCTCAGGGACTGTCCAAAAGGATCATTGACAGAGCCCACCGATCCGTTGTGAGGCAAGCGGCTCCCCTGGAAAGGAAGATCGTTGACTAGATACTTGAATTTATTGGATGAGCCACCGCCAGAAGCGAATCGAGAGTATAGGCCCCGAACAACCGCTAAGCAGACTTCGCGTAACGAGCATCATCCCAATGTGCGGCCCGAGGATAGAATCCTCCGAAAGAGGGCTTCAAGGGTGCGAAAGGAAGAGGTTTCGGATTTTGTCTGGGAAACGAACTGGAAATATACTCGGGCTACTTCCCGGAGTCCGTCCCTCGATCGATGAGGTTTCACGCAGGCTTCTCTCAGTACTCGGAGCAGAGACCGACAATCAGTACCGGGCTGGGATATAGCTAGCACAAGATAAGAGATTTCTCCTGATTCTTTACTGACGCTCATTCACATCAAGAGGACATCGCTGGCAAATTGTTAGTGCAGCGACGTCACTTTCATGTTGTCCTCAATGAGAAGTGCCGAAGTAGAAGGGCACGACGTTAACCTACCGAATAGATTCCGAGCTGTCTCAGGTCCGTTAACAGATTACATCTTAAGAAATATCGCAAATCCATGCGGGAGAGGCATCGCTTCGTACAGGAGCGATCTCTACTGAACTTGGATTTAAAGTCCCAGCGATTCTCGTCGCTGCAGAGGCACCGCCAACTTCGGACCCGACTTGGTACCCCTGCTTACCCTGAGCTACCAAGGTTTCGGTGATAGGATCAAGATCTCGGGCTGATGACGACTGTCCGCGGCTAAGTAGGCGTGGGCTGGATTGCCCCAGCCGCCTGCAACGCGGGATTCTCTGTTCCGGTCGAATGAAATCACGTAAGTAAACTCGGGGCTTTGATCTCGAGTAATCCCAGTTACAGCCCAGTCTGCCGTAATTGCACATCATGATCGACTTGTCGGTCCGAAACTTCCGCTCCCCGACGAAGGGCCCGGCCCCGCAGTCGCTCCTGAAGTGTTTTGATATGGTCTCGGCTTTCTGATTCCGAGAATTTCTCACTGATCCGATCGTTGTGGTGCTCGGCTCGCGCTGATGGGTTTCGATATCGCTGCTCTGATCAAGCTACGGATCTCGCCTCGAATGCTCCGTGTGCGCTGTTCATGAGGGGAGCGGCAAGAGCTCTCAGCTATCGACCTTCCGGGCCCGAATCGGCCATCGAGGGAAAAACTTGAGCCCTCATTTAGCAATCTTTGAAAGCAGACGGAATTATACCCAGAGAACGGAGGTGCAGCCTCGGATGTGAAAGTCTCCTACGAAGGAGTTTCCCTTTCTGACTGAAGTTTCCTCATCCATGGTGCGATCGTTGTATCATTGATGCCCGTTATGCCGACCGCGAGACCGATCTTGAAGCGAGCTGGACCGCACCGAAACTTGCCCAGGATTATCATCTCCTCAAAGTGATACGGACAGATTGTGGAAGAAAAAACAGGGATTTACTGAGTTACACATTTATCTCTTATCTCAGGGTAGAATGCTTCTCTTCAATTTCGAGAGACAGGTATAGCATGAATATTTTCGAGATATGTCCGCTGATCCCTCCCACAATGTTCTTCTGTGTAACCGCATATGAATTTGTCGCTTCGATCAAGGCAACAAAGGCCTGATTTCCGTCCCGAGGCTCACGATTTCCTGCTTGAGCTTCCTCGCACGTTCCCGCATGAGTCCGTTTTGTACCCAAGGTAGCAGGCTCGGTGACGATTCCGGCACACATTTCAAGAAGTCCGTCAGGGATAAGACATTGCTCAGCGCCGTAAGCAGATGTTGGGCGAGCGGCTGAGACGTCTTCGTATACTTCTGCCCGAGTCTGACGATGATTCCCGAGACGGGCTCGAAATCTTCCGGATCCAAATGCTCAGGCATGAGAACCCCGTGCCGAATCTCTTTCGGTCAATTTCGGCAATTCCGTGGAAGTTCCGTGGGCTGAAAACGTCCTCAGAAAGGAGACAGGCCAGGGGTATTCGTACGATATACACTGTTGACCGGGGTGTGTAGAGGAGAGAAGCGATGATTTCTGCCGAGAGCTCGAGCCACTGCAGGCGAGCTCTTCCTCCACGAACGATCGACGGTCGGTCCTGCAGTCAACCTCTCAAAAGGTCTCGGAGGGCTCGCGTCGCGATAATGCCTCGGTATAACTCCGAAGTCTCGCCTCTTACTCATACACAGTTGATTGATTGATTGTTTATTGACCTTCCCTAGCTATGTTCAAATCTCGAACATAGAGAGAGACCCTAATATATAGGGGCGATGGCTCAGCTGGTCGTTGGCGGATGCGGTTTCGCGATTTGTCCGTCGGGATTGTCGATATTCCTCTACACCCACTCTTCCAACATGACTTTTGTGTCGAAAATCATCTTCGGGGTGCTTCCTTCGTGTAGGCCCAGTCTTTTCCGTATTATACACTCAGCATCCGGGGGGTCTTCGCATTCGAGGATCACATGTTCCTGGGTTTCCTCTTCTCTCTCGCACCTCAGGCAGGTCGCTCCGATGTTTTTGAAACGAGACCTAAATTTTCTAGTCTGTAAACATCCCGCTCTAGCATTCGCGAGGAGGCGACTGCCTCTCGTATTGTCATAGATGTGCTCGATATTTCCTCGCACCGTTTTATAAGTACTGTACCGCTCAAGGGTTCTCTTCTCGGACATCCCTTCGACCCAATCTTGGTCAAGTTTGTTTTTGATGGTTTCGT
>NW_003805473.1:1919714-2214523 GCF_000255335.2 Galendromus occidentalis | reverse complement strand
CGAATGAAGAAGGTACAAGGGGGAACTGCGACTAGAATCATTATTCGGAAGCAAGCGCGAGGGTAAGAAGAGCTAGAGGCTCAAGTTTTCAATTCCGGTGGAGAAAACATCGACTAACGTTTCAGTGGAAGCAGAAAATCCTTAGCGTGAAGACAGATTAGGGAGACTGGGGTGGGTTAGGTGTTGGTAGTCGCTATGCATGGACTCACGAAAAAAGTTGACATTGTTCATAATGGTTTTCTCAGAATGCTTCGAATGAATGAAAAATAAGGTCTCGACTCTCCGCTACAGCTATCCGCGATTGTGTACAAAACTTAAGAGCGTTTCAATTGCCTCCAAGGCATCTGGAAGGCTAGGCGGTATGATCTCTCCTAATGCTTCCTTCCGTGGGAGTTTCATGTGTCCAGACTCCATATTCGATCGCAGCATATTCAGCCAAATCCCCCGAATGAAGCTCATTCATAGGAGGCTCCTGGTTCGTTTTCTCGTCTTCATCACGGAAGTCTAGGTGCGCGGACTCGGCCTCGCTACAAATGCTGTTACACACTCTGCTACACAAGCAACCGGCTGCCCGGAGCAGTTGGCAATAGTGCTTCTAGAATCAAGACTTCAGGCTGTTGCCAGCATCAGTATCGCGACCAGAACTCGACCCGAGAATCGACCCTACTCTCTACACAAACGAGAGACCGATTGGTAACCACGCGACGATATTCGAGAAGGGCTCTCTGGACGTCGTCATGAGCCGCGGACCTGATCTCCCCCTCCTGCTGAGCACTTAACTGTCGCTTGCGTTTCAGATTTCGTCTCGACTCATTCAAATCGTGTTCGCAGACTGCTCCGACATTCCACGATTCCCACTCAGTGGCCTGGCTCACACCGATCGTTATCTCGTCGATCATTTCAAATTCAGTTTCGATATCGAGGCATGAATGTCTAGCTCTTGAGGACATCGTCAGCAGCTGGGAGCTACGCGGCCATCGCTTCGGCTCTCGCTGCGAGGCGCACGTGCAGGAATCTCGAGAGAGGGTCGCCTCCGAATTTCCGCCTCGCACGAGCAGGTGCATTTTAACCGGTCTTAACCGGTTTCAACCGGTGCGTTTTAACCTGCATTATCCGGGTCCGCTATAACGGGGTTTCATTGTGAGGGCACAGAGAAATCATGCTCGGAGACCCTCCGGAGCCTCCTCGGCTCACACTGAGATCAGAATGGCAGTTTGCGTGCTTCCCCTCTGTCAGTTTATAGCTGAACGATATCGGGTTCAAGCTCGCTTCTAGTGACGGGTGTGCTTTCCCTTACAATCGGACCCGCCGCAATCGGCGACGAGAATACACACGATGATAAGCGCGGCATCTATACATATTCAATGGAAGCGCGAGCTCACGGGCCGTCGAGTTTGGAGAAAGCGGCGGCCGCCCCGCCTTCTCGCCGTGATAGAGCCTCGTGGAGAGGATGTCTAGCTACGCCCCTCCCTTCACGATCGGATCATCAAATCCGAATGAGACTCTGAAGCGAGACGAAGTTCCCTGAGTCGAGTTATGGCTCAGGAGGCGGACGAATGCCATGTGCGACAGAGGCAGATAGAGCCGCACCAAGTAGCTGAGCTTGGCCTTTTGGTTCGAAACTGGATCAGGAGTTTCCTCTCAAAAACTCAGTGTCCTGACCCTCTCGCGGAATTACGCAGGCACTGTGCATGCCGCTTCAGACTTACGCCGCGCCGACCGAGTTCTTCATCGGCAGAACATCCCGGACTGAGTCCTGTCGTTCTCAAGACCCGGACGACCGACGACTTGGACTGTGAACCGGATCGAAGACCGACGTCGAGAGGGACTCGCGCGTCCTGGAGACAGATTACCTTATTCCGACTCGATCAATCCGGAGCTTCGGGGTGAGCGAGAGGCTCTGGTCACGGAACATGCCTGCGCCCCTGGACGCCTCTTTGGGCGCGTCATTTCAATCAGCTCGAAAGCCGAGCTTACGACGCGACATGCGGAACAGACCAGATAGCGATGTACAGAATCCGCTCTCAACGGGGAGAATGAAACCATTTCCGAAATGATGAGATCTCAGATCAGTATCAGGAGCCGAAATCGGACTTCCGATGCCTGTTTCCGAAACCTCGCTCAGAGGACTGAGACCGCACAAAAATCGCTCTAAATTCATTTTTGCTCCGCTACTGGAACGATATATTCGAATCATGTCACGAAGGAGGTCTGATCGGGATCTCATTCGTCCTCAAACAGTGACCTCCCTCCACACCGTCTCCTACCCCTAAGCCCATCCTAATCTATCGCGCTAAATGGGCGAGTCCGAAGTCAGTCTCGTATCGTTCAAATCGAGACATCCCGAATTATTCGTATTCCAGGGAGCGACACCGTTTTCGAGGCGATCCGCGAGAGAGGACGAGTCCGACTCGCAAAACGTATCGGCATACTGAAGGAAAGCGGGACATGCGGGCGGGATGTGAAACATTCGGACCTCCGAGAGACCAAGTTCGAGTCCGCGAAGCATCCGGATCCGGGATGACTTCAATCGCCCCGATCAGGAGGGACGGCAGACTGGGACCCTGCACACGGGTAAGACGAAACTCGTGGAGCACGACGGGCCAGTCAAAGCGAAAAGTCGAGAGAACAGGCCACAAGGCTCATGAGAACGATCCGAGCGGCGATCAGAGTTCTGACTAATTTAACGAGACCTCGATGGACGAGTTCACTCGCGCTCATCGAGTCCGCGTAAACAGATGGAGACTGATCCCGCTCATCACGCGAGCCTTAGACACACCTCGGAAAGTTCGCTCCGAAGTCGTTTAGACTCTGCTTGACAGCGACCACGATGAGGGACAGGGTTACGCCGCGGAAGACGGCCAGGCGCTTGCCGCGATCGCTTCCGCTGCCTCAGCACACCTTCCATTCTCTATCTTCGTCAGACGTACGAGCTCGAACCGGTACGTGGGGCTAGGCCGCAGCGCTGCCGCCGCGCGGCCGTCTCAACTATCGATCGACCGAGCAATCCCTCGTTCGACTTATGCATTGGAATCTGCAGAAACGTGCGAGCCCCAAGAAGTCACGAGTTCCGTCTCGCGTGTACACGCATAGAGGGAAGAGATGCTCATCCTGAGATGATCCACCGAAGGCGAGGGCGAGGACAGCGGCCTTCACTCTACTCTGGCGACACCGGAATAGCCTTGAGCGAAGCCTACGCCGCATAGAGGAATTTGAGTCCTTCTGGACGTCCACCACGATTTTTCCGCGCGCCCGCGGCGAGCCTGGAGATGATTGCCGCAAGCCGCGACCCAGAAGAGGAAACGGCCGGACGGGAAATGGGAGCCGACGGGTTGTCGATAGATTGAACGATTTACTCTTACTATCCCAATATTGAAGAGCAATCCTGGGACCTCTTCGAATTGTGGGATCCTGGGACTTCTTCGAGTCGTGGAATCCTGGGAACTCTTCGAATCGTTGGATTGTGGACCACCTCGAGCTCTCAGGATTCAGGATCCCACGATTCTCCTAGCGAAGGTGATATTTCGGACCGATCCGAGAGAGTTGGAATGAAGAAGCAGCGGGAGATAGAGAAAACTCCAAAACCTCCGACGGAGACGGGAGTCAGGATAAGTTCAAACTCCGAGCAGACGGATCAGGGGTTCCAGGAATTCCCGATAGTGGGGCTGACTTACCCTCAAAGAGTCGGTATGTCCGCAGGTAATGCATTGATCCCGCCTATGACGTAGCCTAGAAGACACTCCGATGAGAGCGCTCGGCGAGCCCGAGGACACCACCTGTCAGAGAGCACAAAAACACTTTAAGGCAGAAATTCCGGAGACACATTCAAGCAGAGGGTGCCAAGGCATTTTCGGTGACGAAGCACCACCGAATACACGACGTAGCACGACCGAATACACGGAAGAACACGGCGAGACGCTTGCCGCGACTGCTTTCGCGGCCGCATCACACAACGACTTCGTCATCTTCGACACAGAGACGCATTCAAACATTTTGGGCTATGGCGCCGCTGCCGCGCGCCGTTGCCAGCTCTTGATCGGGGAACGAGCTCCTGTTCTAGCCACGTATCGGAATCCAAGACGTCACGGCTCTGCTGTGGGGCGTTGACATGGCCGTCTCGGAGGGGACGAGATTCTCGTCTCGAAATGATAGATGATCGACCGGAGACACGAGGGAGGTCATTCTGCGACACCGGACTGGGCCTCGGCGAGGACTACGACCCAAATGGGAATATTAGACTTTCTAGAGGTCTATCACGATTCTTCCCCGGAACCCCGACGAGCCTGGAGAGGATTGCCGCGAACCGCGACTCAGTATAGAATTTGGCCATACAGGAAAATTTCATGAAGAGTAACCGGAAGATTGACCAATTGACTAGAGTCCTCGATACAGTAGAGTAATCATGGGAGCTCGAAGGGGTCGCATGCTCGCACGATTTGCCTGTACTCTAAGCGATCAAATGAAGTCATGAAACGATCCGAGTGCGTTGGAGGGAAGAGGCGAAAGGCTACGAGAGATGAATGAGACTCCAAATACCCCGAACCTCCGAAGTAGACGGGAATCCGAATAAGCTCGAAGTCTCGGCAGACTGAACCGGCGGGGTACTTCTGATGCTCAAAGACTTACGATGAATGAACGTCCGCTGATGGAGCACTGATTGAGCTTATCAACACATCACGCGAGTCATCAACACACTTCGGTAATTCAGCTCACAGAGATCACGAAGACGCTTCCTGGCACGGAGTACGGCACGCAACACGGACAAACACACATCGAAACACGGACAGAGATACGCTAGCCGCGAGCCGCGACTGCTCTCGGCGCCGACGCCGTCGGCTGTGGTTGATTTCACTTCGTTGTCCTCGATCGACAGGACAGACCAACGGATGCGAACCGACGAAAACTCGAACTATAGCGCCGCCGCCGCGCGCCCTTCTCGAATTCTCGCCTCTAAACTGGAAAAGCCTCCCTTCCTTTCGGCTACGTTTCGGAGCTCCGAGAAACCCGCTTAGGGTCCGACTTGAGAGACTTCACGTTTCTTCCGCCGAGGTTGTTTCGGAGAGGGAGATTTTCAAGCTGGGAGGATAGATTCGAGATTCGAGGCGAATTAACATTAACAGCAAGGGCTACGGTATGAAGGTGGCCCTCAGGACTCGATGACATATTTCACGAGAGTTCAGCAGTTCAATTTTCTCCCTTGTAAAAAAGAGTCCTCCGTAACCCGTGACACATTCATGGGAGTGTTGATGACAACTGACTCAGAACACGGTGATACTGCCTCTAACGATGTCGAACGCAAATCGTTGCTCTCTTTCAAACAGTGCGAAATCCCTTGACGACAGAATCTCCATATCCGAATAGGGCCCTGGAGCAAGACTCACTTTCAGAGAAGTATCGCGCAGAAGTTAGACGAGTTTAATACAGAGGCAGATCTAAGGGTACTGAATGAGGGAGCAAGGGCTCGTCTTCATTGTCGAAAACTGGGTAAGGAATTACCCCCGAAATTCGATGCCCTTCACCTCCGGCAGGACTAGGCGGACTCGAACAGTTGCGAGACAATCACTACTCAGGAAGAATTATTTGACCCCAGAAGCCCTGAGCTCGCACGTCGGAACCTTTTCCTTCAGACGAAGTAAGAGCACCCAAACGCGACACCTGCCCAGGGCGGGACCTCACTCGCGCAACTCCTCCTTAATTTCACCCACAGTCATACGGACACGCGGAGGTTTTCCCCAGCACCGTCAGAGGGACCTGGCGAAAACTCCGCGGGGAGGAGCGAGACGAGGCGTAGCACAACTCACTGAGTATGCTGCTGCTGACTTATCGATATACGCCGTGTCGCTGTCCTGTCTTCCTCGACAGCACCGAACGGAGCGAGCTGTCGCTGCTGGGTCTCGAATCCCGGGGACCGATTCCGAGTTTTCAAGAGGGACGACCGCGTCCTAGCGAGCGATCATCGTATCCCGGCCCAGCCGACCGTGCGTTCCGGCGCAATAATTATTTGGCGGATCCCACGATGCGACGGTGCTCAGGAGGCTTCGAGGATGTGAGAGTTCTAGGCAAACAGTTCGAGGAGATCGATCTCATCGGGAATGGTGGGCGCTTTACCGGGCGTGGATCTGTCGAGGAAAGCAGAAGCAACTTTCTACTTGCGGGGAGGACGATCTCCGTCCAGGGACTGAATAATCATATTGTCACGAACGGACTCTTCGGATACTGTGCGCGTGTCGATGACGAAGCTCTTCAATGGCGAAGAGCTCAGACGTCCTAATGCGGACCATGCATTGATCTTCTCAACGGAGAAATGGACCAATGGAATGGTCCCGGCTAGGGATGAAGGGGTAGTTCAGCCGGGCATCCTAAATGGCTCGAGAACCCTCAGAACCATAGCAACATGGCTTTTGGCGAAACCCGAGAACTCTTTCAAGAATGACAGCATCTGACAGCAGGCACGTGCTAAAGCGAGGTAGATTGAATTGTCGATCTCGACATCCTCGACTCGACGCTCCGAAGAAATCAGATGGGGCGGAACGGGAGTCTCCTTGCTTCTTGGATGAGCCCATCCGACCGAAACCGTAGCGAGAATTCCCGGGTGGATACGCGATCCGGTAGCGGCCGTCCTTGCGCGCTCAGCATGATTATTTTAAGGCACGCGCAAATCGATTCGGGTCCAATGCAGACCTCTTCTGTACTCGGAAACCGCGGGAGACACGCTTCTGGTGACACCGATCCCAGCGGAGGATTATTTGCCTAGGACCAACTCTTCTCCGCCTCAGACGCCGACCTTTGGAGCACCATCTCCTCTTCTCCAGCTCCATTCTCAAGTCCATTCGCAGAAACTGAACACCTGGAGGCGCTTGCAATATCAAGAAAATTCGGAATAATTGACAGACATACTCGGTTAACCGGCAAATTGTGATCTCACGCATGAGAAGGTTCCCAGTACCCCAGCGACATGCAGAGCAGACTAGATGCGGAGGTGCATCCAGTGTCCGGATAAACCTTCGATAGGATAAGGTCTCCGTTACGAGTCGGGAGCCGGAGTCGGCGTTTCCCCTCTCACGAATAATCTCTCCAGACCTTGTTAGCACTGCGATTTACATCTGAGCGTGCGTGCGACCGTCATTTCCGGAGCTGAAAATCGATGCCATGAAGATCGAATCGAGATCTCGTCCGACCTCTCATGATGCCATTCCTCCACACCATCTCCTCCCCACAGTCGATTGCTGGTCATGGACAGGGGCCTGGTCAAGGTTTTTCTTAGGAGCGATTCGAGACAACTCGGATCGGAAGAATGATCGCGTAAAACGACACCGTTCCCACAGAGAATCGCAAGACGCAGGACGATTGAATCCACGGGGCGTAAATACCTTCCGCTGCAAGACAAGGTATGCCTCACACTATACAGACGACCAAGGAGAGGCAACAAGATCGTCAAGTCCGGAACTATATCGAGCGCTCCGAGAGAATGGGAGAGCCAAAGGAAATCGATCCCGTAGATGGAAAGACAGGACTCGAGAAGGGGTTATGATCTCCAAGAGCCGCGACTCAGGGGTATAGAATAATCCGCTCAGCTTATGGAAGAGCTCGGAGGGATAATCGGTGTCCTGAGTGATTGGACCGTGCTCTCGATCATCATGAGTGATCCCAGAGCCTCGGGTCACTGGAGTCCGCACGACTACAGATGGAGCACTGATTTCGCCCTACAAGAGAGCCGTGAACGAACTTTAATGACTCAACTCAGAGATCGACCACACACACTTTTCGACAGCCACCACGCCAAAAAACGTCACAGAATCCGGCCGAAAGCTTGCTTCGTGGAGGCATGGAGATTTTCTTCGAAGCAACGATTTTCCAAGAATCACCGGACGCTGATTGGACGGTTCTTAGGAGCTGGCGCTGGCGTGGAACCCCTGGAGAATCACCAGGGGAAATTTCAGACTCGCGAAGTCACTGGGGATGGGACGCCGGAGATATAGAAGGTCGCGAAGCTCGGTCTCAGGCCGCTGGACGGATATAATCCACTACCCAGCAGTAACTCCGAGAACTCCGAGAGGTCGCTTGATCTTAACACCGATCTTAGCCGATTCTTTAAGCGGTCGAACAAAACCGCGAAGCAATTGGATTATAGATAGCTAGATGTACAGTAGAGGGGAAGAGCTGCTGTAGATAGAGAGGACTCAGGGAACCTCAAGCCTTCGGAATAGTAAGGATCAGAGTGAGCTCAAAGTTCAAACAGACAGATCCGGCGAGCGACTCCTGATGGCGACTTCCACTTACGCTTGAGAATTCCGTATGTCCGCAGAAGGAGCACTGATTTCGCTTATCGCGCACGCCCTCGAATACAACGGTGAATTCGCTCAGGGAGCACGGGGACGCTTCCTGGCGGAGAACACAATCAAGTCCATAGCGGAACACGAGCGGCCGCTTCATGCGTTCGCTTTCGCTGCCCCAGCACACACCAAACAACTTCGTTATCTTCGTCAGACTAACGGATTCGTACCGACACTTCGGGCATTATGACGCGGCGCTGTGCGCTTCGTCGCCGCCGCACCGTCTCAAATCACCGATCGCCGATCGGCGATCGGGTGACGAACCCGCATTGAAGCTACGTATTTGAATCTCTTCAAGTTCAGAAGTGGACGAATTCTAAGGCGAAAGGGGCAGCGGCCATCGCTCCACTGCTGCGTTGCCGGAGTAGGCCTAGGCTAACTCTCCGACGCAAATGACTTGAGGAGGTCCACCAAGATCATTTTCCGCATCTCAGATGAATCTAGAACAATCAGTCTACGCTGCTGGGGAAGTTCTCGGACTACAATGGCGATCGGCCTCGCGTGGAACGACACCACCCTACCCTAGAAAAGCATTGAAGAGGAGGATACGAAGTCAACGAGCGTCCCGGCGCGAGGAAGAGGATGCGGAAGAACAAAAAGCTGCGGACCTCGGTCCCAGGCCATATCGCGGAGAACTCACCGCCAGAGCTAGGACCTCGCTCATTCATGAGTCATGAATCATGATCTCGGGAGCTTGGAAACGCCTCATGATCTCAAAAGTGGCCTCGGTCGATTCTACGCGCGGTCGCACGATGTCGCAGAGTGATTCGAGGTAGCTAATTGGAGGGAGGGAGTTACTATTCAACTCAGGGAGGGCTCCTAGCTCCTACCCAGAGCCTTCGTGGGCGTAAGAAATCGGGATGAGTCCAAACTCCGATCGAGTAGACGGATACGGCGAGCTATTCCTAATAGTGATTTGATGAAAACACTCACGCTTGAGGATACTGTTTCCCTATTTCCGAAGAAGGAGCACTGATTTCGCTTTTCGTTTTTCATTTTTCGCTCACGCTCCGAACACTTTTCGGTGAGTTTGCTCCGAGGCCACGAACTCACTTCACGCAAAGAGCGCGATCATACACATCACGGAATACGGCACTACGGCAGCCGCGAGCCACGACTGCTCCCGACGACGCAGCGGCGCAGCGCACAAACCACAACTTCGTTGTCTTCATCAGACCAACGAAAGCAGACCGACATCTTCGCTACCGACAGCCGCTGCGCGCCGTTCCCAACTCTCGCATGCACACGCATTGCCTCTCATTGAAGCTCCAAACTGATTCCTCAAAAACTCGCAGACTTCCCGACTTTCCAGAATTTATGTGACTTCCCTCGAGGGTTGTTGCAGCCTATCCGAGGGAGGAGATCATAGAAAAGGCGGCGGGGAAAGACCCTCCACACTACTTTTCTCGATGTCGAATATACGGGGAAGAAATTGCAAAGTCCATGTATGACAGAACTGCCAAATTCTTTTCGTGTGAGGCGTGTAATGAATATTGACAACTCATTGAAACCAACTGATCCTTAATTATCGTTAGTGGTGCTTGGGGTAAACCATTGAAAGTTACCCTTGTAGCACTTGTTTCGCGCCCGGGAGCAGCACTCGCCAGACGATAGACGATTGACCGTCTACACTCGGACTGTCGGATACCCGGAGAGTCAGCATGCATATCCATATACGAGCCTTGAGAATATTGTATGGGTATGGGGTATAAGCTACATGTCTCTCCGCGATAACATCCAGCACAAGAGGGGCACGGACATGGAGCGCACCGTAGATGCTCATTCGATCGTTGGATGCGCGGGTTATCTCGTTCTCTACCGCTCACTTAAAACGATGGCCTGCGAAGTCGCAAGCTCAGCTAGAGACACGTCATAACGAGAGCACCAATCTTGGGCGTCACGATTCACGTGCATTGCCAAAACCCCAAGGCGCGCCATGACTATCGTTTCGGGCGCTCAATCCCATCCATACTATGGCATGCAGAAAAAGCCGCGTGCAATCGTCGCGTACGCTCCCCACGTCAATACCTGCGATGGGTGCAGTGAATCAGCCGATCGGCTTTCCTCTCATCGACATCGATCCGTCGACGAATGGGGGTCTCTTGGGATATCAGGATCAGGGTCGAACGCCAAAGTGGGGAGGGGGCTTCGTTCCGCAAAGCGTGTCTGAGAATGGACCGAACGATTGCCCGAGTCTCTAACCGACCCGATGGCACAGGGACAAGCGACAAGACTCGGAATGCACATATCTAGGTCACTCTCACGAACTGGAATGAAGGACAGTCAGATCGAAGAGGAAGCAGTGGCTTTAGTGCGTACAGTTCGGGAATCTCACGTCCATGGGAGAAACTTCACTTCGGACACTGACCACAAGCCACTGGTGACGATTTTCGGTTACAAGTACGTTCGGAGTATCAGCTCACTCCGCTGAACGTTATCAGCTTTGAGCAGTCATTCTGCCAGATGCTAGACGACCGATTAGCGACCAGTACAAGAGGGGCTTCCCCTGATTGAAATGGGTCCTGGACAGCCAAATCCTCTTGTCGCGGTTTGAGAGCCTCCATAGAGAGCCGTTTCGCGGGCTCGAATCATGAAGCGAAATTTGAAACCCGGCTCTTGGTCCCCTGGACTTCAACGTCAGAAAATTGAAACGGCCGACGCTCTGAGGATCCGTAAAACGACGCAGAGTCCGTTCACTGTCAAACGAGAGTTTACGTGTATATTCATGCACTCCCTCATAGGAATTAGGCCTCGGGGAGCCTCAGTGGTGACTCTCCGTCCTACACTCCACAGCTTTCCGCTCTGGAATCCTGGTTCTAAAAGCGGGCGTCCATCACGTCTAGTCGTTCCGTCTCGCCCTCCACCTTTTGAAACGGACGACCTTGGGCACTGGTTCCATCTCGCTCTTCCATGCACCACGCCACGGTCATGGCAGAGAGCCGTCACGCCGATTGGATTTCGGCAAGGCTGCTTTCGACTACGCATCTAAGTGAACGTCCTTCCTTGGAAAGAATCGGCAGCCCTCCCTCAGATTCCGTGAACTCCTTTGCCTCCAGATCTCGGTTCACGTCAAACCATACGCTTCCCCCCTATGCGAGTCATTGATTGCCGATCCAAAATGCTGCTTGATGATCTTCATGCGACTGAATCCTCCGAGGCTTTTAGGATTCATGCCGTGCCTGCTCGGATCACCCGAAGCCATGTTTTATGTGAACCGGAGCGACGCTGCGATCGAAATGGGCTCGAAACACCCATCCTTTATATTGGTACATGGACGCTGCAGGTTAATTGGGACGCGGGAGCAGAGCAATCTAACAGGACTCAGTACCTCAGCGACTGCAGACTCGGAAGTTCCACGATTATTCAACCGAGACCGGAGCTCAAGTAGCGGATGTCCCGTATCTCCTATTAGAGCGGTCTCGAGTCTCGTTCCTCGGCTCTTCCGACATACGAGGTCTCCCGACGTTAGGGGGAACCGAATCCTCGCTACGATTATGCTTATTTGGATGGATGTACTTCCCGATTCTGACGGCGCCGGCGCGGCGTCGGAAGACCGATATCAGAGGCGGCGAAACCGGGAGTGACACGATCCGTCGCGCTAACGGGTGAGCTTTGGCCAACAAGAATGAGTACAGGGACGCAATGCTCCCATAGGGGTGTTGAATGACAATCAGTTCCACCGATCGGGTTCCGGACGATCGATGCATACCCGATGAGTACACCGCCGGGGCGATCGCCCGACCGATCTCCGAATGGAAAATGCAAAATATTTTTTTCGGCTCAGTATTTATCCGACTGCGCTTGATTTTGGGTTTATCCACAGCCAGCTTCGTTTCCGAGACATCAAACGTGGTTCATCTGTACCACTCTTTATGCGAGGTGCTTGTAACGCGACGTCCCGATTTGTGAAGCTTGCTCCTCCGATTACAGGTTAAGGCTCAAGCAAAATGGTAGGAGGCACCCTTTCCCGTTCTCGAATTTCTGTCCTGCATTACGGGGGAAAGCGTGCTCCTTTCTTCCGGCACATCAGAAACTGTCGAAGTAATTCATCGATTGCCTCCTGCCAGGTTCAGGGAGGAACTCGTGGCCCGCGACTGGTTCGCATCGCACCGGACCCATAAGTACTTTGATCTTGATCTGTTTGCGCTGAAGTTTGAAGAAAGAAAAGCCGTCGAAATACTCATGTTTCTTAAGGTCGCCGCCATGTATCCCGAGGCGACGCCTGGGGTCTTTGTCGAGCAAACCCTTGAGAAATTCGTCCCTCGGCCTCAGGGCCTCGTTCTCCCGAACTCCGGGGAAGGTCAGGGCCCTTTCCTTGATGTTCCGGAAAAGTTGATCACGCGATCTACTACCATCTGAGAATGGATGATCGAAGTAAAAAAGCTGGTACATGACTATTCCCAGCGCCCAATAATCCACTTCGAGCCCATAAGAACTCCTAGGTCCCTGCATCTCTGGGGCCATGAATTCGGGCGTCCCGGCGAAAGTGGTTGCTCGCCCTTTGAGAGGTCTCGCCAAGCCGAAGTCTCCGAGCTTCAGATAGCCGTCTCGGAAAACGAGGATATTCTCGGGCTTCAAATCGCGGTATATGACGCCGCAGAAATGCAAATATTCAAGTCCAAGGATGATCTGACCAACGATAATTCGGATTGTGTTTTCACTCATCGTGTTCGGTGTGCGACAAAATCTCTCGAGTTCCCCGTACTTTGCAAACTCCATCACCAGATACAGATTTTCTGAATCTTGGTAAGCACTGAACAGAGGGACACAGAATTGGTTCACCAGAGCCCACTGCAATCTTTTTTCGTTGATCACGACCTTTTTGAGCGGTGTGCGATCGCCCCTGAAACACTCTTTCTTCATAACCTTCAGGGCGCATTTCGTCCGGTCGTTCAGGTTCGTGACCTTGTAAACGCTGCCCCATGCCCCGCTGCACAAGAAGCCCACGATAGAGAAGTTATCTTTAATATTCACCAGGGGACTAGTGTTCCCTCTGAATCTCGTTTCGAATTCAGTTTTCCCTCTCTTGAGGTTCATCTGATAAACATTTTCCTCTATAAGTTCACCCGTGCAGGATTCCCTCTGCCCTCCAGGCAAACGGAATTCCCTCATAGTTCGAACCGGTCTCCCGGTGACGATGCTCGCCGCTGAAGACCATAGTATGCCCATCGTTGTTCTCTCTTGCTCTGAACGATACCACAGATATGCTGATATCTACTGTTAGATTCGGAGCGGTTGCAGGAAGCGGATCACATTGAAATTGCTGGGATCGCTCCGCGACGAAGTTTCTCTGAGAGAATCCGGAGCGATTCATGTGCACCTGAGTAAAACTATTACCGCGGGGACTGATGACCTCGGTGACTGTTCAAGGTTTCCGCTGCAGTGATCGAGAATCGAGAATGGACGGTGAAGCTCCGAATCGGGCGAGTCTCTACTGACCTCATGGGGGGATCCTGCCGCGCCATCGCGAAAACAGCAGACGATCGATGTGTCTCGGACGGTTTCCGAATCGCAAGAGGGAAGAATCTCGAGACAGCACGAGGGTGTGGAGAACTGTTTCCCGCGCGTGTTTCCCCGGTAGCCCGGGAGCTGTCCGTGGCCCACCAGCACACAAAAAGTATTGGGGGGAGCCGTCGTCTCACTCAGAGAAAGGAACATGACGTTGGAGGGGTAAATGGTCTGAAAGCATCAGTCTATCCACAAACCACCGACTCGGGTGGTCTCCCTGTGCGAATTCCGCTTTCGATGCATCTCGCTATGAGCCTTGAATCCATACAGTGAAGTTCGCTTATTGGGACAACCGGGTAATCGGATCGGAAGCCGGATTTGACCAGGGTACCTCATTCGGGAAAATGAGGTTTCCTAATCATTGCTGTGAGTCGGACCAACCGCTCATTGGTACCGAGATGGCTCGGTCCCGATGTGCTCCCATTAAGCGGATTCCACTGTAGTACGAACGACTCCGGAAGTCCCGCGGCCCCCTGGAATATCGCCGTGACCCACCGAGGAGACACTTTCCGGCTCATGGGAAACACTTGTCTAAAGTCTAGAGCGTGACAAGCGGGACTGACGCAGACTGCCAACTCTCAGACGCCGGATGCACGCGTGGATCTCGACCAAAATCGTTCTTCTTCTGCATTGAGAGGCTCCAATCGGATGGAATGGATTCACAGAGATAGAGTCGTCTCTGGAGTCATTGGAAGCTCGACTGACTGCTGGGCGGGTGACTTCGTTAGAAATCATTTGCGGTCGATCTCGAATCGATTCGCGAGAAGAGGATGTTGTTAAAGGGAAACCAGACAGGACCACTCGAGTTGCGCCGAAGGATCGTGAGGCTTGGAGATGATCTCTGGGAATTCGCTCTGAATAGTCAGCGTCAGCAGCGCATTCCGGCAGACCATATCTGTGCGCAGGTTCCTCCGAGAGCAGCCTGCCGGATAGCCCCGATTTGAAGAGCCTGGATCGCGAGAAATGAGGGCGATTGCTCACTAGTTGGTGAACCATGGAGGGACCGAATGAGTTTGGATCGTTGAGGAATTGATCGAAAAATTTGTCATCCGAAGCAAGCGAGGAGCCGCTCTGAGGATTCCGGTGCCCCGATAAGTCGGAGCGGATGAGACTGACGATAAAGGATCGCCGCATCGTCGGATTGCGATTCCTATCTGATAGCTCGATGACAATATCAGCTTCTAGGCAAAGACAGCTCGATTCCCCTCCGCAAGGCGTCTCGGAACAGGATGGGCCGGGCTGTTCTGATCGGACGTTTCCTCCGGTACAGCCGTTGAAGATTGGAGAGTCGATATGCGACCATAGTTGAGAGGACCGCCCGCCGGTCCTCCGTGAGGAGGTAAAGATCATCGGCATCATCATCTCCGACTGACTACATGCAGAAAGATTCGATTTTATCAAGCCCAATAAGTCCCTCTCGAACCGACACGGCGTTTATGCAGAACTGCTGCCTCACAGCAAGCGCTATAAGGGCGTATAAGCAGTCGATCCGAACCCAATATCTACTGAGGGGCCGTGCCATCGTTGTGTTGTGGTGGTGATATGCTGCTCGGTGGTGGTGCTGCAAGCTGGTGATATTGTTGTGTGCAACTCTCCCACATCAACTCATTCCAAGTCGTCGTCGAGTGCCGCTGCTGAGTTGGAGGTGAAAAACGAGACGACGTCGCCACTGCCTTACACACCTCCACTCGCGGTGCCGCCATCCGTCCCGAATCGGTACTTCCCGAAGTCCGCCGCGATTCACACGCTTGATAGAAGAAAATCAGGTGGAGCAGCTGCAGCAGCGTGACATTGTCGGGCGGACATAGACTGCGAATTCGGGGAGCAGAGATATCCCTGAACGGAGAACGCTTCCATCAAGTAATCGCGATCCACGAGTCCACGTCCGAAACTGTGAGAATCCACCCCGCCTGCCTTAACCCGACACTCACAGATGGCCACCGATGAAGCGAAAATGGGTAAAAATAACGGCAATAAGGAATCGCCAGCGGCCGACGACGACTGGGAGCGAATGATCGACAATGGCGTGAGTATTCCTGTTCTGGGAGCACGAGGCGATTATTGCGAGCAGTTTTCACAGACACGCGCTCGATCGTGATGATTCATCCGAGACTCGATCGAGATTGACTCGCGGAGCGAGTATTTTTCCGGACTAGATGTTTCTCGCTTGGCCGCACATTTTGTGTCGATCTCGATATTCTTGACATCTTGGCTCGTTCGACCGATTGAGCATCGGCTGGTCATTTCATGTTTTTTTTTCATTCTCTCCTGTAGTCGTTAGATCGGGCCATCGAGAAGCTCAGCATGAAAAACTCCCCGAAAGGAGCCACGAATGATTCTGAGAAAGATATGGAGGAAGCTCCGAAAGTCCAGGCCAGTTTGCTGTATTGATTATTCTCATAATGACTCTGATGCTTATGATAATCCTCTGAATTCGATTTCTCGAGGAGGGCGTGTCCTCTTTGGTGTGATCCTCAGCATACTGAAAACCTTATCTCCCAACTGCAGGTTCGTCTGGAAGAACCGCCCATCCGAACACCATTCACGCCCATGGTCCGGATATTGAAGAGAGAAACCGCGAGCCCGAGAATCGCAACGAACAAGGAACTTGCATTGAGTAACGCGAACGGACAATCGGCGCCGAAGAACCCTCCGAGCACTAAGACTTTCGCGCAGCGTCAAGACGAGTACGCACGTGCCAGGGCCCGCATCATGGGCAACCAGAGCGCCAATGCTTCGGTCGTACCGAACGGAAACTTCCGAGCGACGCTCCTCGACTCATCGAACAATCGTAACCAAGACGGACAATTACCGCAGCAGCCCCCACAACAATCCTTTAAAGATCGTCGCACGAACGGACGATGAGTCAGAGGATGCGATTATTGATTGAATCGATTCTGAAGTACCGGGCGGTGGGCCTGGGCCGGTGTTCCGGAGATTTCCTCTTCCCGTCCATCGGTACAACGGGCGACGGGGTCGATAGGTGCTCGAACACCAGTCGTCGAAACGAGCCCACAACCGATACGCGAACTGGGATCGAAGCGTGCTTCACGCCAATCACGGAGCTCCAATCTCTAGACCGAGGTCCTTCGGCGCTACGCCACGACCGTGAGCGGATCTGGATGATGACTCCGGCCGGATGAGACCCAGGCCCACAGGAGAGAAAGAGAACATTTCAATTCGAGCAGGAAATTTGATGAGAGAAAACAATATCGAGCTTCAGGAAACTCTGAAACGAAGAGACTTTCCGAGACAGTGCTTCCGGTGCGAGACCACGTTTCAAGCTTTGGTCGACCCTTCGATTCGTGATCAGCCAAACGTCAGTCACAGGAACCAAAATGTTCCGAGCCTTCGAGATCGTGAGAAGGGCGGTATCGATCGCGGACCGCGCAGTGAAAGCAATCAGAGTTTGGGTGGATCTTTTGTTACCGTATGTTATCCACCAGGCCGCGTTCCCCAGGCCGGGTGCTGCATGCGTCTCGATCAAAATAACCCCGACCTAGTGATATAGGAAGAACAATTATCAATAAATTCATTTGGACTACGACAAACAAGGCTTGGGATCTACGAAACAAAAATTGTCCAAAGCGTGCGGAAGTCAGTCATTTTACTGGAGCTCGATCTCATCCCCCGCGAGGCTCAGCTGTTCCCTTGCCCCATATGCCCAGCCATCGATTTGGATATTGTCATGGATTATGAGCGATTAGGCTTCACAAGGAGGGTGATTCCTCGCTGCCAGGCACGCTGAGCCCGGAAGCGCCGTTCAGCCTGCAAGGGTTCCCGAGGAACGAATGACTTCGAGACGCCTTGATGTCTCCGGAAGTCTGTCGACCTAGATGCAGAGTCGACTTCGTAGTTCACCGAGGCTCAGAGATCGCTGCCTAGAGTATGGAACAGACGGAGCACCGTAGAACTCTCCCGGAAACCACTTGCATCGAGCTCTCGTCAGGATTATCCAGGACGGCATTCGGAGTCGTGGGCTCGTGTTGTGGTGAACTGGGATCCGCTAAGGATGAAGACGCTGTGCTCATGTGGTCTCCCGCATCACTCATGGCTCCCATGGGGGGAGGCGTGAGGTTACCTCCGACTGAAGATGTAGAATCCCTGTGAAAAATGTCTTGTCAAGAGAAAAAGAAACCGAGAGCGAGCGAAGTTCTCGTGGCCTGCGGGAGAATCCAGATGGGAACAAGCGTCGGTTCGCCTTCTCTCACCTCCTCTGATGGATTGCCATATGGAGATGGAGATCGGAAGAGCATTCGCGGCCTTTTGGGGGAGACATCCCCTGAGGAAGTTTTCGATGGGGTGCTCCCGGTAAATGCGGTCCAGGCGCCAATGGTGGAGAATGGATTAATGAGTTCGCTCTCTCAATGATATCTTGACACCGTGAGTTCCAATCGGCGTCTCTCCCGTATCCCCCGTGTCCTCCTGTGGGGAAAGAGAGCGAATCGGAAACAGGTCGGCTGGGAGAATTCTGTGAAGCTGATTCGGATGCAGCCGAAATTCATGTCCCGGACGAGCAACCCAGGTTCGTGAAGCTATCAGTGTCTGAGCATAGGTGATCATTGCCGGGAGCCGAGGCTCTTGCTTGCGCCGATTCTTGTCTGAGCATTTCTTCGCAGCGCTTTTGAACTTACCAACACCGCATAAATCGACGTAAACGAGTGACGATAGAATAACAGCCATCGGTCCTGGGGGAGGCCACGGTGTGGGTTCGACCATGACGGGAACAATTGGCTTGCGCAAAACGTCGGCCAACGAAAGTTCTCGAGCGCAGCTGGCCGATGCCGCATACCTTGGCAGGAATATTGTTCACGACCGTTAGGTACGGAAGGAAGAGGCATCGGTCCTAAAATCCTAGCTCCATCTGCTCCTCACCTTGCGCTTAGGCAACATAGAACGACCTTCGAACGGGAAATTCCCTCATAAATTTTCCCGTACAGGGAATCCCCGCCGCCCAGTTGACCCACGTCCATCCAGCACGGCAAGCCCGCGGCTTCGAGTCGCTGTCGAATGCTCAAGACCGCTTCCTGCAGGAGAACCAAGGAACGCCAAGTCGTCGATCATCAGTCGTGGTTGATCCGTGATTTTCAGGTTTTCTCTATAGAGGTGTCGATCGGTGTCGCAATCGAGCTTTCACCTGAGAGTGCCACTGGTAACTGATGAATACAATCGGTTGAGGTGCCTCGTCCGATTGGATGAGTTTCGCTATGTCATCCCGTTCCATTTGCTGAAGACATGAAACGAGCACATCGGTGGAGTACATTGTTGCTCCATTGGACTCTCTCCAGTCACGGAGGAGGGCCAGGCCCGCGGCCGGTTCTTCGGAGAACCGGCTCAGTTCCCGGTCGGTATACCCTGTAGGACCCGAAAGGAAAATGTCGGGCCGGATGACTGTATAAAATCGACTGGACAACACGCCAGTAGCTTCTTTCATAGCTTCGTCTCTCCAAACCTAATCTCTTCGCGAGAGCCACCCAGTCCGAGCCGACGAGCCGAGCGGCTTCTTTCGTCCATTCGGGCTCGTCCCATAGATTGTCAGAGCTAAGCGTCAATTGCGATGACGGCCACGCGAATCCGAGCGAGCTCCGGCGGTGGCCTCCCGGAACCACGCCGTGGATAACAGAATGAGGGAAATGATCACGAATGAAATCGGTCTCTACCCGTCTGCAATGGACGAATTCTCGTGAATTCCGCTGCGTGAGCGGCTAACGCTTCACATGAAGGAACATAGCTCAATCGAGGGAAACCCACCGGAAATCACAGTGAACGACTTTCTTGGCGATGCACTCTTCAAGCGAGAGAAAATGCAAACAGGTCTTGCAAGGCCGCAAGCCGTGTAGGGCACAGGCGACACCGTCGCAGGGACAGGCCACGACCAGAGAAAAGGTCAACCTGGCATACCATGACTGCCGTAAGGATTCAAGTTCGGCTTGTACTAAGTGCCGAACTTTCTCACATATCGAAGGTTGTGGTGGCGAAGATGCGAGCCAGTCTTCGCGACCGTGTTGGACTCTCTGAACCTGGAAAACGACGGGCTACCGTGAGAACCGCTCGCGCCGGCGATTGCTCCGATAAGAATTTATATAATCAAATCTAATATAGTTTATATATATATGTATTCATGTAAAATATATATGTCATAGATAAATATAAGCAGCAGCAGCGTTTGACAGACACCACTCACCATTATTTGTATGAGGCGATTTTGGGTGATCCGAACCAGCAAAGTATGGTCGACATCGAGGGGTATAACCAACGAGTTTTTATAAACATCACATTCTCTCCAGTCTGTCCATCGAAGTAGTCTGCATGAGAATCGGTGGAAAACACTCTCTGTCAGTGAGTTTCCCATGTCTACAAAAAACACCATCGTGTCCATGGAACATTGCGATTGGAACCTGCAACGAATCCAAATCCCAAACTCTAGAACTGATTGCGAGCGTAAAACCGCAATAATCGTATAACCTTTCTGATTGGAGAAACTGGGCTCGTGTTGTAGGCGAGTCTTCAGTCCTCACCTAAGTGAAGTCATTGGTCTGAGTGCCACCCAAGGGAAGACTGCCAAACATCTCTCATTGTGCTCTTGCGTCTTCCTGGACTGAGGCTCGTAGTAACTTTCAACAATGATATCAAGCGCATCCAGAACGGAGACCAATGTCCCAGATTGATCGTCGAACCGCGGCCAGACTTGATCCGACAGATAGGATTTGCTGAGCTTCATCAGGGCGTTTCGGTCGGAGGTCTGTGGGGAGGAAGGGGGGAGTTCAAGCAACGACTCGTCAGCGGTATGGATACATCGGACAAGCTGAGAATTCACATATGCACATCATTCTTCTGAGGGGATCTTGACTCCGCACGAGCCTTTAGGTTTTGTTCCACTAACGTTGAAAAGTTCAATGCAGCGCATCAGGAACCAGTTGGGGCGGAGTATGATGACACCGTCCCATTGCGAATCCAATTGAAAAGAGTGCAGACATCCGAAACAGAAGAGTTTCCCTTGTTGGTGAAGGAAGTGGATCAGGGAGCGGAACTCCTGTCCGTGTTCGAGGCCTTCCTGTCTGGCCATTTCTTCCAGCTGATAGAACCCAGCGAAGAAAGCATTCTGTACTTGCACGAGCTTCCCGATCAGACATTCGAATTGTAACCATTTCAGAGGTACGTCTGAGTCGAGGGCACCCGACCTCAAGGCGATACGCTCGAGCTTGGAGCGCAGCTCGTCCACCGACGAATCTTCTTCAGCGCTGGAAAAACATTCGATTTCACATGATTAGGAAACTCTCCGAGATCGAGTTCCCTGGTGGTTTCTGAGCGAAGACTCGGCGGTTCAACTCACCCCTGGTCGACCAGCTCGAGAGAGAAATACATCTGCACGACATGCGCAGCGAATGTCTTGCCCTTGAGGGAGTCCCGGATCCTCTGGAACTTCTCCGAGACCATGTTCAGCCGCTCATCCCTTTCCTGACTCAGCGATGCAGCATGCGTCCCAACCAGAACCACAGGAGGTTGCAGCCCGCTGATGTCAGCGTCTTCCCCTGGTCAAGGAACGAAATCCTCCTTAGTTTCACGATGAGGAAAGAGAGAGATTGAGCGAAAAATACCGACTGACTCCGGCGTGTTTTCCGCTGCTCGCCTACGCTCAGAGCATTAGGTGGTATGAGCCTACCCAAAATTTTTGAATCCTCCGGTATATCGGTCCCAGAGTGTGCGACCCGGAGATGGATCGACATGAGAATTTCGTGAATGTACTCCAAGTATGTTTTCTCTTGGGGACAGGCGATGTCATCGTCCACGCTCCCGTCCAACTCCTTCGATAGATCGAACACCAGGACATAGACGCCGTTCGGAGTGAAAAACGTCTCCGTACTGAGAGATAAGTGCCGATCGCCGGTGATATCCACGATATTAACGGTGAGTTTTGAGGGCGCTACCGCCTTTTTCAAGGTCGGAGTTTTCGCGGAGGATTTTTCGTTCTCCTTGCTGTCCAATTCTTGTTTCGCCTCGCTCTTCATGAATCCTGTGGATGAGATCGTTCAAGGGCGTGAGACGACTGCCTGGGACGGATATCCGGGGACGCGGAAATATTCCGGTCGGAGGAATACTAATCGGATTAATTATCACCGTCAACGAGTTTCAAGATGCTCTCGGGTAAGTCTTGAGCGATACGAGCATCTTCCCGACGGAGGTCCTTTTCGGAGCTTGAGCTCGCAGCGAAGGACATCGACGCGGGGGTAGCATTCTCGTTCCGCTTCATCCGAATCCCCCGCAAAGATGTTCGAGAAACGGCCCCTTGAATTGGCGGAAAATGTGCGTTCATGAAATTACTTCCTCCTATGTGATTGCAAGAAGAGAGCGCGAGTAGCTACGAGCGAAATCTAGATTTTCCGAACGCACCCGTTGATTTAGCTTGCGAAACTTGTTTTTTCCGGCGAGAAAGCGTTAGTTCCTTGACTAAATTTCGAGCAATAGCCTCTTCCAATTGACCCTCGCTGATGAAGCTCTCCAAGCGCTGATCGAGATTGTCTTCTTCTAACTTTCCCCCCTCGGCTGTCCGAGTCCACGCTGCGCCGTCCCCTTCCTCGGATGTGAGGCATTCTATCGTATCGAATGGTTCCTCCTCCTACGGAGAAAAAGGAGAGAAAATTAATCTATCGATAAATCACAAACGCTCGGAGCGTCCCACGCAGTAAGGACTTTATTTCACTAGGAATGATACGAGACTTATACCGTTTCCTCTGTTTCTCCAAGTAATGCTCTTTTCAGCGCAGATTTACCCGCGCCTTTGGGTCCGATGAGAAATAGTCGAGTGCGACGTAATGGTATGCATCCCTGTGAGCAGCTCTGTTTGTAGGCGCGTAGCGCTTCTGGGCCCCGAGAGAGAACTTCCACCAGGGTATTTCCCGCTGGAAAACAAAGAATTCCGTTGTCTCATCGGTAGCCATCCCGAGCTTCATCTGCCTCGGGGAATGTACCCGTTTTCCACGTTGAAACCAATGAATGGAGGAGCGAGAAGACGTTGATTCATAGGAATCGTTTTCTCTAGGCCCACTCAATCACTAGGGTGTCTCCGCGCCCTAAGGCCGCGACAACGTGAGCCAAATGAGGTGACGTTCGTGGCTGACGGTGCTGCCGTCGTCGATAACGAGGTATTAGTTTCGACGAGAATCGAAACTCGAGTCACGCTAGTCGACAACATCAGAATATCACGTTTGCGCGTCTCAATCGGACATCCCCGGAGGGAACAATCTTCGTGCAAGAACTAGGTGCAATCCGAAGGGAGCGGTCAAATCGGAAAGGATCGACAAGTCTCGAATCTGAAAGGAGACTCCCCTCCGGAGCGACATTGATCCATCATTAGCTCGCTATACCATGCGAATTTCGCCCTTCCATCCCTATATTTGAAGGGCACAAATATTTGAGCTGCGACAGAACTTTTTCTTCACTTGTCTCAGCGTTGTATCGGAACTCGTGCGATGAGGCGTCCCACCAGCGGGATCCAATGAACAATCGATGAGTGGGAAGGTTTGCTCTGATTCACGAGGATTACAAGCCTGCTGTTTGCTTACTCACCGTGAGATATGAGTCGAGCCGAAGTGTTGATGCCGAACAGGTCGATGAAGCAATATACATTTTCCGAAGTTGGAATCCCGGAGAGAAGAACTCCTTTGTAATCACTATTCACGAAGAGTGCCAAGTCTCCACTTCCAGATAAATAGAAAGTGAGTCGTGACTGAACTCTGCAGTATTCTTCGGGCAAGGCTGCCAGCCAAAACCCGTCTTGCTCTGCGGAGATATGATATCGATGTGAGCGATGAAGCGAGCTTGAGTCCCGTCATTCATTGTGATCTGATCCTGCACTGTTGATGGGATTCCCATCCCGATCGCTACCCCCATCAACAGTTCTTCCCCGGCGACGGCTCTCGAGGGAATGGAAGCCCGTCCACCACACAACAAATTCCCCGTGGAGGATTCAGAGCCTCATAAGTGAGGAATTCCAGAAGAGTCGAAATCAACTCTTCCCATCGTCTGATGCCAATCATTCAATGTCTGCCGGTGAAATCGGATCCTCATGGGCTCTCCTCGAATACGTACATAAATAACACATGAGCTCCCCACCGTGACGTTTTGGAAAATGTGAGCTCGGATCTCTTTCAGAACATTTTCGCTTATCGATTCCGCAACAATCTAAGCTTCTATTCTCGTTAGGGGGTGCACCCCTCTTGGGTTCCGGCATGGAGATATGATGCCTGTTATCGAGAGGGAGAGCAGCGTCGGAACGTATGATGAGAAAAACGCAGGGTAAGCAGTCGCCGATTGACCCGGGTTCAAGCAAGGCTTGAGGTTGTTGAACTCAAGTGTTTCCTGCTCCTGCTTCAGGCCCAGCATAGCTCAACACATTCAGCGCAAACAAATCGATGATTCCATCCAGGGATCTCAAGATAATACGAGCCGCGAAATTGATTCAAATGTAAACACCGAATGCAAATTATCTCATCATGGGATACGCGCTCGGACCCCACGGATCGTCGAGCCGCTCACCGAGAAATTCTGAGTCTCCTTCTAAAGTTTTCGAGGTCACCTCCTCCTCGTAATCGCAAATCCTGCCGCGAATGCGACCTCATGATTGAATCGCCTGACCTACCTGTCAGCTCGGGAAACGTGAACTTCGGGACGGGCTGTACCGTTGACGGCTCTTTCGTAGACAGGCCGATGCGTAAACCTCCATTCCAGGACTCGTCAGTACTGGCCAACAGTATTGAGTACCTCGTACCGATCGAAAGCGCTTTCGCGAAGAAGACTACTCCGTCGCAAAATGATGTTTTCCGAGACGCGAGCTTGCCACCTTCATCGATGATGACGTTTTCACCGTGAATCGATGTGTGGAACTTCATCTCCTGCTCCACCAGCTGAGCTCTACGATTCTCGGAGCGGTCTGTGCTCTTCGGAGTGTCGATCTGTTGCCATGGACACGGCCGATAGATTTTCGTGCGGGGTTGTCGGAGGGGCTGACTTCAGCTCGCTCTAATTGCTGTTTTTGGAAGATGTTTCCATGCATTCTACATCGACGAGCCGGTCCCCCCGGTTTGGATACGGCGAATAATGCCTATGGGCTCTCGCTCCAAGAATATCCCGCTCCCAAGCCCATGGATTCGCGTAGACTGCGTATCGGATTCCGAAATCTCGCTTTGCATCTGACGAGATATTCTCGGCTTAGCGCGGAGGGAACTTGTCGAGCGAGGCTCAGAATCGAAAATGAGGAGGTTCCAGAAAGGAGAGGAAATTCGTCTAGTTGGAGTTTTGGAGCTCCCGATCGCGGCGCTTCATCGACTCCTGCACGAGGGGGGTTTCCGTTTCGCGACTTGACGGCGGTCCGCGACCTCCTCGCACCGATGATTCTCAGTCAGCATTTTTTTAGAATAAGGCCGAGAAGCTGGAGCGGAATGATTCCGCCGGAGTTATCAGTGCTCTCGAGAACACGCGTTCGGATATATCATTCGCGGACAAAAAACTCTAGGCATGGCTCGGATCTTAGAGGGGGGAACGATACCCATCGATGGATGAGCCCACTGCGGTCGGAGCTCGTTCCTGTACGAGCGGTCTTATGTATCCATCCCGTCAACGATACTATAGGCCGGCGGCTTTTACAGAGCCGTGGCCATTTAGGGTATGTCCATTCTCGAGTCACGCTATACCGCCCTCTCCTTAGAATCGCTATTGCCCCCCACGGGACAGCATAACCTCCTGTGTCCACGCCCTAAGCACGACACATGACACCTTAGATCCGAAAACTCGTTCCGCTGGCTGTCTCCTCTCAGGAGAACACTGAAATTCCGCTCCGATGGGCAACTCGGAGCTGAGTCCCGAGGTCTGATTTATCAGTTCGCGTTCCGCCGAAAAGGTCAGCTTCCGACGGAACTTCCCGAAGAAGTGCGTCTCACCGGAAGGTTATGAGGAGATTTTTTCTTGCGGCGAACTGTGGTACTCTCTGATGATTCCCTCGAGGCATCGCTCCCGATGTTCTTGAAAGGGATCGTGTATTCTCTGATTGTGCTCTGTACGGATTTACTCCGACCGTCACTGTCGCAGACGTTCTGGATCGACCTCGAGAGTGAGTACACAAGTACCGGAAGCGTTGCTTGTTTTTTTTCTCGAGATGAGCGCGGCTTTCACAAGATATCGAACGTACCGTATGTCCTTCAATAGTATAAGGGCTTCCTATATGTCATCCGCGGCGATCTAGAATATTTCCCCCATCAACTGGCTTGGTCATCCTTGCGCTCACTCTTGCGCCTCCGCGACATAATTCCTATGGAATCTCTAGTTGATTAAGGAAATATTGTCGAGGATCCCGAGGTTGACATTATTTGGGATACGGTATTTGCAAGTGATTATTTGTTTGACCGTCACTGGCGCTCCGAGAAAGTCTCTATCGGAATCCGCATTGGTTTTCTTCGGTTTCCGTGCGCTGTTTCCTCTCCGTCGTGGGTGGCTAAGTAATATTTTTGTCCAATTCGATAGCTGCGAATCTAACCGTGAAACCTACGGTAGAGATCCTCGGAAAGAACTCTTCGTCGATCGGTCCTTTCTATCTCGACGAAAGGGTCAACCTCGCTTGCGTCATCGAGAGTGAGCATTTTTGTACCCGAGAATTGAGATTGAGTGGGTGTATTTGACTTTCTCGAGCAAAGATGAGCCCGCTAATTACGAACATCTTACAGCGAATGATACTCTCAGCGAGATCAACGCTGCGTGGACACTGGCATCGGTTCAAATAGCCTCGAACGCAGTTTTCTCAAAGAGGAAAATCATCAGTTCCCTCAGTATCCTACCGAAACGGAACCATCATCTCCAGAAACTCTGTTGTATTGCTCTTCTGAGAGATCTTTATAACGTCGAGAACGACTGTGCGACCATCGATATAATAGGTGGATTGGATTATTTCTCGAGCTCAATCGACATCGATTCACCACTCAGTGCTCCGGAATGAACTCGCGCCCACCTGATTTCAGCTCCACCGAAGTCTATACAGATCGAAGTACCGTCCCCACTTCTGGAGGGTGTTCCTTCGGAAGTCCACTGTCTGGTGCACGGATCACGCCCGCCCCCGGCCGTCTGGTGGACATTGCATCAACAGAACATGGCTGAATCAGTCTTCCGACCGGGAGAACCGACCTCATTGAGCGTCCTGGTATTCACCCCTGAAGCTTCTCAGCGAGGGCTCCGTCTAGGATGCCGAGCTGCAAATCCTCAAATGCCGCATCGACAAATAGAAAAACATATAATATTGCAACTGATCAGTGAGTGGATCGTTGACCTAATTTTCCTCTCTCGATTCTTATCCGAGGGAAATCTCTTCGGAAAAGCGTGATCTCAGAGCCCCGCGACAGAAGAATAACTCCGTGAGATTGCGGCGGACGGTCGTCAGGTCTCGAGTCTCCGACTTTTCAGCTGGGAAGGGGAGCGGGCGTTTTGGGAACGACTGGCGTGTGCCGCCAGCCTGGCTGCCTGTACATCCGAGAATCTTCGAATGAATCACTCTCGAGATCTGAATGCACGAAGGGCTCCCTCGGCGTCTGAGCTTTAGTCCGTCCGCCTATCTCGAAGCAAAAGCGCGACCCATCAACTGGGCTCGATGTTACTCGTGGAATGGCCTCTCGGTCGCGGGTCCACGATATTCTCTTTTCGAGCTGAGCATTGTTCCATGAAACGAGAACGCTGAGCCGACTCGAGTTGAAGGGAGCGCTCCTCGACAATGGTTGGGGTGGGCTGTGCCGTCTGAAATCCTACAAACAGAAATGGAAAGGTTTCCATCGGCAGGCTGCAGAGACCATTGAGCCAGGAAGCGTTTTGGAGATTCAGAACCTAAATCTTCCCAGCGTTCTGGTGCTGCTTCTCGCTTGCCTCATAGCTTAGCTGATGTTATTCTTGGCGTGTTTATACTGTGAGATTCCTATCAAAGATGGGTTTGTGGTCCCAAGTCGCTTTTTCTTCAGAGGGCCCCGAGGTTCATCTCTCGCTCGGTCGTGGTCTCAACGCGTCTCGCATCAAAAGAGGCTCCGACATATTTTTCGAGTGTCGGCTGTTAGCCAATCTTCCAGATTGGATTCCGTAAGTGTTCCGTTGATTGTATTATTATGAATTTCGAAAGATCTAGGTACCATTAGCTGTGACCGAAATTCAGATCGCTCTATGCTGCGACATGGGTACATGGTTCTGACAGGAGGTTGTATCATATGTACATATGTACATACAGAGTCCATACGTCGAACTCCCCGTTCAGAGGACCGGAGGCAGAACGGCGAACCAATTTCGACAGGGCGGCGAGCATCAGATTTTTGGTCCCTGGCTCTACAACGATGCCATACATACTCTCTGCGACCTTTGCATAATCCATAGAGTCACACGGGGGTCAAATACCAACGCACTGATCGTTCAGATATGATGCTCCCTGTTCTACGATAATTACAGAAAGCGGGATGTGGACGTGACGTGGTTCAAAGACGGAACACCAATTCGAGGCCATCCGACGACATCGGCGGGCTACCTCGTGTTGAGAAACGTCACTTCCAGGGATGAAGGCCAGTATAGCTGTAATATCGAAAGTCAACTCCACAAACGGACATTGGTATCCGCGAGCAACCGGCTCGTCATCAGAGTTCAGTGTGAGCCTTGCTACGATACTCTACTCTCTACCACGTAGTCTCCGAATCTCCGCTCGTAACCCAGCCCTTGATGCGACGATGCAGGATCGGGACAACGGGGCTTTTCACGAGGCAGACTCTCTATCTCCACAATCGTTCTCATAGATCATCAGGACCGCTAGTATCTCCCAATGGTGTATTTCCCTGTGGAATTTAGAGAAATCAAGGTACTTTTCGTGCTCGCGGATTCCACGCCGACGTATCCGATGGTTTTCTCAGATCCGCCTCGCTGCCGTTCCGGACGCTCGGTGAACAGCATCTTCGTGGACATGCTCGACCAACGTCAAGTAATTCTTCGATGTGAGACAGACGACTCGTCGGATCCTTTAGCGTCTCCCAGACCTGACCTATTCAGATGGAAAATCGGCTCGAGGGTTTTCCTTGAGCGGAATTCGAGTTTGCTCATCGAGAATGTGCGAGAGCTTCTACACCACGCCGTTCAGTGCTGGGCCTCGAATTGGGTTGGGTTCCAGTATTCGCCATGCGTCTTCTATCTCCTGCCGAAACGTAAGCGAAGCTCTCAGCGCGAAACCTCCCACCTAGACCTGAGTCTGACCCCCTCCGCCGAGCTCTGCGATGTGGGAAGCTCGCGGTCACCTGCGGAGTTATTCTCACCTGGCCCTGCCCTGGTTTCAGCTGAAAAACCCGATGAGAGACTATCGAGTCGCAAGTGTCAGATCATCGAATCGGCTCTGTTCGAGATCGATGTCGTCTGCAGCGGGAGTCTCGGCTTCGTCATGGCGAAAGAAGTCCATTCGGGACGCGTCGTTTATGGTCGACATGTTGACAGTACACGAGTCCGCATCCAGCCGCTTTCACCAGGTACGTTGCATCTGCTCAACGTGGGAGGAACCCTGTTCCATGTCGCTACCGCGAAACTGCCGTCATCACCTCTCGAAGAAAACGGAGACCGCTGGGGAAGCATCGAGACAGGCTCGGGTAAGGACGTGCTACATATAGGTTTTTCGAATGCCCCGTGATTCCATAATCGGTGAGACGATTCAATCCAGTGCCGTGATTCAGAGCTTCACGATGACAAAGTAGTCTCATTCGGCAGTTCCTTCCCCTAGCCTTGTTTTGAAATTTACAGCGATCGTCGCGGCTTTTATCGTGCTCGTTGTATCGGCTGGCAGCGCGATTATTTTGGTATTGCGAAGACGAGTGTTCTCAGATAGGCGATGGAATAAAAATGAACGAAGACGCCAACGAGAGCTTGGTTGCCCGATTGCTCAACCTCACTGCTGCAGCCGCTCGGCCTTCAGGGTCGGCGTCGAGAGACAAGTTTAGCCTTCAGACCAGGAACCTTTGGTTCATTGACGACAGCTTGGCGTCCGGCCAAGACGTTCGCTCGAGAGCAAACTCTAAACTTCATCCTCGGACGCTTCGAGTGTACAAATCAAGAGCGTCGGAGATGACTAGCCAGCCTACATTACTCACAGAAGAAACTCAACGGTCTTTCTGAGCCGGGCGCCGGACCGATCGAGGATCCCGTAGATCATGTTCGAACAAAGAATCGCCTTACTTATTGGGGAATATTCGTGAAGAGGAATAAAGCCTGAGAAAGTTTGAGGAAATCAGGGGAGCGTCAATTCTCTCTGCCTGTCCTGATTCGGTTCACAATATGATCTTTTCTTGAACAGACGTTTCAACACCATATTATTTATATCTAGCATTCTTCCGAAGTTTTCACTTCTCAGTCTGTAATACACGGCGATGATACGTAGATGTGAGTCGATTAGGGAATTCAAGAGTATTTCTAGAATGTATGACTCGAATAAAGGCAACGACGTTTTTCTCAACGGAGACTGACTGGCGGAAAGATAAGAATTTCCGCCGATTCAGCCGAAAGCAAAACAACGCTAGAGCACTACCAGATGTCGACGCAATGCGATCACAGAGTTTCTTCGAAAAACCCGGAATATTCGTGCTGTGTTCGACAACTCACCTCGACGATTCCGAGAGATCACCCGACATACTCGCATTGTGGATATATCCAGATTGCAGAGCCAGAGGGCTCGGAGGGGCGTACAGGTGAAGGTTATTATCGCGGTGACTTTTGAAGCTTGAAGCATGGGTCCTCCATACTTCTTTACATTCCATAACTTTATCTTCATATGGGATAGCAAAGAAGTACTGCAAACGCCAGGCTCTCTCCCATCGGCGAGTTTATGGGTTCAGATGATTCCGGGCCGTGCTGATCGAGATTCACGAATTCCTGGAGGCAGACGTTCTGGAGAGCTCTACGGCCGGTCGGTGAAGGAAGCATTTAACCCTCGGAAAAACAGCGAGGTGCGAGACTTTTGATGCACTTGATCACATTCCATAACTTCGCACTATCATATGGGACTGCGAAAAAGCACTGCAAACGTCAAGCCGCTCTTAAAGAGCCTGCTTAGATAGCTAGGTAATTTCGCGGCGGGCTGCAAATCGATCTGGGTCTAGATATTTTCGGAGCTCGACCGAACCGGGCCGCTTGTATCGAGGAGCGGGAACGGGTTCGCGAAAAAACCGTCAAAACCCATCTCCTAGTCACAGGACCCGAATGGCTCCGCAGAGTAACCTCGTCCCCCTGCTCTGTCGATACGCAAAAGTCTCAGGATGCAGTGGTCACCCATTCCAATAGGAGCGGAATGCTCAATGTCGGTCGTCGACAAAATCTTCTCCAAACAATGGACGAGAGAAAAACCCGGGCTGTCCGGTCACACACCGGAGACAACGGGTACCATCGAGCGTTCGAAGTTCACTTCCAAGGCGGCTCCGAATCTAGACCTACATCTGAGGAACACATGTTTCACGTCAGAAGCTCCGAATCGCCGACAGAGGAGCGACGCGCGGCGACCGCGGCATTTCTTTCTGTCGTTCGACGTCGCACACTCAACGAACGGAAGGAAACCAGAGAACGCTGAGGACGTGAGCTGATTTCCTCTCGGTGGAAGTCTACACGAACAACTCTCGAGACGTCGCCGACCGTCCCTCCGGTGCGGAATGAGACGAATCAACTCAAAATCGAGATGATCGCTCTCAAAGTCGAGATCTTCTCGAGCTGACGAGCGATCTAATCGGAGACACCGTCGATGGAGGTTCCGAAATGTTGAGAAGGCGAACTCTCAGAAAAGTTTCGACGATATCCTACTCAATGAGTGGAGCTCCTATTGTTATTGATCGATGCTGTGTTTCAGCCTTCAAAGGAGGAACGATCAACTCACCGAGCTGAGGCGTTATCGGTCGCAGCGAAGCAAGCTCTACGACTCACTTCGGGAAACTCGCCGAATTTTCGGTACGATTCGAAGATTCTGACACCGGAGGGTCATTTCCAGAAGCGGATCTACCGAACCCCTTCCTCGGAGCTCGAACAAGCGGTGCCGTTTTTCCCGCGACAGCGCTTTTCTCAGGAGACGTTGTCCGCGGAGATCAGACGGAGCTCGACGTGCTCCGAACCGTGGTCTGCGGAGACTATCCAAACTTTGAAGAACTTGGACCGAGGCGGAGAGTAAACATTTCGGGAGCCTGAGACTTGCATGTGTTCTGGCGAAACCGGGTGCGGTGCCATTGGTTCGGGAGAGACCGAAAGCGAGGGAGAAGCTTGCCGTGGCCAATCGCGAGCTCGAACAGGCCTATGGCTAGAAGATTCCCCTTTTAGGAGGGAACAGCCTCCTCCCTCTTCTGGCTTCCCCTTCCTTTCTTCTTAAGCCAGGCGATCGAGCGGTCGGGCTTTGCCCGCCTGTCCTCTGGCTGGCTGGCTGACTGGCTTTCTTGCTTTCCTTGGTCCAGCGAGTGCTGGTGGCGGCGGACTGACTCAAAGGCTGCACTGTTCTTGTCGTTGAGAGGAGGAGGAAACTCGCGAGGAGAAGTTGAACAAGAAGGAGATGAACAAGACGACGGAGTAGATGCAGAGAACAAACAAACGCTGTGCATTGGTATCTCGAACCGTTGGCTGACTGTATGGCTGGCGATGACGACAACGTTTGCGGCGGCAGCGGCGCGAGAGTGCGCAACCCTAGCGGTGCGGCGCCTGCTCTGCTCTGGAAGCGAACCGAGGGTTTCTGAGCGGCGGTGTTCCAAGAGCGCCGTGCGTTCTAGCAACTCTCCCCGCCGGCGACCAACCGAAAATAGCTAGAGTATGAGGAGAAAATCGAGAATCAGCGAGTGGAAGGGAGAACCGATGTCATAGGTGGAACGACGACACAAACAAGTTCTCGAGCCCCTCTCTGCTCCGGTGCGATCGCTCATTATGTCTATTCTCACCAAGTTTTCGTCTCGCTCGCTCTTCCTGTGATGCGCCTCGAGAGAAAGACTGTTGCAGACCATCTCGCTCTCGTCGGCTGTTCATCGAATTCTCCCGATGAGCTCTGAGTTTGACGTCTTACCAAGAGTCTTTCGACGAGAGACGCTCACACCATCAGTATCTGAGAAGGTTCGGTACGAGCGAGGTCCGCTGTCGAGCTCGCGAAATCTTTCCTATTCGTTGACCTTGATCGAAGAGGACCTGCTTCATCCAAAGGGCAGTGCCTGGAAATGATGGATGGCACGACCAACGAGACGGTCGGAAATTTTCCTGAACTTATACTCACTTCTTCGGATGAATATCACCCATGGCATGAGTCATTTCGGCGCCAGACGCTCTCTCTATCCGATCCATCCGATACCTGATCCTGATAGCCAATCGGAAATGACTTGATAGTATCAAGAAGACGTGCTACTGACGCATGAATCCCTGGAGGGCTCCAGCGCTTATCGAAAGTGGAGTCTCAACCTGGAATAATTCCACTCCGGGGTGGAAGCTCCTCGGGAGATGCCCGAGCAGAGTCCGGAGCTTCTCCGAAGGCGGAATCTCCCTCACCAGAACTTGCGCTCCGATGTTGATGGTTGGAGTTCTCCCGCGTGGAGTCGCGAAAGTGGGGGGAATAAATCGCTTCTCACAAGCAGGACTCTTACATCCGCATTTCCCCCTGGGTGCTGTCGTGGCGTTCATCGCTGCTCTGGCATAAAATCTCACGGCTGCGCTTCCAGGGACCGCGGCTCGCGGAGGGCATTCCTCAGAGTCGCGGTAAAATCCTCATCGCAAATGACACGACTTCTTGGAAGAGCATGTACATTCCTCAAAGCAGAGGTTCTTCGCCTCCCACATTATCATGCATGCCGGTCCTGGTGAATCATGCTCTCCCGTATGCGTCAGAACTCAGGAATTACTATACTTCCCGCAGCGCGGAATCACCTCTGCGCGAGACTACCGAATGATGGGCGAGTCTCAGCATCGGCGAGAGGAATCTTTTCTCGGGATGGCGGACACCGTGTGATCATCGTATGAATGATTACTTCATTTTCTACCTCCGGTGAGCTGTGACTTCCAGGTTGGGCATAGGCTCGCGAACGCAGGCGGCAACGGGGAGGAACTCGGAGCGCAAATTCCAGTTCGGAGCTTCAGAATCTCTCGCTTAGCTGGGAGTCAGCGCTCGGGCTCTTCACTGTGCGAAAGCCCGCCGACCGGCATCCTGTTCTTGAAATTCAGCGACCTCCGCTTCTCAGAGGCCAAAATTGTTGGAGGCTCTGTCATCTGAATGTCTCACGAAAAAGTTTCTTGTTTCGGAAACCAGACAAAAACCCAAGCAAGCGACGAATCGAATAGTCGCTGAGACGGTCTACAACAACGACCCATGTGGTTCCACCTCGAGTCCGTCCCAGCCTACCTCCCTCCGAGCCATCTTCGTCCCGACTCCGGGGAAAGTCGTCGTCGTCGTTGGTGCTTGGTAGCTTTCTGGTTTGGATGGTTGGTTGCTCGGTCGGTCGGTCGGTCGTTCCGCATCCTCAACATCTGGAGGCCACACGTTTCCTCGATTCTTGCCGCGCATCTCGGACGGCACCGGCGGTCGCTGCTGCACTAGATTGAAAAAGTCAGCGAACGCGAGATGAGCGAGCAAGTTTGCTCGCCAGCCGGCTTGAACCCACTCGCCGCATAGAGCCGAGACGATGACGCGAAGCGAAAGGCTCAAGCTCCAGCGAGACGAGCGAAAGATGAAATCACCGGAAAGAGCAGCAGACATTAAGGACTCTACCAAAGCAGCGACTTGTCTTCCGACAGCACCTGGACGGAGATTTGCTATGACGATAAATTCACGAAAGGAAGGTCTCAACCGCGAATCTCCCTCGACATGACTGCAAGCATGGAGCATGTTCATGGTCGATGACGAAATACCTATATGATCGGAGACTTCATTTCGACACCGCTCCGCCCAAATCATCGGGGAAAAATACATTTCACTCATGGAGCGCGAATAAAATCCCTGGAGCGACGGCCAGGAGCATCCAGCCAGCCAGCCGAACCCGACGGGAACTCTCTCGATGAATGATCATGCCTGATGGCAAATGACGGGAAATTGATTGACGACATTCGAGTCTTGCGAATCTCCCCCCCCCCAACCACACGATATTTACGCCCCTCAGCTGCATTCTGATGCTATCTCGAGAGTAGGGACTGTGCGCACCATCGATATTTATTCGCTCGAACTTCCTCCGAGTCTCTAACGACCTTATCGTCTGAGACTGGAGGTTGGAGAATTCTCCAATGAGTCTCCCGGAGTAAAGAAGACGAGACTCCGAATGTTTCAGAGAGTGGAATCCGGTCTCAACCAGAGAGCGGACACTCTTCAAACTGCGACAGGGAGCTTCCTCCCCTCGGCGTCATGCGAGAACCGGAAGTGGCTGAAACTCTTCTTTCAACACCACATTGCTAGCTCTATCCTCCCGAGGTCCCCCTTCCTATTCGTATATTGAGACTCGGAACGTTCCACTTTGTACCTTCCGGAAGCCGCACCCCTTTCACCTCAGATTCATCGATGTGAAAGAAGCCTTCACGCCCACTCTTACTTCCTGAGGATCATTCTCCTTTACTCTAGTCCTGATTGACGGACTCCAGAGGCAGCAGCGGAAGCGTAAAGCCGAGGCCAGGAGAATGGGTTTCGGATAACAGACTTTCTGCTAAGCGAACGGATTCCCGAGATATATTCTCCTTGCTGTATCCTTTCACCTCTCGAACCGAGGAGATAGTCTCCAGAGGCAACCTCGACTCCTATGAGAACTCGAACGATGAGAATCCCTGTGGTAGTAGTTTTCCGGTCCCTCGACTTCTGAAGATTGATACTCTTCCTCTAGATATGATGTTTCAAAGGGCGATGTATGATGTGTCCTGCATTCCGATCCGGATGAATTGTTCCTCATTTACGGCATTGAATCCGGAGGTGGGGAGGGGGGGAATTCGGAGGGAGGCGAAGACGCCAAGGATCGAACACAAGTGAACGGAACTGAATGGAAATCTTTCCCGGTTCTCGAGGTCTCTGGGTGAAGTATGCATCCCTTCAATGCGTGCTCCCGCGAACTTCCCGCGGCGAAGTAGAGGCGGATCCTCAAGCCCCCTTCCGTATGGAAGAAGATACCGATGTAATGATAGGGGAGCCACGGAGAGACAGAGTATCGGACGATGTGTCATCTGTCGCGTGCTCAGCGTATTGTTCCCGGAATCACCCGGAGGTCTCCACCTGATCGCGAAGGAGTTCTTTTCTGCCTGTCCACTATAAAGTCAGGTGACTGAGACGTTGGCCTGAGGGGGCGCACCCATGCCATTGATGCGTCAACGCAGGCCGGAACGCTGCGTTCTTTATGAGGGAAACGTTCCGGATTCACCCGAGGTTTCAATCAGATGTTTGCAACCTCCTGTGCCATAGATGTTCCTACTACCTTCTCTGCTATAGATGTTCCTACTACCTTCTCCGCCAGATTCCGCCACCTAGTAACTCAGTCCGTTCGCAACCGGGAAATCCTCTTTCTCCGACTCCCAGAAGCACCTAGAGTACACAGGACAAGTGAACGAGCTCGCTGCACGAGCGTTTCTCGAAAGGAGCAGCATCACGACGCATGCGGTGGCCTGCCCGTCATTCCTGGCACGACGCACGACGTGCCATGTGTAGATAATTTGGAAGACGATTGAGAATGGAGATTTCTCACATTCTCTTCGTGGCCAGAGGCAATATTCCTGAAAATGAAGGGTCTCTCCGATTGGGAACCAGGTACGCATTCCAACCATCTACGACAAAAGCTCAGACCTCCTGTTCTGACTAAAATCAAATCTGCAGTGAGTCCGTTGTATCGGCGGGGTTTTACAACATGCGGGTCCCCTCCGAGGCAGATCCCGACCTTGATGGAGTACGAATTAGAATGTTCCTTCCCCGTACCGGCGGAGAAGATTCATGGGGTTGAAGTAGAGCGAGCTAAATCCATGCGCTCATTCTGGAGCTTGAGCTACACTCCCCGGATTCATTGATCGCCTCGTCTTTGTAGCCAGGCGGTGTCGGGCACTCCTGTGAGTCACCGTAGGGATCGTATCAGGTTTCCTAGGTAGAGTGAGTGTCGACGTCAAGAGTTTATAATGATCGCATGCTGAAGCCAGAACTCAGAGGAAGGGAGCATGGGGAAGAATGAAGACTGACCATCGGCTGCAATCCCACAAACCCTTTGTATCGACTGTTTCCAGCCAGACGATAAAATGTCATCTGCTGAGATAGGTGAATATCCATGATTCTCTATCGATGTGTATCCTCTATACTCTGCGAGGAATGGCATGTTTCTTCTCATCTGATGAGGGGTCATGCGGGCGCATACCCTCGAGTTCCGCTCTTCCGCTCTGATCTCGTAAGGGATCCCGTGAGCTCCTCGAATTTACTGGGTCTCGATATCAATGAAGCTATCGGACGGGGACAGGGCCATCAATTCTAGAATCGGTTCTCCCCGAGAAAAAATCCTCAAGAACCGACCCCTTGTAACGAGTGGTATGACGACTAGTATGTACCTTGTAGTATGCACGCCTCCTTCAAGAACTCTTTTATTTTTGACCTCGATACCGGGACTAAAATCAACCGCCATCGGCCAAAGAGGAGACTCGACCAGGCTGGACACGTATGTCCCAATTTACATTGGAAACCTGATTCATTCCCCCTGTATAACGTGCAGCGCCGTGCTGTATGCCTCTCCAAATGTACAATCGCGTCCGTTCGAAGGAATCGCCAAGTCTATAGATATAATAATCAATAGCCGCAATATCATCCATGATGTGCTTCAACAGTATCGCCAACGATTTCTTGCTCCACCGTCGAGTGTCCTGGGGTCCCGTCAAGGGTAGGGGGAGCCCACCCGATGCCCTCACATTCGATGATCGTTGTCCCGGAGTCTCGTTCGCTTATTCTAAACTTCGCCGAAGTCATTTTTTCACAGATGTAAATCGCGGTTTCGGCGTGTTCCGATAGCTTATGACACCTGAAAGGAGGCAGAGGCTCCCGATAAGGTCTCAACTCGAGTGACGGTTCGCGAAAAGTCTTCTGGGCTCCGGACTACGGGAGCTCTTACCGAATTCTGGATTTCCCTCTCGCCAGCGCCATGAAAATGATGAGCTGATCTTGCATGTAATCGTCCACAGTCACGCCGCGATCCATGACCTTGATGAGGTCTCGCACACAGTTCACGCCTAAGCGTTCGGCTCTGGAATCTTGAGAAACAATCGAGTTTGACGGACACTCCATTCACTCAGCTGGTGGTATTGGCAAAAGGGTAGCACCAAGGGAATAGTACGGTCCCCGAAGGGTCGAGGAAGCAAGACCCACTTTTCTGCAGGAGCGCGTCCGCTCCCAGAACGCAACCTTCCGAGAACTCTACAGCCAGAATGATGCCAGCAGCCGAGCCGACACAGATTTCCGCCGGTTCCTTGACCCGGCGGATGTTGACTTCGCAAGGATAGTCTTGTTTCAAGGTCGCCGAAGCCCCCGATGCCATAACCTGAGCCACCTGAGGGAAGAAATGGGATGAAATCGACGAAAAGAGCCACCACATGTCTCGATATCGCGCAATCCTCTGAATTTCTTCGGACTCGAGGGCTGCTCAGACCGCTTCAATGGATCGCAGAAGGAGCGACGTGCATACTAACATTTAGCGGCAGCCCACCCGCAGCGAAGGAGTAGCCAGTCATGGAGACTATCTCTCCCGGACGAGTTCTGTCGACAGCGCGTAACGGTGAAGTGATGGGATGGATGACAGCTTCAACTTCTCCTCCTCCTTTCGGAAAATAGCCCCTAGAAACGAAGGCATCGATCAAGCTCATCGCATCAATCGAGAACTTGGAAATAGCAACACTATCCGCCATGAGGATCGAGCGCCAGGGACGTGCGTCAGGGACTCACCTCCGCTTGATCTCGATGTCGAAATTCACCCCGAAATGTTTCAACCAGGGCCGGAGAACCTGTGGAGAGCAAAACGAACTTCAATGATACGATTCGAGGGGTTGAGCTCGGAAAGACACCACAGGTAGCTTGGCAGAGTGAAGTTTCCCAGAGGTCGCGGTGACGGTGAGCGCACGACGGTCGGTGAGCCCTCGGTTCGGTTGTTCGGAGGGCTGCGGGGAGCGAACGGATGTAGCTCTAGATACTCACGGACGAAACATCAGAGCGGAATCCTGGCCCTGCCCGAGCTGCTCACTCAGAAGGCTACGGCCGTTCGAGACCATCTTGGCCTCGTGTGCATTCGCTTGGCTTAAAATTACCTGAATTCCACACAACAACATACTTCAGCAAGCTGAACCTATACAAGAACAATGTCCACCGACGCCGTTTGCCAACGACGTTTCGACAAGGTTCCGAGCCGTCCGAGGTGCACTAGAATCTCGGTCCGTGACAAGTCGACTAACCCTACCCCCGCGCCTAACAGCTACTTACAAGTTCACAGTAGTCGATCTGGGGCGCGAGATCGCAGTTCGTTCCGCCTCTGAGGATCAATTTCGTCGGCTGGGTCTCTGGCGCGAATATCAAAACAGGCAGAGCGACTTGCAACATCAGCGCGATGCTCCTGGAAATTCGATTCGTAAGCTCGAGTCCCACATCAAGATTACTGGTTCTTTAGATACGACTCATAATTTGCGTTTCTGAGCTCCTCGAAAAATGCGGCGAGTGTTCGAGCAAGCGCTTGCAACGTACCCGGCAGATTCTGAATCGGCTTCGAGCAGTCGGCCTCCCGTGGTTCGTCCAGGATACAATGTGATCTCTCGAGAGTTGACTTGGCAACCGTCGATGGTGCCATTAGATATTTTCGTCACGAGCTCTAAACCTTTCATGTGTTGATTCCTGAAAGAGAACTTCGTTCATGTCTCCCGTTGGGCCAACATCGATCAGGGAACACCTTGTCATCATTCACTACAGTTCTCACTTGAGTCCTTCCCGGCTTCGCTTCTTCCTGATGTTGTAGACATTGACGGGCTTTCCGAGGATCGCCGAAAGCGATACGGCTATCCGGAGGACTTGACCGCCCTAGAAAATCGACCGTCAGTAATTATAGTGCAAATAAATAGAACCACCCGGAGGACAAAGCGTTCGGTCTCCCCCACTCGGTCAAGATCAAAAGTGTGATCGATCGTCCGTAACTTAATGTAAGATCCCTCCCCGAGAGGAGGGGGGACCAGAATAAATTCTTTCCAAACCCAGAAGACGACCGGAGGCAAATCGGCGGAATCGTGAATTGAGACCTCCATTAAATCACCCATAAGATTCCAAAGGGGGAGACGATGATCGACGAGGCTACTCACACCCTCTAGAACGCTCCCGTCTATCTCGATAGGTTTCTCTTTCTTCGTCTCGGTCATCGTCCCAACCGGAGTGCGAGCGTCCTGAGACGTACGCTGCTCGTGCCGAAATCCACGCGGGAGTAGGGACAACGCACAGACAACTTCGTTCCGGAGTCCGTTGAATAGTCGACCACGAGAAATTATTACCGGCGGCGGGACAGACCGCATCGAACTAATACAGACACATCTGTATTACTACCAGACACATACTACCGCCGCCGCTCGCCGCCGCCGCCGCTCTCTCGAGCACGAGAGAGTAGGGTAGGTAGACACAAGACGAAGACAAGAGACGAGAGTCACCGCCATGTTGGCTGCTGGCGGAGGCGCCAAAGCTCGAATACCGATCTGGGTTCCGCCGCTGCTCACGAGCAGTGGAAGAGCGCGAGCGAATGATGAGCTAGACGACTGGCAAACTATAAAACGTAGGCCTCCGAGCGGCTTAAGCTCGAATATCGACCATGACACCTGCGAAGCGAGCGGAGACGGAGCTTGGGACTTGGCACGATCAAATCGCGATTGGAAATTATCTGCGTGCTCAGATTCACGTATTTCGCGCAGAAGCGCTCCGGCGTCGAGGGACGCAGTAGCTCACGCGGTCGGAATAGTGTCATAGAAAGAGAGCGCGCGCTCGTGATGATCTGCTCCACAAATCTCGGGAGCGATCTGCCGAAAGACCAATAATTGACGATTTTCGGTATCAGGACAACAATCTGCGACATTGACGGGAGCTCTCACCTTCGCCGTGAGAGTTTGAAAGTGAACTGTACTGAGTGCTCTCACGGCCGACACTGATCCACAATTACACACCTCTTCTGAATGCTCATAGCCCCCCTCAGACTTTTCGATAGGAAGCTGAAGACGAGACGCCGATCTGATGGAAAATTCGGATCTCTCGATTGAGTTCGATCTAATTGAGAGACCATGCATGCCCCATCATTTCATCATCGAAGCTATCGAGGTAGACGGAGCACACAATCAATGCGAGCCGGCGCAGGATAATATGCGGCGGGGTGACTGGACCGGTATGGAATATGCAAATGGTTCGCGCGGACCGCCGAACCGCATCCAGCTTCTGCAGAGCGGGCTAGGTTGACTGTCCCCCTCATGGACTGGTATAAAGCGGCTTCCCTAATCGGCTGATTTTCCAATGATTTTGCGACTGACAGAGCATGCCAACCATTGGCCTATTTCTATTCTCGTTCACGTCCATCAAATCCTCCCTAAATCTCGGGCAACCATCTTTCCCCGGGACGCGCCGATCCATGTCCTGCGCTGATCCCCCGAATCGGGAATAGAGCTGAGATTAGAGAGATCCAGGGAGAGCAATCGTCGGCTTTTGAATTTCCCGCCAATACGCACCCCATATCTCCTCCGTCCGACGGTTTTGTGTTTTGTAAATATCGGGGGTCTCTGGTCCCGCAAGCCCGGTCCAGGTAGTCTTCATAGTGCCGGCGGACTTTCGTTGAGACTTGAGACTGAAGATTCGGTGCTATCTCCGCGAGTCCATCTTCCTCATCTTCGAGAGTCTTAACCCCCTTGGGGGTTACGCGGATCGAATGTGCGGTGAGTCGGTATCCTAGATGGCGTTTCGGGGAGAAGGATCAGTATGGGGCACTGATTGACCTGGGTGCCTGCGATTGTTGGGTCGACAAATTCAGAGCCCGAATTCCAGCCCTCATGGCGCCGGAGAACTTAAAAGGAACTTATCTTCCAGAGGCTTGCCGCTAACCAGGGAATGGGTGTTGTCACCGTTCATATGGTCCCATGCTCCGGACCGGAGGCATTGCAATCGACTGCGGACAACCTTTGTCGCATGATCGAGAAGCTCGGCGGTCGGAGAGATGGCGTTTTCTGTGTCGATTGTGAAACTTATCAAAACGTCTCTATGGGAAGGTTTCAACACGTTCTCCACGATAGCGAGCATCCCGCATCTGTGTTCTCGCTGCTCGAGTCAGGTCTCTGTCTGGTCGCAGACGCCAACTTCGACAGTCTGATGAACAAACTCAATCCTCAGCTATTCACGACGAAAATTGGCACCAAGGTCGAATGTAAGGGACCTCGATACCAGGTGAGGACGTCAGGAGGCTAAAATCATTTTCTCTGTTGGCATTGACGTTGTACTAAGGCAGCTCCGTCTCCCTTGTCAGGTAGAAGATTTCATCCTGAAGATCGGCACCGTGACCATTGGAACTTCCGCCCGCGGTCTTCTCGTGGAATGCGAATATCAACCTTGCGCTGTCACCGCCTCGTGCTGGGAATTGATGCGTGAGCTCATGGAGCCACTTTTGGGTGAGGATCGAGTCCTGAACTTATTGTCAGTTCTTCGATCGCTTGTCAGTCATCAATCGGAGCTCCCAAGGATGTAAAACCGAATTTTCGTTCATGCAGGTCTTCCACTCAACCAACCCGTCCAGTATCTCGCTCTTCGCATGCGAGAGATCTACACCCCTGTAGACACGATACAACAATACATGGAACACTTCAATGCTCTCCGAAAATCGAATCCGATCCAGGGAGCCCAAGCACCGGTTTCCGGGCAGATCGGCAGCCAAGCAAACCCAAACGCTCAAACGCCCGTCTCCAGAGCCTAAGACTTGTTAAATATTCAGTGTACATAGAGTTTCGACCCTGAAGAGGAGAATAAAATTCGGAGAGCTGAAATATTCTCCAACGGAACCAACTCGTATATACGAACCAGAATTATCTTGGTTGTCGAAGAAGGGTGGTTAGGTAGTCCAGTGAAAGCTCCGATTACGGCTCATCTCATCAAATGATGCGAATCATCGTCTCGGCTTGACCCTGGTCGCGTATAGTCTGTCAATGTTTGTCAGCAGAACTTGCTCGCCGCTCACCGGGGCTGCTCGAATTTCCGGAGTTCTGTGGAGAAGAAGTTATCTCTTTGTCAGGTTCGGAGCTTTCGCGAGCAGGTAGCAGCGGTCATCCTCGGCGGAGTCCGCTCCCGAGGGTTTCACGGCAGCACTCGAGAGCTATTTATATCCGAATTCTCTATTGACGCGGGCGCTTCGCGATCTAAGACCGTCCTGTCTGGTTGGATTGATTCCATTTCCGCACAATGTTCTCGAACCGCAGAAGGGACCCCAGAGCGGGAGTATTCAATCAATGAGGTTCGGAAAAATCTTTCGGTTCTCTCCACCGGATAGCCTACTCCCGCGATGCTCTCTCTCCTCCGGATCGACTGCATCTCGAAGCTGACCTTGGACGGGAAATATCCGGAGTCACAATGAGCGGCTTCCCGGGATGTCTGGACGGAGCTCCGAGGCATCGAACGCGGGACGGAGGGGGCAGGTCCCAGTGCTATCAAGAAATAGAAGCACTGGGAAATCGACTGCGTGAGGATAAATGGGTCAACAAATGACCACGGAAGAAAAGATGTCAGAATAGTCGTCGTCGGAGCGGGAGGAGGAGCATCTGACGATCAGGCAGCGCGACCGCAAATCAATCGTCAAACCTGGCAAACAGTTCACTTCGATGGCCACAGACTCTCATAACAGCGATTCCAGTGTCGGTGCCCCATCGTGTGGAGCTCTGACTAAGGCTTCTCATCTGGATCGCTCGACTGCGTTTTCACGAGAATGCGACCCACAGTCGAGTTCCTCTGGACATCGACCCTGATCTCTCTCCTGAATGCTCCTGTGACGAGCGTCTTCCTCGGATCGGCTAAACAGGTTGAGACTTAATTCGCAGCTAGACGTAATTCCGTAACCGGAGATTGCGATGAACCTGCGAGAATCACTGTGCCTCTCATTTGTCGAATAGTTCCCGATGTGCGGTACCCGACTCGTCCATCAGCGCATGCCGTCGAGGATCATCGGCGGTAGAAACGTTCTACCCGGGGAGTTGCCTTTCCAAGTCGCTCTCTACAACGAGAGAACATACTACGGCACGGGAACCCTCATATCGGATCGCCACGTTCTCACCTGCGGCCATTGTATAGATGGGTGAGTCTATCTGTGATCGAAATTCGGATTCTCTGTCCCTATTGCGATCCCGGAAGACCTAATTCGAGTTGAAATTTTCCATTATCCGATGAGCGAATGATGAGCGGCAAGCACGATTTCAGGATGAATAGCTCGAAAGTGACCATTTGGATCGGAGTCCACAGAAAAAGCTTGCCTGCCCTAATTACGAGAGGACGTATGCAGACGGACGCCATGTTCTTCGTTCATCCAGCTTTCGATAGACAATCATTGGCGAACGATATCGGTACAGCATCGGCGAGCCTATCCGGAGAGGGAAGATTTTCAAGCAATCGAACGAGAAGATTCTCGATTCACGGAGGTCCGAGCTAATCGATTTTTCTCCCTCAGGGATCATCCGTCTGAAACAGCGAGTCGTTCTCGATGGTTTCGTAAACATAATTTGTCTGCCAGCTCGAACCCTCGAACCGGCTCCCAAAGTGTTCGTTTCCGGCTACGGATACGTTGAGCCCAGTGAGTTTACAGGAATCATGAACATTGTCCGATTCGGAGTGCTGGAGAATTCTTCCTCAATCGGAGACGAATCGATTGCAGATGGCCCGGCATCAGATTTCCTGAAAATCGTCCGTTTGGATATTCTCCCCATGGCCCGATGCCTGGAACTTTTGCCGGCATTCAAGCTGAATCCTACGACTAACTTCTGCACTTTATCAGAAAACAAAGATGCTTGCATAGTAAGTTGTTCGGAAATATTTTCGCCACCCTCGTTCAATTTATCATTCATAGATAATTACATGCTCAGAGTTCGGAGAAGGTACCTTGAGGAGTTGAATTCTTTTGCAGGGAGACTCGGGTGGACCGGTTTTCCAAGAGGAGCGAGGGAGATTGGTTCAGATGGGAATCGTGTCATGGGGGAGGGGCTGTGCCGTGAGGAATTCTCCAGGAGTACACGTCAACGTGCTCGCCTACATAGATTGGATCTTAGGAGTAGTGGACCTCGACAGGAACGCGCAAGGTTGACGCTCCCGTTCCCGAATCTAATAATGAGTTTCAGAATAAACTAGAAAAGGTACACAACTAACGGTTTATTCGAAACGGAAACACGCCCCCGATCGTATCACAAAAGAAACAACATCACTTATCACAACCTCTGAGCATTGGAAGAGTTGATTACATGAGGAGTCTTTTTATATACATGAGCAAGTTGTGAGAATGTTAGGCCCGTCGAGAACAGCTGACCCGCCAGAAAGATGATAGGTCGTTTGTTCCCCGATACGTCATCGGTCATTAGAAACGATGTGGACAGCGTTCTCCCGCGGGGTTCACCGAAACCGCTGTGCTCTTTTCCGGCTCAAAGTTTACTCATGGCGTTTTGCGTATTGTAGACCACAGGCCTCAGTTGCGGGAATCCCCCAACGAACGCTTGCTGGAGAACATCCTCAATGGTTCCAGCGAGATAGAAGGTCAGATTTTCTCGAACGTTCCTCGGAATTTCTTGAAGTTCCCTTCGATTTCGACGCGGGAGAATCACCCGGCTGAGACCACACCTGTGGGCCGCTAATACTTTCTCCTTTATGCCGCCAACGGGTAATACCAGACCTTGCAAGGTGATCTCGCCTGTCATCGCTACGTCGGAGGCCACGATCCTCTGCGTGAATAGAGACACGAGAACACAAGCTGAAAGAAGGAAAGAGATAAAATCGATGAGTTCGCATGCCACGGAACGCCACGAATTTCGTGTAGATGTAGGTACTTCGATTCCTCGCCACTCACCGATCGTGACTCCAGCAGATGGACCATCCTTCTCTACAGCTCCCGCCGGGAAGTGGATATGAATGTCCGTTCCCTCCATTATATCAGGATTAAGGTCAAATCGGGAGGCGTTGATACGCAACCAGTTCAAGGCCAATGTTGCAGACTCCTTCATCACATCGCCCAGTTGACCTGTCAGGGTCAACTGACCGCAACCACCCATTTTCGAGGCCTCGACGAACATGATTTCTCCCCCCACAGCGGTCCAAGCCAGGCCAATGGCTACGCCTGGCTGCACCAATCTGAATGTGGGAAAGAGTGCCGATTGAAAGCATGAGCGATGAGAATCTCCCGGTACGCTAATTCACGTGATGAGTAAGCTACTAAAGAACTGACTCGAACAGACTTTTACGATAATTCGCTAGTTTACCTCGAATCAATATCGAACTCGAAAAGAGGAGGACCGAGAATCTCTTCCAAGACCTCTTGATCGATGCCGATATGTCCACTTTTCAAGTCGGTGGGATTTGCTTCGACAATCTTGACGGCAGCGGCGCGACAAATAGCGCTCAGACGACGTTCGAGGGCGCGCACCCCCGCTTCTCGCGTGTAGCTCGATACTGAAAAAGCGGGCAATTGATTATGCTCCCACGAGAGACGTCTTTTCTATTTGATACTCTCCGGGGTGGGTTTTTCCGAAATTGAATCGCAAACCAAGCCGCTGACTCACTGATTTTCCTTATCGCATCATCGGTCAATTCAAACATGGAAGACAGAATGCCATGTTGCTCCAATTGTTTCGGGAGGAGATGATCTCGAGCTATGTGTTCCTTCTCCTCATGTGTGTAACCAGGAATCGTGATGAGCTCCATGCGATCCAAGAGAGCCCCCGGAACAGTGGAAACGGTGTTCGCGGTCGCTATGAACAGAACCTCGCTCAGATCGAACGATATGTTCAGGTAGTGGTCTGTGAAGGATGAGTTCTGCTCGGGGTCCAGGACCTCCAGTAGAGCTGCGGCGGGATCTCCGTGGATGCCGGCCGCCTGAGGATGGGAGGTTTAGGCAATGAAGTAACGCTCAGAAAGAAAGAAGATTCAATTCCATATCTCAGGCCAGGAATAAAGCCTACCATCTTATCAATCTCGTCCAGAAGAATGACGGGGTTCTTCACGCCAACAGTCTTCAAACCTTGAATGATCCTTCCCGGCATCGATCCAATATATGTTCTGCGATGCCCCCTAATATCAGCCTGGTCGGAGACACCTCCTAGGGAAATGCGATAGAATTCCCTACCCAGACTCTTGGCTATTGAACGACCAACGCTGGTTTTCCCGACTCCCGGTGGGCCGACGAAGCATAAAATTGGTCCTTTTATCTGTGACTTCAACTTCCGAACAGCCAGATATTCCAGAACTCGTTTCTTGAGCTTCTCGAGACCGAAATGGTCGTGATCCAACGCGATTTTACTTTTCTGAAGGTCGATATGCTCCTGGCTTCTTCGATTCCAGGGCAGCTCAACGAGAAGTTCAAGGTAGTTGCGCGTCATTGCGTGCTCGGGCATGTGAGGAGGCATCTTCTTCAGTCTTGACAGCTCTTTCAGAGCAGCTTTCTTCGCATGCTCCGGCAAGTCGTTGGATTTGACTTTCTTCTCGAGGGCCATGATTTCGTCTCCATCCTCTGCGTCGTCATCGTCGATTTGGAATCCTCTTCTTACGTCTTTTGACAGTCCATTGATTATCTTGTCTTTGTGCTTCGTGACTTTCACTTTTCCCTCAAGAGAATTGATCTGGCGTCGCAAGAGGGGCAGAGCTTTTCGTATTCGGTCCGTCAGGAGAACCGCGTCCAAAACCGCTAAGCGTTCTTCATGATTGGCGGAGACTATCGATGTGCAGATGTCCGGCAGCGCATACGATGGCAGACTATTCATCAGTCGCTGGAAGGACACCAATGATGAAATGAATAATAACAGGCGATGGGATGGAACTACTTCCGTAAACGCTCATAGCTGCACGGGACGTCTCCGAATCGGGGAAAGCTCACCTTGTACCGTTGCGCGGAGCCAGAACTGAGCTCTAGGCGTTCGATGAGATCGGCCGCCAGGGAGCGTGTTTCTGTCAAAAGTTCGCTCAGCTCTAGCTCCAACGGGTCCTCCAAATTGAGAGAGGTTACGGAATAAACTTCTCCGGGAAGTCGATCCAACTGTGTCACGGATCCGATCAGGTACGGCGACTCGTGAACAATTTCATCGAGGCTGAAATCGGAAGATTTTTGTCGTTCGATCTTTAGTGAATCGATGACTTAGGTGCCCTTCGATGGGAATGGGGATGCATTGTCCAATCGTGTTTCTTGCCTGAATCTGCAGACTCCGTTTATCTGCAATGTGTACGTCGTCCGGGGCCAGCTACTGCCCATCACCTGAACCACCAATCCCGCTGTTCCGATAGGATGCAGAATCTCGGCTTGTCCGGACTGGGACCAATTATCTCGAGTTATTGAACAATAATACATTCATTGAATATTGTGCATGATGAGCTCAAGTCGCCTCTGGCCGTAATATCATCTGAAGAATTTTACCTCTTTTTTCGGATATTCTCTCGGTACTACACCGACGAAAGCCCCGCCGATTGTATGGTGGTTTAGAAGGTGGTTCTTTATCATCAATACGCTGGAGGAAATGGAAAGAAAATAACGATAAGCAGCAGTAATTATGGAGCTCGCTTCGGAGAGTGTCCTTTGATGTAGCGAGACAAGTATGGAGAACGAGGAACAATATTTTGGAAGTCTCCACAGAGAAATCTGACGTGGGAACAGGAAGGATTCCGGCGGAGTCCTTGAGGAAAAAGATGCCGGATACACCAGATGAAAAAAGCTGCTGCCTCAGAATTGCCTCTTGTCCGCACCAGGTCCCCAAAGATATTTTATAAATTTCAACTCGTTCTTAAGCATAAGAAGATTGAACTGAGCCGAACCTCACCGAGCCGAACCCCTTATGAGCCGAGGAAATCAATAAATCAGCTGGCGTTCCCCGAGCGACATGACTCGGGAATTTTCCAGTAGCTGGCACGAAATCCACCTCGGGAAAACAACGTGTAGCCGCCTGATCATGGAAAAGCACGTCTGGTAGCAGTCCGCGGAGAGGAATAATCCTCGGAGGGGATCCGTACGCTGTGAGCTAGGGGATCAGCGATTGGAAAAGCAAAGAAAACTCCATTGCTGGCTGCAACTGGTCCAGGGTTCAGCGACCCGTCAGGGAAAAACAGCTGACAGCTCAGATGCGGAATGGAGTCGATCATTTCTGTGGCAGCGACGAACTCTTGTGCTAAGTTTCTCGCGTACTCGACGCGCTCAAGCTCTCGCTTAACCTCTGCTGGAGCGCGCTTCGAAACCCCAGTAGCCCGCTCAAAGATCTGAGTGAGAGATCTCGCCCCCACTTCGCAGACTATGCACTCCGAATGAAGGAGACAGGTTTACCTTTTCGGCGAGTTGACAGGTACCCGTACAGAGGTGCCTGGGAAGAGCACATTGTCCAATATGAGCAGGGGCAATCTCCTAGGCAAAGAAATATTCCCACACGACTGTGACATCGTCGATTCACTTCGGAGCTTCCGCTGATCTTGGCCGCACGAAAGCTGCTCCGTATGTTGATGCTCAGTTTTCGGAGTCAGTCACCAGACGGCGCTTGTTCTTCGTCGGTGCGGGAAGACGGAATCAGAAAGTCTGCCGATAACCTCATTGTGATACAGAATTCGGCGATCGAAAACTCATGAGCACCCTGCTTCGCCTCTGAGCCCATCACACTCTACCGCGATCTCGGAGTCGATGATCGAAACGAGTCGAACGGATGCAGCCATGCTCTTGAGTTTTCACATCTGGTCCGATCCAATTTTCTTCCCGGATGCGAAACCAGAATTCTCTCATTTTCCGATGCCACAGCATCGATCCTGCGGTCGTTTCTCAGCCATCTGATATAGCGTAGTGGCCGGAGCACGATCGGATCACGTCCAATCCGTCCTTGGGAGCAGGAGATCCCTCCTACGTCAGGGACGACGCCAGCTCCGGTTTCAGTCCATGATCATTCTCTTACGGGAGCAGACCCGAGCTGGTGGAGCCGAGCCGGCTTGCTGTAAGATCCGTCAATAGCGGAGGACTAGAAACCGCTAAGACTCCGCTCGACCTTCCGACGCCTGCTAATCTTAGCGCGGTCCTAAAGCCTAATCTTAGCGCGGTCCTAAAGCCTAATCTCGCGCTTCGCCTAACAACCATTTGCGTAATATCTTGGAGCTTGTTGCAGGTTTATTTCGGTATCGACGGACACCTGCCCAGGAACGGAATATTCAGGCAAATTCGAGCTCCATGAACACAGATAGGGCATATATCGCCACGATGCGGATTCACGCGCCGTTCACTCCAGGGTCACGTGGCGGGCACACGTTGTCTCGCAGCTTGAAGTTTCAGAAATCGCGATTTTATCGAGAACTCCGAGTCTGATTCGGGCAAGATGGGCTGCTGACTTTGCCTGGTCCTGCCGATCGATCTCAGAAGCGTGTTCTCGTTCGATGAAATCTCCACTCGGTCAGAACTAATAAGACGCACCCGATCGGGGGCCGGATCTCAGGCATCGACGGGATCTTCGAACTCTATTCCCAAATCTTGCACGAAGCCTTTCTCATCCAGTTCGGGGCGGGATGTCATCGAATTCATACTCATACTGGATAGATGGACGGAGTGTTGAAGCGTAAGGAGCGAGTTCGAGGGATTTACGCTACCGTCAGGAATTCACTCCCAACACTGACATACCAGTCCTTTTTCTGGGAAGTTCGGGGACATGGTGACTGTATCGGAGGAGAATCCCCACCGTCACGGCTCTCTGAGAAATCAGTCGTTCTTTGTCGATGGCTGGAATCGGGTCCTCTGACGGTGGTGTCATCTTCCGGTCGCTCGGCGTCTCTCCTTCGGGTAAAATCTCGGAGAAGAAGCGGCCTTTCTCAGAGAGGAATCTTAGAACGAACCCACCGGGTGCTCTGGGCTTTTGGGGTGAGCAGAGAGCTAAGCTCTCGGTCATCGGCTACGCACAAGCTTAAGCGCAGTGGCTCTCAGCCCCGTCTCTGCCATGCAGCGTTGAATGCATGAAAATGAAGAATCCACCAACGAAAAAAATGAAACATGCGTTCCCCACGCTCCGTGACCGTGTTCCTCTCGATACAAGTCATTGAGGTGAGGAAAGGCGGTTCTCAGGCTTCGCGCGAGAAGAGAACCCGTCGACCTTGTTCTTGAGCATCATTCGGGAATCTGCCCCGAAGCACTAGCGGTAAACCTGCTCGTTGATCGCACGGAGTCCAGGTCATCGGCACCGCGCAATCGCTGTATTCTCCGGTGAAGCGCGACATGGACAAACTTGGTTACAATCCTTCTTCCCGACCCATCAGCTCCATGGCGGAATCATCGATAGCAGCGGTACTGATGTTCGGACGTCGATCGCATTTACGGCCTTGAGACTCTGGGCAGCTAGCTCCCCGCGAGCTGGGGAAGGAGCAGCGAATAAAACCACCCTGGAATTTGCCTTCAGCAGCCTCGTGCTCTATCCTATTCTGAGCTCGGAGCTCGGATGCCGATCGGGAGGTACACTCCCTGTGTGAGCTCTGCCGCACAGAACGCGTTATATTGCAAGGATCAGATTCTACAGCAGATCTCTCTTATGAAGTGGATGACCGCAAAGCCGGTTCAAGACCATACCGAATATGAACCCTAGTGCGCTCGCCGGATTCCGCTCCTCGATCTTCTATTTGAGAGAAACGGACGTGAGGTTCCGACCTACAGCCTTGTGCATCCGGGCCCCAGCGTATTCTCTTTCTGACCGTATCTTCCGGGTCATGGAGTTCATTGGCGAAATTGCAAACCGGCGAATTTACAAGTGCCGTGACGTGATTGAGCTCCCTAGACGATTGGGCTTCGAATATGAATGAACAAAAACAGTTTAGCGATTAACTCATGATTCGGGATTTGCTCAAGGATAGCCTGGACCATGACCCCAGTGGAATCCTCTAATTAGACACAGACTCCGCGGAGCCCCACCCAACGCAGGGGTCGAAAACGGTCAGCTCAACTTGCTGTAGATGGCGAACTTGTCCCAATCGCGAACTCGTGTCGATTTATTATCACAGGTAGGTCAGACGGAGGGGATGTGTCCTTCAGCTGAGATGAAAATGGCCCATGATCCGGAGAGTCTCGGTCGTTCCTTGGGCTATAACGCTGCATTCTCTGATGAAGGCCCCATTGTCCTGCCCTCCTAGGAACTCCCGCTAACCCCTATCAGCACGTAGGGACTAGCTCCAATGCTTCGATACGATCCGAGTGGCTCCCGAGAAATCCAAGTTCACGCAACCTCGAGACCCCTTCCAGTGAGTGACGGGTAAAGGGGGGAAACATTCCATTCATCTGCTCGGCGCTGAGCGTCACTCGAGCTCTGCCCGTTCATTTCGCCGTTCAAATGAGCGTCATACTGGTGGAGTGGAACCCGAGATGAGGTGACGAGACGAAACACGCACGCGGATTTTGAGGTCATGCGTCAGCTTGGGTCGCAACGGTAATGTTTTCAGTGACCCTGACCCACGACATCTTGAAGATGCGTCACTCGTCGGAGACATCATGAATAGAGCAGCCTGTTTAGCTACGCTCTTACGACGTAGAAAAAGGACAACGTGTTGGCTTTTAGTTGAGGTGATTACCCTCCGCATAACAACGTCGGAAGTTGATACCGCGACGCTCCTACAAGGAGAACTGAGCTAGCGCCTTCCACCCGATCGGATACGTTGATACGTGTTTTCAGCGATTCTGCTGCTTGACGCTATGAGCGTCAACGGATTCAAGATTCTCGACAATCAGGCATTCCCAAGTCGGAGAATCGATCTCACGAGGCATACCGTGTACAGCGCGGTATCTTCGAATTTTCCCCGACTTCCGCTCGACACGAAGTGCACTTGGGAACTTCCTCAACCTTATTGTGAGGGAACGCTTGTGTGAAAACAGTTTCCGTTCATTGATTTCTTCCGGGTGCCTAATGCTGGATCCCGGCGGGGAATAATTATCAGATTTTCCCTTCAGGGTGTCGACCGAAGGTTGGGCGGTTCTGCCCGGAACCCGAAAGTCCGGGGCACCGGGGAGCCCCGCGACCAGAGTGCATCTATCGATCGAAGAAATCACCTCGGATCCAATCCATGAACATCCCTCATAGAATGAAATCGCAGTTTTCGTCTGTCATCGAACAGATTTTTGGCGCTCTTCTTCACCGAAAAGACTTCAAACTTTTTTCCATCGATGCCAAATAAATGTATTCAATAAGAGAAACCCAGGGAAAGTGTGAGTGGATCTGCGGCGCGAAGTGGATTCATTCTTGATCATTGACGATCATCTTGCTCAGTGAATGCAGGTCAGGCTGTAAGCGAGACTCTGGAGAGGTTTATCAAGCTACCAGGTGAGCCGCGAAGGCATTCCCGAGGATATTTTTTGCATTCAGGTTATCTCGAAAGTGCTCGACCATCACCCTCAGTGAGCTGTGCTGCGGCAGAGGAGAAGTCATCTCGAATTCACACTATTCTCCCTGCGAAGGGAGGGAATCGCCTCCGGGAGCTCCGGAGCTCTGCTGGGATTCGCACCTAGATCAACGCCTAGGCTCTCCTATTGAGCGACTCTCGCGCTCGTAATAGGCACAAAAATCTCAGGTTTCGTGCTGTCGATCCGCGAGAAATCGAAAGGCTCCCGGAGAGATGCTCATTCTCGAGAAGTTCTCAGACTCCCGACGACGGTCCCTGCTCTCGGCCTGGGAGTCGGACTCCCCGATTGTTCGACGTTCTGGATAGCGCACGCCCCGACAAGGTCTGCAGCGGACTCGATCGATTCATCGGAGCTCGACATGCTTGTCACCCCCGCTGTTGATGACATCGGTATGAGGAAAACAATGTTGCCTTCCCATGAATAACGAGTACGCGACTCGGTCGTTCGCCTCCCAATGACGCACTCGTGCGATCCACATATACCACCGGGAAGGGAAGAATTCCTCAAACCGGGTAGGACGACAGACCACTAATCCCGTGAATGATTCGCGGGGGAGATCGCTACCATATCGGTCACGGAATAGCGGGAAATCGGTCATATTCGAATGAACAGAAGAGAGACCCTTGAATGGGCGCGTCTGCTCGGGATGTCTCTCGCACCACAACTGCTTCGGCCGCGTCTACGCATGTAGCTGTTGAGGTCGTCCCGAAAGGACTGCACAAGTCACGACACCGTACGGGCGTTCACAAGACGTGGGTTCACTTGTACCGCAGTCATCTATTTTTAGCGGAAGGCTCCACAACCGAACGACCCGCTCACGTCACCTAGTTAGAAAACGTAGCCACCTCCATCCAAGCCTGTACATTAAGGCGCGATCGACGACGGAGATGCCTTGTCGGAGGCAAAACTTTGGTTTCGGCGTCGACGGCGAGACAAGACGCGAACTTCGGATTCTTTGATCGAACTTGATTAGACGGAAGCCGTTGCGACAGAAGACGAGGAAAAAATTAAGGCGGAAGTAGCCTGCAACCCGAGAACAAGCCCTCACGATTCAAATAATCACAACTTGCTACCCTCAGATTGCTCCCTGAGGGCGACTCGAGGCCATTGCACCCTGGAACTTCAGGCGTCACTCAATCGACGCCGCACTACGAATCTCCAGACTGCAATTTTTTAATGAGTTCGTCCGACAGCGTGTCTAAGTACTTTGAACTCAGTTGCCTCCCGCTGTTTCGGGAGGAGTGATCTGGAAATTACCTAGCTCCTATCTATCCGGCCGTTGTTTAACCTCGAGGGAATTAATCCGCTCCTCATTAGAAACAGTCAACTATCGGACAAGTCGGGAGCTCGGTGTGGGGCCAGCCCAAAAGCTGAACGTTGGACAGCCAGGTCGTATTGTGGATTGAGGTCTGCCGTCCCAGCTCGGACCTCCAGAGGGAGCTGGCTCGATATCGCTTCGCTGTGATTGCCGAGCCCCAGCCCAAAAGACGACTGTCGGCGACGGTGAGCTCGAAGAGCAGGTCGACTAATCGTGAATCGGTGGTCGTATGGGGAGCATTGACCGCTTCGTAGTTTTTGCTGCTTGGTGAACACAATTTCCGTCTGGCCGCATGCCCGAAACAACTCTCGGCCAGACTCGCCATTTACGCTCTCTACATCTCCGATTCCGGTCTCCTTCGCTCGCTTTCGTTCCTGGCGATCCGGGAAGCCCTTAAGCCACTTTGTGGAGTCTATAGTGTTGCAGCGGAGGCGAACGCTGTCAAAACCTTCTTCGAGAGATAGATTGTTACAACCGGACCACCGCACGTTCAGAAGACAAAGGGCAGATCGTCGCCCACTTTTCACAGACTTCCTTATTTTCTGATCGAGATCATCGGAGCGCAGCCCCAGGGCGACCCGTTGGACAGCTTCCGGAGCGAGCGGCTCGAATACAACCATGGAGCATTCCATGAATTTCGCCGAGTGAGATCTTTCGTCGATGGTGAACGATACCACAGATACGAGGAATGCAGTGCGCACCGGAAAGCGGACGCTCGCTCAGAGCGAGACAAAACGAGACTCGGTGCCTTTGTCCTATGATTGAGGGATGAAATTGGTTGCTTCCGCGTCTCTTTAGAGCAAAGCGAGAAGATGCCGGATATTCGGTCACGCGGGGAAGTATTATAATAAAACGCTGGCATTTATAAGCCCACCACTGTCGACTCGTACCCAACTCCTCAACCTCGCGAAAGGGAATCCGCGCACAGGCCCATGACAGCCTGAAGGGAAAGACGTATGCTGCTCGCGAAAAGCACATCTTATTGGCTAACGAGAATGAAGGTTATAGAATGCAAGTTTGATTATGGTGGCGTACAAAAACTTTATTACATTCGATCAGCTAAGTTGGGACTTTTTCTCTTCTCCACAGCATTCGCCGACTAAACTGATATGCTAAAACTGCCACGAGTATTCCAAGCGAAGATACTCTCGAGCACGTTAGAGATACTCCGCCGTCTCCTGTGTTGACCCAGTTCCCGGTGAGTCATTACTCGTCTCAGAAGACCTTCAACGGCAGACATCAGGGGCTCGGAATTTTCTTCCGCCGCCGAAACTTCTGCGAAACAAGGGCTCACTTCCCGACCTGGTGGATCGAGAAGGAACAACTGGATTAATGCCATGTCTCGAGCTCCCTTCGTTCCGCGTTGGAGAATCCGAATTCTGTGAATAACACGGAGCTCACCTTCTTCGGCGTCGACTTCACGGGCGTAGTTGAGATCACAGCAATTGGCTAGTAGCAGCATCGGTATCTCGGGGAATTTCGACTCGAGTCTCAGGCACAGTTCAGCAGCCTCGTCGAAGCTCCTTTGGGAGACTATCGAGTAAATGGCAATGAAGGCATCCGCGGAATCCATTTTTGGGCAGTGTTCGGTCTGTAAGAAGAATTCAAGTCCGTCGGGGTCAAAACGCTGCAGTTCTCGATTAGCCAGATCCCATATTATGTCGATGTGCATGCAGATCGTCCGGAGCAGAGAAGCTCTCTTTGAGAACCGGTTAGAACTTTTCGGAGACAGAATGCCCCGGATGCATTCGCCTCGTGAGGACTGAGCGTAGGCCAACCATAGCGCTGTTGAAAATCAGCGTCGAGTAAAGAAACGACGTTTTTCTAGCAGAAAAGACGCAGAGTGAGTTCCAGAGCCCCAATACAGCAAGCGACCCTTCCAGAGTCGGAAATTGCCACAGACGGTCGTCTCGTCGTCTGCATAGATCTATCTCTAGACTCTAGACAAAGGACTCCACCAGCGTGTACGTGCGGTGGCGCTCGATAGATTTGCTCGTATGGCATTGGAAAACATCTCAAAGCATTCCATCCCATGAGTATACCTCGAAGCAGCCCCCTTGAATACGATTCTCGGGAAGTCGTCGAAGGTGAGCGAACGTTAATTAAAATCAGCAGGAACCCCCGACCTGCTCTTGGTCCATGATATTCTCCAGTCGCGAGGGAGGTTGAGGCAAGAAAGAGAAATTCGACCGTATGAAGATGGGATCGATACGTTGTACTTTCGGGCTCTCGTGAGTCGCTGCCTGGAGAACAAACGGCGCAAACAGAGAGAGGTCTAGTCACTCACATTGGATTTATTCACTTCGAAGAGTTCAATATCGAAGGTATCGTCTCCGAAAGTCAAGGTGCGATGATGGATGTCCCTCGAATGATGAGCTTCGGGATGGAAGAACTTCCCATGAACTAAGCGTGTTATGAAGGCTAGAATCATAAACTTGGCATTGGTACACTTGGCAAGCATAATCGGACTGCTCTACACATTTCCGTATCACATTTGACCGTGGGATCTGTATTGATGAAAGCATCACACCTGTTTTCCCAACTCCTTTAGCACCTAGCACGATAATTTTGATCTTCGAACTTTTCTGTTTAGGCGTCATGACCGGGCTCGCTAGGCTCGCGGCTCAGCACGGTGTTGCAAGCACGTGCAATGGGCTTTATAGCCCCTTGTGGAGAGGGAGCACGGCCCTCGCCCTTCCGTGGGGACGTCAGACTTCGGCGAGGAGGCACAAAGCTTCAACAGTTCCTAGACAGCAATGTTCTCCCCCACCTTTCAAGCACGGTTGGTATTTAACCTGATGAATAAGGAGCTTCTGGGGGAACAGGTATCTCTGGGGCAGGTATCTCTGGGTTTTCGTGCCGAGAATTCGCCTCGCAATTATCGGCAAGGACAGAGCCTTCGAACAGCTGGGGACTTTTCCCAATAATTCGTGGTCAGAAGTCGAGTCGTTCCTCGTCCACACTGGAACACCGAATTCCGTTCGTACAGGGTTGGCACGCTGCAGCGTAGATTCTTACACGCATTTGCGCTCCTCCGGTGAAGATGCTGCCAGGCTGCGCGGATCTGGCAATTTCGTGTCCCATGCAAAGCTCTTGGTAGCTCGTCGAAAGCTTCAGAGTGCTCGGGCGAGTTGCCTCGGAGCGGGAATTCACGAATTCATCGTCTGACTTATCGTCGGCGGTGAGCCGCGAGCACGAAATCTCGAACTCAAACTTGTCGGGCCTACATGATCGGCATTCCGTGCGCCACCCTCGGTCCGTCAGCCCCCTTCTTCCCTGAACTCCTGACTCGCTCGCTAGAAGATTGCAGGCAGTTTAGAATGATCGGAAAGTCGATCGCAAGCTCCCACATGAACGATGAGGAAGAGAATGACGGAGAATTGAGAATGATTTTTTCTTGATGGGAATCTTAATCGGCCCACTTGACGAGAGAATACGTTTTGTATATAACAAACCACTTTTCATATTTTTCATTTTCATTTCGATTTTCATACACAACGCGGCTCGCAGCAGGGAAATCATGCCTCCATCCGATAAGGTCGAATACCGTAAATGTTCTAATAGACGGGCACTCTCCAGTAGACGGGCATCTCCCGGTGTATACGGGAAATAGACAAGCAGTCTCCAATAGTCGGGCAGTCTTCAGTACTCGGGCAGTCTCCAATGGCCGGGCAGTCTCCAATGATCAGGCAGTTTCCGATTGACGGGCTCTGGCTCAGAGTGTAATGACCGATCCGTCTCCAGTATCTTCGCAAATCGAAACGATTGTCTTCGAAATCACGTAATGGAAGAATGAATTTTGCATGACTCAGCCAGTGTCTTGAAAGAAAGTGCGAATCCAGCCGCTTTAGCGGACCTTCTTCGATATCCGAATGTGCTCATGATCCGCTCGGTGTTCGCAGTCGAATAGTTCAGACCCGTTTCGTGTGAGCGGAGCTCGTCCATCTACCTCGTGTGTGACATTCACTCGGTGAGCTCAGCTGTTGGCATCTGCGCAAGATATACCCGCCAAGAAAATGGAGGGAAATCCGGCTTTGATGTAGATCCGAATCGAGAATTTTTTTTCCTCCCCAATATTTATTATAGCAATCTAGTGAGTACATTAATGAGCATATTTCATTCTGGAGGGGATGTAAGAGATTATTACAGAGGATTGATCCCTCGATCACTACCTGTATCTTTCCGAAAATATTAGCACGTTCTGGCGGTGTGCTTCTTAGACTAGTTCAAAGGGTTTTTTTCTCTTCAAACGTCTTACTAATCCTTCATTGTCGAGGAGCTGGTGCGCCTCTCTGTTAACATGCACTTGGAGTCGGCTTCGGTGACTCTGCGCGTATTTCCTGATGACGGCGTCGACAGTTTCTACCTCCAAGTCCTTACGGAGGTTATCATTGCGAACAAACCACGGGGCGTCGACAATGCCTCGTAATATCTTATTCTGGAGCCTTTGGACGATATTCCTATTGCTCTCGCAGGTACAACCCCATAATTGGATTCCGTAGGTCCGGATCGGTCTCAAGACCTGGCGATAAAGTAGCAGCTTGTTATGGGTAGAAAGAGCTGAAGGCCCAAGAGCCAATAAATTTTTCGATATCTTAGGTGGGTTTCGTCAGCCTTTTTCTTGACATTGGCTTCCCACCTCAGCTTCGCGTCGAGCGTCGTCCCGAGGTATTTCGCGGAATTTTCATGAGGGGCCTCCCGATCATTGATGGAAATCGGCACGTATTCTACTCGCTTTATGTGAAGTTTACATGCATTGATTTCGTTTCGTTGAGCTTTATTCTCCATTTCTTCGTCCACAGATGGACTACGTTGATCGCTTCTTGTAGTTTACTTGATGATTCGAGAAATGGACAATTATTACTTTCTTCCTGAATCGCACAATATCGACGGCAGTCCCAAATAGATCGGCAGTTTCTGATAAACGGGCGGTCTCCGCTAGACGGCCAGTCTCCAACAAACGGGCATCTTCTGGGGGATCCACAAAATAGGCGGGCAGTCTCTAATAAACGGGCACCTTCAGGTGGATCGAGAAATAAACGGACATGCCCGTCCATTAGAATATTTACGGTATCTGGGCTGGAGTGAGAAGTGTGCGACCTGGATACAGCTTTTGTAGAATCCACGAGCAAAATCAATGCCTACCCAAACCGGAGCTCGTCCGCTCCAGAACCCCGCTGCCCGAGCGTTCCACAGATATCCTCCCGCAGACTTTCGGTCGCTCATTTCTCCGTGGCTTGGCCTAGAAAGGAGCTTCTCTCGTAGTGACTCCCTTGGGAGGTGCAGCTCTAGGTGGAGTCAGCTGACCCGTTCGAGGATTCGTCGGTGTCCCGGGTCAGTGCCTTCGGCAGATTTTCTTCTCAATGGATCAGTATCGTCTACGCGAACAAGCTAATCGTTCACGATAGACTGTCAGCGGGTGTTCTACGAACGTTGCAGATTCCAGGCGGAGCCCAGGAAGTGCGTGATACTCGAATATTAGGTTTCTAAGGATGCCGTCGGAATCGAATCGAGTCGACCGCCAAAAAAGCTGGACACAAACTCAAATCCCTCAGCTGTCAGGTCTATCTCAGGATCGCCGTCCGCTGCTGCCTTCTCTGCCGCGGCCGCAACATCAATCTAGGCGCTCATCAATGATGTACCCACCAACATCCCTTTGCTTCCGCGACGGCTCGAAAACGGCGATCTTGATACGGCTTGGTCACGACGTCACGACGGTCGGACTGGGGCGCTGCAATCATTCAGATTATTGAGCAGCTCTCCCCCGGGGCTCAGGAACTCAACTTCAAACGAGATATCTTCCTACTAGCCGTGCGGCTGACCCAGATTCCAGAATAAGTCTCAGAGAGGTGTCGCGTTTCAAGTCGTCTGGGGCCCTTGAATTTTTGATCTTGATACTCTGTGGAGAATTTCGTCATGATTCATGGTCCAGGGACGTTTCGGCTAAGTACAAAGTGACCGCCTCGTTCCTGTATCGAAGCTTAGAGAGGCTCCATTGAGGAACTAGTATTTGAGCTTTCACGCTTACTCACATCGGAGCCATTCAAACAAGACTTTGCGGAACACTCCACTCGCGAAAGAAAGCCATCGACTCAATCGAACTCTGTCATACGGTTGGTCTGCTCATGATGCTTGCCGGGCCCAATCAGATTGAAAACTTTTCCAGCGTCTCACGAAGAGGCTGCAGTAGAACGGTGGGATTAGGGCGGTGAACGAGAAACGTCTCGTCCAAGGCCAGTAGTCTGTGAATAACAAGCGAGTTTATCTAGGCGTCAAAGCGCTTATGGTCAAGGTCATCGGTTGTGATCCTTCATGTACAGTTCGATAAATAATAATTGACATCACCACACCCAGCCCCGCAGTCGTAGTTAGAGGAACCTTGACCCAGAGCTCACTTCTCAGCGGGAGGGCCTAGCAAATCACACGAAGCCAATATATCCGAGATTTTCAACTGAATCAGGTCAAGGTTCAGGTGGGGGTTTTCAGCGTTTCCAGTCTCAGAGACAACGCTCGGGGCAGTGAACACTCGAGGTTGCTCGTTCCGTGTCCTGCTTTCGGCACCTAGACCTTGACTCTTGGCCCATACGACACCGAATAGCTTGTTCTCTTGTTTGCATTCCGATAAGGACTCGAGCATGTTCGCGACGCTTCCATGAGCTCAACAACATGCAATGTTCGTTCCTATTGTGATAGGTCCGTTGTAGAGGCGGAGTTAATCGGAAATCCTCGAAGCACTATTTCGCGGCAGTGGGTGCAGCCAGAGCAGCGAACTTGGAAAGTCGCGAACTTGAGGAGAGCCAGGAAGGTCTCTATAATTCAAGGAAACAACATGTGTCTGGTGCATCACAAGCTAGTTCGGAAACATTACACTATTCTGAATGAAAACGAGGAACGCTCACCCAAGGACTCTGTAATTCACATCCCCCGTGTACGGCACGAGGGACATCCTCCCGTTGGACATACAGCTCACGTTTCCCGTCAACATGGGCAAACATAGGAATTATTTACCGACTTCAGGGGAGGAGTCGTCCAGACCATGGAGGGTCTCATTACTTTAATCTCGAGACTTACACTCACTCCTTCACGAGCGATCGACTCCTAGTTCGCGCGATAGGTACTTTCGATCGAAATCTAGAGCTTGGGTATATCGGAAATCGTTTTTCTCTGTCTCACACTCGAGGATCAGCCATCGTACATGGAGCATGGAGCCTACGAGCAGGAGCGAAGATGCGAGGAGGAGCGTCACGGAGCGTCCCAAGTCCTAACCTTCAATTGTCAAATCAAGGAAATTGAGGATCTATCAGCCCTGGAATCCAGGAGGAAGCACTGTACCTAGTCACGCACATTTTCTGCAGTCGACGGAAGGATTTATCGGAAGGGAAGGGAGACATGTTCGTGCTATAAAAATTAATTAAATCGGCTAACTTTGATTTTCTCAAAATGCTTGACGACGAGCGAACACCATCGCCAGTCGAGCGAAACGAATGAGTAATTCGTCCTCGACAGATGGAATGGCTGAAGGACGATCTCCGATCGCTCTTCGGTCACTTGGTGATTACCGATTTTCCATAATATAATATCGGGGACGAGGAGAGTTGTGATCGTGATGATGCTTTGCGTCCTACGTTTGACATTGTACGATCTCAAAGCGAAGTGATTGGAGAAAGTTTCACTCGAACACCGCGTGAGCATCCCCGAGCTGTGTTCGAAAGAGTGTGATGACGCAAACCTCAATCGGACGGGGGCAACGCTTTCTGTGTGCCGTCGATCGTCGTCCGGGAAGTATTTTAATTAAGTCTTTCGTCTGCTCCTCTTAGAAGCATTGTTTGGGGGATTGCTTCCACGGTTCCGCGCGATTTTTTTCGGAGCCGGAATCAGCAGAAGATCCAGGAACAAGCTGACAGGAAGTGCAACGCTGCTCATAAGGATGATTGCGAGAACATTCGAGGTCTAGTTCAGCCATATGAGACATTATCCGAGCGTCCTCCTGGAGCTCAGATCCCAGTCCCCTCCGGTGCGATCTGGTCCTTCTTGCTCTCGACGGCGACGTGCAATCTTCTCTTCCGAGCATTGAAATCGGCCGAATAATGAGGGGTTTACGTCGCATCCAATCTCATGTTTTTCTTGAGCTCACCGGTGTTAATTCCTATCGGAGATCCACTCCGACGCGTGTCTCATCGTCTGCCGTGAGCGGCATTCATGACGCCGGCCGTGAGAGAAGGAGACTCGCTGCGAGTACGATTAGCCAAACCGACGATTCTCGGTCTAGATCTTGAATGTTGCTCATTGTAGACGAAGAGACACTTCGATGAAAAGCCGATACAACGTAGCTCCCTATCAGCCCGATTCGAATATTACAGGAGGAGAAAGCACGTCTCGATCTCATCTTCCTAACGAGACTATGATGACGGTATCGCATCGGGAGAACAGAGATATATGAGCTCGGCAAAGACGCTCAAAAATCGTCTCACATGGCCGAGTTAGACCTCGATGGTGCTCGCACACTCATCAACATATGCAGTTCCGAATTGCCTGTCGGCATTTTCCCATTGTTTTCCGATGCCTGGATAAGTCAGACGAAACCAAAATTCCTTGAGGCGTACCTGAGTGTAGAGTTTACTTGTCAGTATCTTGAGGATCATCGACTTAGCCCCTCTCCCTGAATCCTCCGAAGAGGAGATCTGGCAGGAATAGAATGGTACCGGTCAACTTGGGAATTCGCTCCTGATATGGCAGCTTGGTGAGCTCCGAAGCTTCGCGGCACTCAAGGGCTTAGCATTCTCCCTACGCAACTCAGTTATCACAATGAGAGCTCGAGGGTCGAGGGGCACATTAGATTGAGGGGCGACATTCTGAATGGAGAGCCAAAAGTTGCGATTAGCATCCCTGGGCGGGGCAGGCTCAGTTTCGAACATCCCACACCCCAAGCAATCCCGTCCCGAAAATAAGAGAGGCCTACGCTATCGGACCAAGCGGGCGAACCAGAATATTCCTGCGTCATTTATTTGTCAATGTATCTACAGAAGTGAAGAAACGTTTAAAAGGTGAAATCTCGCGATACAACGATCGAGATGTATCGCGGTACTGTGAAAATCTTTCTACAACTGCAAGTTAGTCCATTGGAAGCTCCGGGGAAACGTTGCAGCTTCATCGATGACCTCATCGATTCGTGTTCAAGCGGATACGGGTCGGGTTGCGCCCGAATCGTTGCTTCCCGCCTCCCGCATTACTCCCATAAACCCACGCTCGTTCCAGTTCTACAGTGGAAACTCCCTACGAGTTCCAGGTCAACGTCTGTGCATTGCGGCTCGAATTGTGGCTAAGCGATTCCGAGTGGGTCGTAGAGCGGCTAAACGGTTCCAGAGGGGTCTCGAAATGATCCTTTGTCGAGGAGCGTTGACGTATTCCTCGGGCCTGTAGGAATCGTCGCTATCATCCTCCGGGGTTGGAGCTTGACATCTGGGAAGCGTGATGCGAATTAGACTCCGGATGGAACATTTTGTGTTTCGCCCTCGACTCCATACGCAGCAGGATCGAGGACACGCAAAATCGCCAATCCAGCAACGAGAGACTCACTGCGGACAGAGCCATCGGCCGCGGACGGCGCTCGACGGACGTGGCCACAGGCATTGAGCATGATAAGCGTCGCCGCACCACTGACAAAGCAACATGCTGTCCTCGAATTCGGAACTCCGACAAACTCTGCAGACAGGATTGTTCCGGAGGAAACTATCCGACTCGTTTAGTTGAGGTGGATCGACCTCGACCGGTAGTATCTCTAAGACTTCATCTACAAAACAGAAGTTGAGAAGTTATCTTCAGATCCATTCGATCTGATTGATAGTTAGTGGAAGCCGCTGGGCAAGGTTCTCAGTTCTCGATTCCCCCAATCACCTCGAAGTATGACTTTGATGTTGCTGAATGGACTCCGGCAAAGAACGCAAGTGGCTTTGCTTCTGCTCCACGTTTTTATGCACTCAAGGCAAAATGTGTGAGAACACGAATCAGGTCGACCTGTCATAAGATAATAGTAGCTCAATCCTCGGGCTTAAGGCGCAGACGGACACCGAGTCCATGGGTGAATGCGTCGTCAAAGTCGAAACTTCGTACCCTGTAGCTGCGACGTATACGTCTTCCCGAGACAGATCGGACAGATTATGTCCTTCCCGGCCGAGTCTGAGTCGTACTCGGTTTCACTGGTAAAAACTGCTCGCGATTCGGCATCCATCATCCTGGGTATTCGAATTTCACGGTCGCTTTCTGACTCGGTCGATTCGATTGGATTCGTCACGCGTTTATTTATTGTCGTCCTGCGTTGCAAGACTGGGCTATCCCCGGAGGATTCGGGGCTTGTCGGGAGAATTCTTCGCAGGCACTATGTGAGGAGGGGATTATAATTGAAACCTAAGCTCAAACGAGTCATGACAATCTACTATCTAGTCAATAAAACGAGCTACGTGGGACAGGTCTCAATCAGCGAGACCGTAAAATTAGGGCATTGCTTACTCACTCGGCGGCTGCGACCTAGAGAAATCGTCGAAGAAGAACTGGCGGACATTGGTGGCGTGGCAAGAGTCAAGAGACTAGTTCCCAACCTCTTTCATTGGGAGAACTCTAAAGCTACGGGTCGGGAGGCCGATTCGGGAAGTTCTCGCGCTGATTCAGGCGAAAGTCTTTCGGTGCAAAATATTTCCGGTCAGGCTACTGCTCTGACCGGAGACTGCGCGACCAGCTCACGTCGGACGTCGATTGATCTTTACGAATCCAGAAGTCGACGGGACCCAGGTAGGCATTCGGTTCACGACGAAAGATTGATATCGAGACAGGAGTACGGATGAGCTGGATAATAATAATTCATTCAGGCAGCTTCCACACCCTGTGCATGGGGGAGAGTCTCCGACTCCGTCCCCGCTCCGAACACGACGAAGATGCACGACAAACTCTATCAGAGAATGAGCTGAAATTGCGCAACGAAGAGTACTGGGGCCCCGAATCTCAACCCCCGATGAAAGAAGGGCACTGTTCCTGTATCGAGGAAAGATCAGGAGCTTTGGAACCGCAGCCTCGCATGAGCCCGGCATTCCAGGCGATTATCCGGGAAGAATGAGCTCAGTATATAGATATCTTCTCCGAGCGGAGGGAGAATCCGGTGGAGCCCCCTTCCTCTTTCTCAGGAGAAGAATGGGCCGTTATCTCCCTCGGCAGCTCTTCGTCTTCGGGAAAAATTTGAATATCTTTCTACTTTCCCAGCGAACAGGTGGGTCAACGAGGTCTATAAAGTTGCCGGGCCTCAAATTCCCTTCTCTTCCTCGAATTGTTCCATTTCCCTGCTCTTCGGAGCTCCAAGCTCGATGATGATTTGGAGCAGCTCCTTTTCATTGAGTTTGGGCATTCGCGAGCGTGATCTACAACCACGCCTGTTTAGTCTACCCCGCAAAAGCATAGACTTGATGCTACTCCTGAAGTGTTCTGTTCAAAATTCAGGAAGCTCTTAATGGTGGATGGCGAGAACTTGTAGCAGAAGATTGAAGATTCCAACACAATTATTTCCATATAACTAGTCGTCAGCTTCAGCTTTATTGGAGAACCCTAAAGAGCGTATGTCTCGTTCTGTGAACTCGGTGACTTATGACGACGTCGCCTGCATACAATGCATGCGGATGAGTTTTGCTCTCGTCTAACAATAAGTTGATGGAAGGAATCGCAAGCGTTTCTATACATTTGGGAATTCAGTAAGTTCGCATATCTTCAGTGCAGAGCGAGTTTACATCTACGACTTAAATCACGACAGATATCAGGGCCTAGATTTGACCTTGAGCGATGACTTCACTGGGGAGATGACCCACCGACACAGACCTGGCATTTATCATCGTCTTTGACACCATGAGAGGATTACTCCTCGCCTGATTATGTGATTATGAACAGTATATTCGTACATATTCTCCGCGGCTCGGAGTGACACTCCGCAGGGATTTCTAGGAATTTCGAGCGGTCTCCACAAGCTTCCAACTCTATCCAGGGACCTGATATGCCCGGTCTGCCCTACATTCGAAGTTGTCTCCGAGTACTGATCCGCTCACGGGGAAGTGCATTCTGTCTTTTTATTGGAGCCCAAGCATGTGTCGGAGCGAAGAACTATCTTATTCTAATCACTTAATCCTGATCCGGAAAGAGCAGCGACTTGGATTCTGCGTACTTCCCTCTCGGAACATCTGTGGAGACGATTTAGACATATTAAACAGATTCTGTGAAGCTTGCGAATCGACGAACGGATACGAGAGTCGATTAAAGAACTCACCGAGGACAATACCACGTACCTTCCGGTACGGTCGGAAGAGGCGGTGATAGACAGCCGCAATGGTACGCATCGTTACAATGATCGCAGAGCAGCAGGAGTGCTTCTTGGTCGGAACGGTAGCAGAGCATGCAGGCAATGCTGTCGAAGTATTGCGAGTATCGGTCACTTTCGGGAGAGGATGCCTGCACGTGAGCTTCTTCCAAAACGTCGTCTGAAGAGAATATTTCCCACATAAATTCTCTGATGATGCAAGATTTGTGCATGTTGAGCTCGACCCGACCTTTCCGGGGAAGCAGAGGCGCGATCTCAACTCGACCTCCCCTTCCGATATCCCAGAAACCTTGAAACTCACCCCCAAGCATGATTCTAATCATCGAGAAAGATTTCCGGCATAGAGCGCAGGATGTCTTGTTCTTGCTCCATTCAACGATGCAAGTCGCGCAGAATGAGTGCTCGCAGGAATCTGGACGACCTGAGGAGCAAGGAAGCTTCAGAAACTCAACTATATATCCCGAATACTAACGATTACGCGTCGCAATTTACGCGTTTACCGGGGATTCTAAGACCTTGATATCGAAAATTCTCAACCAACGACCATGATCCCACCGATGTCTGCTGCACACAAGTCCCTCGTGAAAGCTACGGGAATCACAACGGTTTCCGAGTCTATGATATCCTTACCGAGTAGCGATGTCTCGTCCAAAGTTCCGAGGCAAATCGGGCACATTTGCTTTCCTCCTGAGGCGGTTTCTTCGCTTTCGCTCTCACTACTATAGACTGATTTCTGATCATATATCTTGCGCCCCGGCCCTCGAGCTCCCACCGGACTCTCGGAATCCGATGATTGACTCATGACGCGTCTTCTTACAGTTCTCCTTCGAGGAAGGATTGGGGACTCGTCTGACGATTCGCTATCTGCGGGTCGACTTCTTGTTCGTTGCTAGAAATTAGAGAATAAGCATTATCTCGCTGCACCGGGGGGCTCATTCAAGGGTCTCTGATTTCCTCCATCAAAATAAGAGCGGTAAGCCCACTCACCCTGCGTTTGCGATCCCGCCGGCTCGTCGAGGACGACGAGCTACTCGACATTACGGAGAACTGGACTCAATCAATTACGAGGACTATCGGAGACGTAAATTTCGAGTATAGGCACACTCAGCGCAACTTTTTCCAGAACCTACGATGTATCCTTCAGCCGCTGCCGTCCTCACTTCATTATTCACTCAAGCCGGGATCCCTCGTATGGCGAGTCGCGAGGTACGCGATTTGTAGAAACGAATCGGTACTCCAGAGCAGCTCATGCGTTCTTCTAAAAGACTCTGAAATTCAAACCTTGATACGAGCAGCGAGCAGCGCGGGCTTAGCTACTGAGCCGAAAGCAGACGACCGAGTCTATTGACATGTCCTGAAATCGAAGAAGTCGTGTTCCCCCGCCCCACGGGTTAAGCTTCCCTGCGGAGTCCCAGAGCGGGAGCCTTCTCAGAACGATCGCCGAAAATACTCAAGAAGGCCCCCACCGATATTTAGAGGACTTCCGCACGTTGCTCGCGAACCCTGCTCTCTATCATTGGAAACCATCCAGATTCCCGGACGGGGACGCCTTCCCCATTCGTGACCGGTGGATAATCAAAAGTCAGTCCATATGTATCAATGAGCGAGACCTGCGCAGTATTTATGAGTCGATAATCAATCACTACAATTAGTCAATTCCACCCGGAGGATCCTGAGGTCGACCTACGAAATCTATGAACAATTATTCCTCACTTTATACATGGGGAGACGAGACGCTGCTGCGAGAAGAGACGTCACGTACCTTCTCCGAATTTACAGTCCAACTTTATCTGTATCCTAGCCCGCTTCACGTATGTGTGGCAAAGTCTATGTATAGCCTTCGTACAAACTAGACGCTTTTTCTCCGAGGAACTTGTACAGACTTTTTTGATGACCTTCTTGAAAATTTCCTTGTAGTCTTCCTTCGAAATCTGATGTTTCTTGTAAAACTTCTTCAAATAAGGTCCCACTTCTTTTATAACAGCATCTTTAAATTTCTCTCTAGAAACGAAGTACTTCACATATTTCCGTGGCTCTTTCTTTTTTATAGTGTCTGCATCGGTGGGCACACCAGGAACAGCTCTCTCAACATCCGAAAAGCTCTCCTCGGATTCCATACCGCTACTGTAACCCTCTGTGTGAGAAAAGTTGACAGTTGACTGAGGCAGGAGGGCGTCACTCGCATCGGCGGAGTTCGATGAAACTTGACGTAGCTCCATGTCGCCCCAAGGTTTGGGGAGCTCCGTTGCTTGCGAAAATTTAGTTTCAGGTCCCACAAAATCCTCCGCACTTTCGTACTTGACTGTCGGTGACGCTTTCAATTGGTCGACAAGTGGGAACGAGCCGTCATCGAGCCCGAGAGGCCGTCCCACATTATCCAAGTCGCCGATAGGAGCGTCATCCGAGACCTCGGATTTAACGGTTGGCTCTGCCTCCATGTGGACCTCGATAGTCGTAGACGATGTTTGAGGTGGCTGGGGAGCGGAGTAGTCCACGGGCTCGATCTTGATCCGGGATAAGTCCAAGACGGGTGCGGAGTCTGAGTTCGCGATCAGGTCTTCGGCTTTTCGTGGACGTTCACGATCTCTGCGCTGGTCTCCATGCGCCGAGGATTCCGGCCGAGAAGTATCCAATCGGCGCTTATTCGAAGTAAGAGACTCCGGCACCGAATCTCTCTCAATTTTTATGGATCGATCTGAGATAGTGTTCCGTCGTGATAAGCCTGGACTACGGGTTCTTTCACGTTTGACTCTCGGAGTCGCCGGACTCCTGGCAGGGCTGACGCTTCTTTCACGAGAGAATCGTTCGTTCTTTATACGGCAAGGACTTCGAATTCCGGATCTCCGACGATTCCGAATCCCATCGCGGCTCGGGCTCCGCTTGCTTCCACCAGAGTCCTTGTCGACATTCAATCGATCCCTTCTCTCGTCATCTGAAAGGTTGAAGAGTTTAGAGGCGTTCGACTGCCTGAGGAGCCGTACGGGAATCTGAGAATCTCCGATTCCCCCGATGCTTAAAAATGAAAGTTTCCCGAGAACACTCATAGTTAGCGCGTTCACGAAAGCATGTCGATGCGTATTCAACGCATGTGAAATCTCGCGGCAGAATATAAAATCGCATATGAAATTTCGCTTTCTGGTGAAGAATATCAGTACATGGATCGAGGAGGTCACTCTCCGGTCAATAGGCATTACGCGAAAGAACTCACATCTCTTATCACTCGAGCGCGGGACTTCTCTCTGTTCACGGTGGCCTCGATGCGAGGAGCTATCACAGGTTTCGTCGTTATCTCTGGGCTCTTCCTTCACCCTGACGGGCTCGGATTTTACCTCAGAGCGCCGATAATAATTGCTATCCGTTCTGGAGGTAGAGGGCTGTTCGCCGTCGAGATCGCGGAATATACTCAGGGAATTTATGACCTTTGGCACAGTCAGCTTGAGGGAGTTTATCCATCCTTGCGATTCCTCGATCGCCTTCCCTCTTGCCACATTGTGCGCTTCATCTGCGTATGGGACACTCGAAAATTTATTTTTCTTCGATTTCTTCTGGCTCGTAGCTTCCGGCTCCCCTCTCTCGACATGATTACTGTTCACCACGTCCTCGATGCTGCGTGAAATAGCGGTGACAGTGGATCCTGAAACACGGGAGACTCGCTGCGGTTTATACCGGGTGTCGTATTCCAAGGCGCTGGAAGAAGCCCGAGGTGCAGCCTGTCCGACTTTTAGGCTCTTCGCCTTCGACGAGAGACTGTCTTCCGAGCTTCTTCGGCCCGACGAAGCTGCCATAGCCTCTAACTCTTTCCCGCCAACGAGACGCAAGGTGCCCTGACTGTCCATCTTCAGTTCAGATTTCTTGTCCAAGAGAACTGACTGTTTCTCCAAGAGACCGCCGAGAAAGTCTACACCAGAGGCAGAGCTGCACCCAGCTCGATCTTCTTTCTTAGTGTGGGTTTCTTGTCTCCTAGCGAGAGGTTCGTCGTCTCCGCTTGAACCCTGTGGCTCGAAGCTATTGTTATCCCCAAATATGGTCAAATTGGGGGCTACGCCGAGCAGCGATCGACGATGACCGGACGACTCTGCCCGGGATGATGTTCCTCTACTGGTTGACGGTTCTTCCGTCGAAAGTACGGGGAAACTGATGTTGTTCCTGTTCAACTTATGCAGCAGTCTGTCCGAGAGCCCCAGAGACCTTGCGATCCGCCATTGCTGGTCGCTGGAGGCCGCGTAAGCTTTTCTGAGTATAGTCAATCTGCGACCACCTTTCCGTTTGCGCGTAGCTCTCCGGCGTGTCTTCTTTCGCTTGGTTGTGGCAGTGGATTTACGCTTCCTGGTGCTTGTCGTACGTCTGGTGGTCGAGGTTCTCTGTGTACCCCCACGACCTCTCCGAGAGGAACGGTTCGTTTGCCGAGTTGTTGTGCGTCGCGTTGACTGAACGCTTCGCCGAACTCTCTCAGTCGCTCTCGTCCGAGGTACATACAGGGAATAATCCCCGAGAAGAACGAAATCTTCGTCGTCACCATCCGAGTCTATGTCCTGTTCGCGGCATCTGGAACAAAGAGAGATGAGCGTGAGTACCATGAAACCTTTCTTCGATTGCTCTTTCTCTCAGATGGGGCAGCCGATTCGCGCTGAGAAATGAACGGTCGCTGGATTTCCCCGTCAACAAGGAGTCCTCGCGATGTCTGCGCTCGACCATGTTCTTGAACTTAAAGATCGCATCGGGTGCGTGGTTCCGGTGGAATGCTTACCGGGGGCAGAACCATTGACCAACAGGTACGCTCCGCAATGGAGGTGTCAAACAAGAGCAATGGTACGCGTCGTCGCACTCGTCACAGAGCAACAACGTGTCCTCTTGATCAGAACGGTGGCAGACGAGGCAAAGGATATCATTGAGAAATTGATCCGCTTCATTGATTTCTGGCTCGACTGTCTTCACCGGTAACTCTTCCAGAATGTCACCTACAAATGGAGTGACCGAGTTTAATCCGCGTCTCGACTATCGGATGCAACTCGAGACGAAATCAAACTTCCCCGGGGCTTCCAGTCATGGACTTACCGCGCAGACTGATTTTTATTTTTGAGAAAGAGTTCCGGCATAATGGACAAGTCGAGTTGTTCTTGCTCCACGCAGTGATGCATTCTATGCAGAAAGTGTGGTCACACGACTCAGGACGACCTTCGGGAGTTTCAATCTTATGAAGTTACGAAGTTTCAGTCGCAATTGACGGAATGGACTGTGAACGTGTTGGTGAATCCCCGTCGTGTATGACCCAATCAATTCTTTAGAAATCAAACCTTGTAAAGTTGTCTCGTACAGCTTCCCCAGGCAAATGGGGCAAGCCGGTGCATCTCCAAGAGATCCTGAGTCACTGTCGGACTCGCTCGCGATCACAGGCTTCGAGTCGGATCTGTTTTTCCGCCTCTTCCGCCATTCGATCTCGCCATCCGGGTCGGAGGACTCACTCAAGGCTCGTCTTTTGACATTCTTCTTGCGAGACACGATCAGACTATCGTCTGAAGACTCGGAACTCGAAGGCCGCACTCTTTTTCCCAGCTGCTTCGGGGGGAATCGAACTCTCAGATAATCTAAGACGTGATTCAACTCAAGCCCCATCGGCGTACACTCTCGGTTCGGGAGCTAAGAATTCAAGCATCCTTAGGATTCTAAATTCGGATGAACTCACCCCTCGTCCTGGGCCAATATCGCTTGATGAAGAATCGCTGCGCGACATCACGATGCCCGTGCACGATTCCACGCTATCGCTCACGTCAATCGTTGAAACATGTGTTGTTTATTTTGCTTCCTTGCCGCAGTAACGCATGAGCCAGGGCGGAGAGTGTCGGTGTGTGATGCTGGTTTTATATTCCGGGCCGTCGCTACGGCCGCTGCAGTCCCGGCATTCTGCTTCTGACGAATTGTCTCGGGGAGTAAAAAAGACGATTACTACAAGCTAGACCTCCGTTACACCACGGTCTCAGCAGGCTCTTCGCTCCGGAGCGGACTGTGACGTTCTCTTCGGAGGAAGCTGAATAACTTGATCCGAAAACCGCGGTCCTGGCTACTGCACTGGCAGTCGACATCCGGCGCTATTGACATGCTGCATGCAGGCAAGACTGAGGTGCTCCATGGGTTAGGTCGAAGTCTCATCTACGATGATCTGCGGACATCATGAATCCGATGTCAACTATATCTATATATATAAAATAATATATATTTTCTTATCGCCGCGACAACCAAAAGAAGGGACCAACGTGGGGCCTACTCCATCCTCCCGAATCCCGACTTTTACGACCTTACATCTGACTCAGCTGAAGATCCTTATTCTCCGACATGAATTATTATTACCGGTCGACCTTGGCAGATGTGTTCATCGAGATCGGGTGTTCGGAGCACGTGGGTCCCCAGGATCATGATGGCGAGTCTTGTCGTTCATGATTCTATGTTCATCATTGCATGAGCGTTTTGCGCCATGATGATAATTTTATGATGAACTCCTCGGTGGCTCCTCTCCGGGGGAATTTCGCAGCTTTATTTTTCGTCCATAGATCGGCACCGAATCCAAGTAACTTTCCGCTTCTACACGAACATCAATAAAATCTATGTGGGAATTCATTCACTCGCGCATCCAGAGCGTGGGCTGTGCGTTCCCTTGAGGTCCACGAGTCGGGAATTTTCCCATGTCACCGTGGAAAACACAAATGTCCTGATTGCAACTTTACGAAGAAGTATAAAGAAGCTCTAATGAGCCGCAATGACGGGCTACGGAAGACGCACCTATCGTACATGTCGGAAAGTTTCTTTATTCAGAACTTCGAAAGATAGAGATCCAGTTTTCAAAAATACGGGATCACACAAGCTGAGACAACATTTTTGTAGCTCGTCTCATCCGTCATCCGATAGGTCTTACCTTCCTTGAGGCTCAACGTCTCGATGTCTATCAGGTACTCGGTAACTGTACGCAGCAGTACGTTGAAGAGGGTGCGATCGACCAGTCGGCACCGGTAGAAATCGGGCTTGGCGCCAGAAGAGCTTTGTACTTCAAGTTTTTTGGCTTCTTTTGCGGTGAAGTCGCAAAAATAAAGATCGTTCCGGTCGGTGATTACTATTTTGTTGCGTCCAAAATGCAGAGAGCACTTCACGATCTCCCTCGGGAAGTTTCTGATCGACAGCTCTTCATCGTCCATCTCCGCGAGGCTTTCCTCCCGAAGCTTGTAAAGAAGGTTGAACCTATTCCTATCCGAATGCTCATCGTTGTTGAGATGGTTAGAGCGGTCGGAATCTCTCCGCGAGCTCTTCGGTTGTTCACGTCCCCAAGTCCGGGTCTCTACGTCGAGGGTCGCTATCTCGCCTTCCAGGCTCTTTCGAAACCTCCCGTATCCACCGACAACGAAGATTCGATTGCCTCTCACGTAAGTGAGGAAGGACCGGCGACAATCCGGCATTTCGGTGAAAGGTTCCCAACAGCGTGAATTCGAGCTTTTCAGGAAATTGTACCGATACACGGTCTTATTCCATTTTCCGTAGCCGATCCGATCTTCACCCCCAATGAGATACCAATGGTGTTTGTGCGCGATCAGACCGAAGCCGACGGCGCATATGGGCATATCGGCGAATCTCACAAATTTCGATGAGCGTCTATCGAGGAGGAGAGCGACTTTGCTATCCATGATGACGGCGAGAGTCGAGTTTCCTTTCCGGTGACCTCTCAGGCCGAGTCCGGCACTTTTGTACAGGTTGAAAACGTCGTGATCCAGGGTGACATCCTGGGCGTATAGACAATCGAAGAGCTCTTGCGCTCTCTCCGCGCTTTGGCCCCGGATCACTGCCATCACGGCTTTGAACATCAGATCCTCATTCCAGTGTGAGTATTCTCTTCGAAGAAGATTGCGAACCACCTCCGAATTCTCCGGAGTCAAACTATCGACGATTTCTTCGAGCCATAGGCAGATGAACTTCTCGCAATATTCACGCAAGGAATGCGCGCCGTAGAAGTCCGCCGCTTTGAACGTGTCTAGCGCGTTCGAAATGTTCAAATTTGTGATGAGGTAGTTTTCGGCACTGGTTCTGAGAGCATCCATCTGGAGCATCATTCCCGCCGCAAGAACGCGGAACACGTTGTTCTCATTCACTCTGACCGGCACACCCCGCTCACAGTGCTGGATTATCAGGCACATTAGGTCCTCATCGATATTCTGGAGTTTGACGCTGCTCGTGAGGCTTTCCCTCATGCCGATCCTGAACATCGCCTTGAAGTAGTCCGAATGCTTCTCCAAGCAACTTCTGTTGGTCCTGAGCTTCCGGGAGCCCACGACAACGGTGAAGTCTTTGACGAGATCCTCCATCTCCGAATGGAACTTCATCCACAATATTCAGCGATATCCGGGAACTTGGTCCGAGGATGAACACCGACGGCTCTGCTCTTTCGATCAGCTCTCGGTCGCCGCAATCGAGAGGAATATGTTGCCTGCTGAAATCTGGAGCAGCTGTAGTTCCGTGAAGGCGACGTAATACGCAATCACTGCCCCAACAGCTGATTGTACTCGATGCTCCTTTTTCGTTGCTTATCCCATGACAGAGAAACTTCATCAACTTATGAAGCACGAATCTGGGGTTCGACTCGACTTCGCGGGTCGAGTCGAGTGAGGATCATGCGACAGACTCCCAGGGAGGCGGGAAACATTCGATTTCACCTATTGAGCAATGTTGTGCTGGAACACTGCTTGCAATCAGAACAGGGCGGCAGATCGAGGAGTTTGCGAACGAAACCGCGAAAGCCGCCAGCCTTTGAGCCCGGAGAGGAAGAAATCTCTCGGAGAGTCGTCTGCTCAAACGCAAATCGTCAACGAGCTGGATTCGGAGCTCTCTGCCCCCGACGGAGTGCTTTCTCGTTCACTGCGGGGGGAGACACAGACCAGAACTCCGTCGGACCATCTCCTTAGCACACGAGTCCCGAGAATGCGACAGGAAAGCTGAATCGAACACTCGCTGCGCAAAAAGCTGCGATCGTTCCATGATTTAGGCGAGGATTCTATCCGAGCAAATACAGACATGTTTCTTTGACAAGAGCCGGCGCCAAAGTCCAGCCGTCGAGAGTTTGGCGCGTTTCGATTTCTCAGCCAGCCCCGAGCAATCCATCAGCGCGGAAGATGGCTAATGTCACCATCATTGAAGCTTCGGAATTGACTACATGTATCTCGTGACTTGTCCAGAAACCAAAGAAGCTGCGATCGTCGATCCTGTCGATCCGGTCAAGGTAGAGTCTCGAAATTTTCCGAGAATCGTCCGTACCGCTGATTTACCCTACGGAAAACATATCGCCCAGGGTCGCTTCAGATGTATGATAAGCGACTCATTTCCTTTCCCAGGAGGTTCGGAGTAGTCGTTAAGCGAGGCGTGAGTCTCACGTCGATTCTAACAAGACATCATCATTGGGATCACGCGGGAGGGAATGATAAACTGCTTCAACTTTAACCCGGTCTGAGTGAGAGTTCACGGAGGAGACGAGAGGATCAAGCAGCTCACTTGTCTCGTCAATCGAGACGGGGTAGACATCGAAATAGGCGAGTACCTCAATGCTGTGGGAGAAAAAACGGAGACCGAGGATGAGGAAGCTCGCCTGCACAGCGTTTGGGCTCCCTCATGCTCATTCCCCGGAGAAAATCGGATCGTTCGACGAGGAGAAGCGACGGGAAAACGTGTGGATCGTTATTCCCTTACAGGTGGCATAGTCACGAGCACGATATTCACCCCGTGCCATACGACTGGTCACGTGTGTCTCCTTGGACAGTGAGCTCATCAGACTGTGATCTTGTGGCTTGTTCGCAAAGGGGTCCGGAATCGATCGATGAAGATCTGTTTGATGTACGGGGGCCGGGTGGGGGATCGATTCCATAAAGTTTCGCGGGTCGCTCGATCGGCCCCCGCTGTATTTGGGTTCCCGCTAACCGTGGTCGACGAGAGACACGAATCATCCGTTCTCGGATCTCGAAGTTTCTGATGAGTCTCCGATGGATAATATTATAATCGCTTGCTTCGGATCCGCGCTCGAATTCAGCGCACCAGCGAGACGCTGGTAGAGACCGCGGGAGAGCCGTCAGCAGAGATCACAATGAGCGCCGTCAGCAGAGATCACAATGAGCGCGCCAAGTTTGTAAGTTTTGTTTTGACTAAGCAGCAGCCGCAGCACCGGGCACTGCTTGCTGCAGCACTTCTCCGCCGCCGCAGAAGCACGTCGGGAAGTCGCGAGAAGTCGGTGAATTAATGCAGTCGTGTTCCCTGGTTTCATAGGAATTAACTGTGGACGCAATCGTCGGATCTCCCAATCCGCTCGCTCGATTCGTTTCGCGAGGCCCATTAGTCGTTCTGCGAAAGAGCACCGAGCCAGAATCGGCTCCTCCGCAGAGAAAAATCGAACAACAGCAGCAGAAGCATGGCAGCCAAGAAAGATGAACAGCGCGCGGCTCTCGAGGAGCGCAGATTGAAAGGAGCCTACGATTTCTTCGACAGTGGAGAGTACAAACGAGCTCTGCAAGAATGCGAACGTATCATAAAGAAGTACGGCAGCAAAATGGGAGACACGGTGCATGCGCTGAAAGCGCTCGCGCTCTCGAAACTGGGTCGCTTTCCGGAAGCCGGATCGGTGCTCGACGCTCTGATCTCGAACCAACCCACGGAAGAAGCGACGCTGTCGCCCATGGTCATGGCTCTACACGAAACCGGGCGTCAAGACGAGGTGGCGCCGTTATACGAAGCCGCATGCAGAAAGTGTCCTTCCGAAGAGGTCCACAATTCTCTATTCAAGCTGTACGTGCGGGATGGAGAGCGCACAAAAGCCAAGAACGTTTCTCTACAGCTATACAAGCTCACCGATAAACGTACATACTACTATACGGCAGTTATGCTCCAGTACCTGAGCGCTAAGGACGCTTCCGACGAGCGCCAGAAATCCATGTGCTACATCCTGGCGGAAAAGATGTTGGATCGACTCAAACCGAATGTAGATGCGGAAATCTTCCTCGAGTACATGATTTATCGAGATGCGGCCAGATTCGAACAGGCGTTGGAGAGGCTTAACGACCTGGTCAAGAAACAGCACTTTCCTCCTTTCGAGAAATTCGTACTCCTGACGAAAATGCAGGCCTGGCAGGAAGCCGCACGTGAGGCTGAGAGCATGTTCGAGAAGAGCGAGTGTCTGGATCATGTGTGGCTGGAAAAACGCTTCGAGGTGGGCGAGCTCAACGGCGAGCAAATCCAAGACGTTGCGAACAAGCTGCTTGATTTCATTGATCAAGTTCCAGACCATGACAAACGGCGTGAGACAATTCTCAATAAAATTTCAATACTAAAGCGACTGGAGCAGTTCGACAAAGTCGAGAGTCTGCTCGTGACTTTCTACGAGCGTTTCGACGGCAAGATCTGGTGCACAGTCGATCTTCTTCATCAACTCCGGGAGCTGCCAGAGGAGAAGCGGAAATCAGTGTTCGAATCGCTTTCGAAAATTGCCAAAAAAGACTCACTATCATGGCAGACCTTAGAATTTGAATTCGGTCCAACGAAATCTGAAGAGGAACAGCTGGAGATCATCAGCGATCTGTGCAATAAATACGACCAGGGGCCTGAGCTCGAGAGACAGTCTGACACCAACCCCTTCGATGGATATCTTGAACTTGCGGCTGACATGGCCGCGGAACTGTTCCTCACTAAAGACAATGACGAAATTCTTCTGAAAATGATCACGACTCTGCACGCGGCCCAGAAGAAATCACCGAACGGCTTCAAGTTGAAATTGCGTCTCCTCTGGTGCTTCTGTGCCATTAATGCGGGAGAAGAAGCGCGCTCGATGATTTCGTCGTTGAACATCAAATATTTGCAGATGGAAAGTTTGGGATATTTTTTCACACCGTTCCTGGAACGGTCCTCGTTCGCGGTCGCGAGACCGCACTACCGTAACTTCATCGGGCTCCATATGCACTCGCAACGCGATATCGCCGACGGCATCGTCAACTGTTACAAGTACGGCTCTTTCTTCAAGATCGAGGAAATGGAAGAGCTCTGGGAACGGCTCGACAATTCCTACGAGCTGGCGAACGCAAAGGTCATTTTCAACCTCGACATGTGCATCACCAAGAAGCTACAAGTCACAAAAGCTCAAAAAGAAGTCAAAGAAGCCGCCGTGGTTGTGCCTTCGATTCCTTGGGATAAAATCAGGGAGAACTGTGATATGAACGTTTTGCCCAAGCGATACCACTCAATTTTCCCCAGCCTCGAGATAAAGAAACCAGAGCTCCGACTGCGATGGTTGGTGCTGAATTTTTTGGCGGCCCAGACCGAAAGTCAACCAGCGGCTCGCGCGGAGCTCGAGAGAGAACTCACCCCGGATCCGTCTCTCAGAGAGGATCTGAGCAATGCCTTCGAGTATTTTGTTTATCCTCTAATCGTCGATGAGGAGAAGCTCGCCGACCGTCTCGACGAAAGGACAGCCAAGATGCGGGATTTCGAATTGAAGTCTCTGAGGAGCTTGCAGAGATTTATCAACATGATGTCGCAGTACGTTCTCGCGCTTTCCTGTATTGCGATCACCGTTCAGAGTGAAGCAGCCAAAAAAGCCGTTCTGGCAGAACTCGATAAGATGGAGAAGCTGCCGTTCAATCTCAGTCATTTATTCAACAACGAGGACACCCCAGCTACAAAAGGCCTTCGGGAAAGTTTCGACAACATGTGGTCGTCGTGTGTATCCACTTTAGGTCTGGTTGGGACGTTTTTAAAAAGTTGATATCAGTCAAGAATACAAAAGCTGACCTATTATGCATTCGAGGTTCGTTTAGCGGAGATAAATTATACACTTTACTACCCGTTTGGTAAGACACTGTCTTGGTTTGTGTTCTCGAAGGGAGCTCATGTCTGGAATGCGCCCGAGGGGTTAGCCTCCAACGAGCCTCTCCTCGACCAATCGGTTTCTCGTCGGCAGATTCACGTCAAGCCATGATGATACGAGGTCCTGAATGCTTTGTATCGGCAGCTGTACTCACAGTGGTCGAGATTCCTTGGAGACTTACAAGGGGAGTCATCTATTGAGGAATGTCGGTATGACGTAATCCGATCGTAGCGATAGGAAGAAGACATCGCTATAGTCACTATTATCAGTCATTCTCTTTCGACCCAATCCTGCATCATCGCCGTTCCAGGCCTCCCCCCGATATAATTTCGTTCCCAGAGCCCTTGCTCGAGACTAGAAGTAATTGAGAGCACTACCAGGAGTAGCCTGAGCTTGATGACTCTATGACAGCGGTTCCCAACCTTTTTGGCTCCGCCGCTCCGTAGCGAACCCAGAATTCCCCCGCGGCTCCCAGGATAACCAGTGCCAACGCGGCTCCCGCGGCTCCCAGGATACCCAGTGCCCAAGCGGCTCCTACCTACTCTCCCTTCTTTTTCCCCTATAAGGACCATTCGCAGCTCAATTCCGGCAACTGAGGCGGATGCAGCGGACTCTTCCGAGTATGAGAAATCAGAGCGAGATATTCACTGAGAAGACAATTTCATTTTATTTCATTAGCTTATTGTTTCCTCCCACAATCCTCAAGATCTCGGCCACCAACATCACAAGTCGTCGAGAACCGGGCACGACACAAGGATTCTTTCAGTGAGATGGTTGCTCCTGTTTGTCTCTCATGAGCTTTTCTAGACGCGGTGGCAGATGAAGTCGATCCGTTTCGGAACCTTCCCTCGGAATTGACAAACCCTGACGGCCCGGACCTACACCAGAAATTCGTCCGCGGCTCCCGCAGAAAAGTCCCGCGGCTCCCCTAGGAGCCGCGGCTCCCAGGTTGGGAACCGCTGCTCTATGATGACTGATAAGGGGAAGCAAGGGTCGGAAATGGTTAGACGCCTCCTCAATGCCAATGAAGATCGGGATGATGAGTGAGAAACTTCGGGTACGGCCAGGCTTTCTTGGCCCCCGTCCCACGGAAGCGCCCGGACTCCTCGATTCCAAGCAATAGTAAATAGGGGCCAATAATCGTAAGCGGACCGCATCCTTGAGCTGCCTCAATCTATCAATTCGAGTAAATGGTGTAATTGACAGAATTCGCAGCCGAAACCCCTAGGGACTCACAACCTTCCACCGTCAATGTAAATCATCCTCCTGATCATAGTCAACTATCGTCGAATCAGCATAGGACCTCAGGAAATTCCCGATCACCTCAACATGGCTTCGGTGTACTAAGGACCTTACGAAAAATCTTCAGAACGCTGCGCCGCTGCAATAATAGTCAGAATGGAATGGAGGAATCGGTTCTAGTCCACAACGCAAGTATTGGGGAAACTGGTTCATCCTGTCCCCGATACATATCATCAGGCAGATTTTTCCCTTGAGCCGGGCCTGGAGAATTCCTCTCCAGCCTCGCCGCGGCGTGACATCCTCACGGACACCAAGAACTAAATATTGAGAAAGCATGGCGTGACCGCACGGTCGGCGGTCGGGACCCGCCTTGAGATCGACAGCGCGTTCAGCAAAGATCATCAGCCAGAGTCATTTCCTATTTCCTCTCAGAACGCGCGCTTCGAATCGGCTCATCTCTAAAGTCTTCTCCTCTCAAGTCCCAGCCCACTCTTCGCTCGAGAACCCCGCGAGCGTCCCTTCCATAGGATTATTCTCCCGGAGGACTCTGAATCGATCGCTCGAGTCTGCTTGCGTCTGGGGCAGCACAGCGAGTGTGATTCTTTCGTGGTGCTCAGAAGAGTAAAAGAGCACCACTCACGGTCATGGCAGCAGCAGCAGCGGCGGCGGTGCGGACGACGACGGTAGTAGCAGCGGCAGCGATGGTGTGGTAGCCACAGCAGCGACCTGAGCAAGACGACGACGATTACGTCCGACGAACGTTTCTTCGTCGTGGTGTATCAACAACACACGTTGAAAATTCATCATCGCGTAGGAAGCCTGCGCTCGTGTTTTGGACGCGGGATTAGGCGGTGGGAGTGCGCCGGACTCGAAGTGCCCAACTTGCCTCGAATGACCGAAATCGACCAAGCAGCTACTGTGACTGTTGTCGCTTGTGCTCTTTTCGTGTCTTTCGACGACGACAAAAATTGCATCTGTACACCGCCCTGATTGCCTCTATATCACTGCTGCTTAAGTAGCCGATATCGCTGCTGATCGATAAACGTACTCTGTTAAGTGAAAGTTGAATCTGTCGCTCATAATCTGCGATCACAATGGCAAAGAAGACCTACGACCTGCTGTTCAAACTCTTACTCATCGGAGATTCCGGGGTTGGCAAGACGTGCATCCTCTTCCGATTTTCCGACGATGCCTTCCATACGACGTTTATTTCGACGATCGGTGAGTTTTGATGATGGACTAGAAGCGGGGCTGACGATAGTCGGAGCCGCCCCGATGCTCGAGTTCACCGAGGAAATCGGAGCATCCGGCGGAGGAAAACTAGAGCCCTGCATTGGTGTGTCTCGTTGTTCTGTTGTTGACGGCAATAGTCCTCTCCCTAGTCGTGGTGCTGAGCAAGGAAAGTGGATGACCCATAGAAATTTCTCGGCCTCGTAATTTCCCGAGTGCGGACGAATAAGACGCCGCTGGCTGTGTCCTCGAGAACCTCTGAGACGATAGGTTGTCATGTTGCTGAGACGAGGAAGAATGGAACGAGATGACGTGACACTCATTCTCTCTCTTGAAGCGCTCACTTTTCGGTGACGATTGAGCCGGTTGAATGTATGTCGGTTTCCTCTCTAGCATGACGGGAGAATACCCGAGCGCAAACAGAAGCCAAGCATACCTCTTCGACCGAAGCCGAGTAATTGAGCAAGCAACAATCTGAAATTAAGAATCGTCCCGTTCCGACGATGCCGTCCACTTGCTTGTCTGTTTGATGGGCCTCCGACGGTGGGTCTCTGACATCAGCCAGAAGTTTCCGTCTGACTCAGTCTGATGGCGGGTGCCACCCGCGGCTTGTCGACACGTTTACTTACAATATTTTTTTTCGCTGACGATTCCTCTCTTCTCCTCAAGACCCAGGCGGTGCTTCTCAATCGTCGCGGTTCGATCACGTTCGTCTCAGCGTTTCTCCGGTCCCTTTGCCTCTCGTTCTAGAGTCTCGCTGAATGATGGGGTCCATTCTTGATTGCGTTTTCTACCAAGGGAGCCGATCTCCCCATGAGGGATGTTTGGCTTGGGGCTAGGCAGAGCAGGCGCTAGGAACGAAATCTCGGTCCGACACTCGATTCTTTGGTCTCTGTTTAAAACACTCAGATTTCTGAATATTGCCTTCTGACTGAATCGGGTGGTCGTTCCACGATTGTTCGATCTTCGTAATGATCAACGGATTCAATGCTCCGACGAGTCCAGTATGTATTCCCACGAGATGAATAGCTACTGAGAAACGCAAGAGTTCGTCGTATTTCTCGAGGGTCATCTGAAAGAGGGGGAACTTGACGAAGCTCAGCAAACTGTCGATATGACGTTACGTGATTGTCAGAGTCTCTGTGCTGTATAATAGGATCTTCTATGGCGCGTTCTCCGCCCAAGGGATCCGGTAGTCATCGTTATTATATTATAGAAGAGATTGCAATCATCAAGCGGCGGATGAGCTTCGGATTCGTTCGATAAAGATTATCCAATTCATTCCAGGTATCGATTTCAAGATAAAAACCATTGAGCTTCATGGGAAGAAGATCAAATTGCAAATATGGGACACCGCGGGTCAAGAACGTTTCCACACGATCACGACCTCATACTATCGCGGAGCCATGGGAATCATGCTCGTCTACGACATAACGAACCAGAGGAGTTTCGAGAATATCGCAAAATGGTTAAGGTGAGTCGACGGAGGAGACAATGGCCCAGGGGAAGAAAACGATCCCCAGAACAGAATCAGTCAAGAAACTCTTCATCAGGTCTTCCGTCTATTTGATCTGCCATACAGATAGTACCGGAAGCATGACTGGAACCTTTTTTCGAGATCGATGGAGCGAACCTCAGTAGGAAGACGGAGTCCGAAGATCATGACTCTTGGTTTGTTCCTGAGACATTGGCTGGCGTATTCCGGAAGTCCGCTAAACTTTCGATCAATATGGGTCCACGCCCCCCGTAAATCGTGGATAATCTGATAAGCTCCGGCTATTGGCTCGAGAATGCGAAATGCCAGAAGACTGATACGAGCTCTCTGTGCTTGAGTCATCAGAGCCGAATCTATTGGATTTCCCTAGAATGTTTCCAAGAGTGCGCTAAGAGTGAAAAGAGAGAACCTTTGAGGCGTGGACATGATTCACGAGGGAAATAGCTCGTCGATGACCGATCGGAGAGCTATTGCTTCCACGCTGATGTAGAGGGATTGAGTGTCGATTCTGTCCCACAATGGGCTGGGCAAAGGGAAAAAGAGCGTTCGAACGATCGTAGGCGGGAAATCCCCCCTTGTGCGTAGGACCAGGACGTCCACTATGGTGCAATGTTTTCTTCAATCATAGATCGTTCTCAAGGGACTATCGGTTCCGATGCTCCTAATGCTCGCCGGGATGCGGTGTGAAATCTCGAGGAATGATCCATAGAGTCAGGCCAATTTTTAGTTTCGGCAATTTCCCTGTTGAAGAGAATGCTCGCGGTAATGGGCCCAAGATACCACCGAAATCAACGACTTCTATCCCGGACAGGTACATCGACGAACATGCGAACGAAGACGTCGAAAAGATGATCTTAGGGAACAAGTGCGACATGGAATTGAAGCGAGTCATATCTAAGGATAAGGGCGAAGCAATCGCACGAGATCACAATATAAGTTTCCTCGAGACCTCCGCTAAGGCCAACATCAACATTGAAGAAGCTTTCACGCAGCTTGCGGAAGCGATCCTCCAAAAACAGACTTCGGGAAGAGTGAGTATCGTCTTAGATCCTCTGAATCGACATTGCTTCCAACTTTCGGGTGGAACAGTCGAGAGAGTCGAGACATTCCATAGGATGGAAAATCGAGCCCGAAATCTATCCGCTCGAGAGAGTTTCTGATTGAGAATACCGTCTCGTTTCACAGGCGGTAGACGCGGCAACCTCGGGCGGTATCAACGTCGGACCAAGAGAGAGACCTGCGCTTGGAGCGAATTGCTGTCATTGAGTGGAGCAAGCCGCTGTGATTCAAGCACTGTCTTTGAGTGTACAAAAAAATATTATACTAACAGAGTTCAACCAATTGATACAAACTTCACGAGGCAAAAACTGAGCACCGGTGAGGTGCCTAACGAGGAGAACTAGACAGACGATCGGTGAGAATGAAGCAGATGTTAATAAATATGATGGGGCGAAGCCCACTCCATATTGAACCATCCAAATTGTGTCCAGAGGTGCGTTGTCGGGGGACGAAAATCACGGTCTTTGAACCCTGCGGGGCTTGACAACCAGCCTCCGGGACAAACCGAGAACCTGCTGGTTCCATGAGCTTGTGAGCTGCCTGCGCATCCATCCACGCACTGTTGCAGCCGATGAGAGTCTAAAGCGGAGATGGCTAGACAGAAGGTCGAGATCATTCGAATGAGGCCTGTCGCCGCAGCTCAATCGGCCCGGAGTTTTGTGTCGCGCCCCGATGGCTCACGAAGGCCTGCTACTGGGCCCTCGAGCCAGATTTTCCGGTTGTAATCGATGGCTGGAGTCTCTCGTGCCGCCCTTCCATGTCGATGACCTTCACCGGTTCCGGCCAGGGAGCACAGCTTTAAAGTGGATTAGTTCCCGAGGCACAAGTTGTTATAGTATTTTTGACGCTGTACTGTATGATATTCATCATCTATACTCGACTGATGTACGCCATGACGACACAGCTCCAAATACAAGCCGATCGATCGGTATCACTCGCCGGCGAAAGAGGAATCGAATCACAAACAGACCAACAGATACACTAGACGTTTGGTACACCGACATATCGACCGATCGGTGTACTATGACGGAACTGATTCGACAGCCTGATGTTACGACCGCATTTCATGGCACGGGTTCCGTCCCTTCGAGTGTCGAAAGGCACGGAGTCCATATTATTAGAGCTGAAAAAAAATGGAAGGTTTGAAGGAGAAGATGGAAGGACCTACCAAGGTAGAGAGGCTTCGAGCGGACTTTCCAAGCCCGGAGAAGTGGGAATAAAAGGCAAATAATTTTCCAGAAATTCGTATTGCACCTTTTTATCTTCGACTACTGAGATGACTCTCAAGAGTCGAAACTCGTCGGCCTTAGCCGCTTCCCCGATATCCGTCCCAAGTGCTGATCGAACGTTCCAAACAAGTGAGTCCTCCACGTTCATCTATGTGCTCTACCTACTCTCACCATTTCATCTCCGCGGCATCCGTGGTTCCCGGCACCCGTGGTTCGCGGCATCTCCAGTTCTCCAAGTCCTTCCCCCTATATGTTGCGAGCGAATTTGTCCCGACTCGTGCGGAAAGGAACTCGACACACTCAACTTCTTCGCGCTCTAAGTGGTCTAGAGCGAAGAGCGCCACTGGAGAATCGTTCCGCCAACTACCTCGCGCTCCGTCGTCCACCTGCCTTCATGAGTTCATCGTAAGAAGCTCGTTTGGGCATGAGGCTATGGCAAGGTCGCGATTGGGAGAAAGGACCGTATCAGCATCAGTCCATCTGACTACGGAGAATATGCATGAGGATCAAATAACCCTCTAACCACCAACTCCAAGATCTGATTTCTGATCGCCGATCTTCTCTTCGAACTTGACCTTCATCCCCCCCAGAATCTTCGGTCCTGATACTACCTCGGCTTTCCGCCCCCTAAAAATCTTACTTGACCCCCGCCCCCCGAGAGACCCGATATGCCTGGGTGCAGGACCTAGTCCCAATCACTGATGGTCCGGAATATCACCGGGGGTCAACCTTCTCGTAACTGTCTCGAGTCATAATTCACATGAGCTCCGCCTGTGAGGGACAATGTCGAGGGACGATGTCCCTCTTCATGACGACCTGCTTCTACATTACAGACGAAACTACGTGAGCCAAGGTGGAAAGAAACATCTTCTTATTGTTAGCTTCGAAGGTGTCAATACCGAATTGGAGATAGCAAGAACTTGCTTAAGACCGTAAGATGTCCCCCCATTCAGCGGGACGATCGGATCAATAGCTCGAAGCGAGGATGGAGAATCGGCAAAAAGTTCCAAAGTATTATTCAATTAATCATTTGATTCAATTATTATGTCCATCTGAGAGTTTATTCGGGTTTACATATACATATATTAATATTGTCGTGTGCACATGAATCAGCCTTAATCAGTGTCGGGAGTCGTACACGTTCAACGATCACATCAGTGACCGCCAGCCAGCAGGACACCGGTAGAGCGAGCCTGTGAGTGGTTGACTGAGCGGTCGAGTGAGTGGGGGGGGGACAGAAGCAACGTAGGAGGAACGAGAACCCAAAACGAAAAAAACTGGGCATCGGAATCTATTGGGTTACTACCGAACTTCAATTACCTCCACATGAATGGTTGCCGCGCTACCGCAGAGTCCGAGTGGGAGTGACATTCGGAGGCAATTATCAAGATACGCACGGCTCATGAATTTTCCCATCTCGAAGCCATCATTAGATTATTATCGTACCGAGCCGAGCGAACTGCTAGCCGCTAGGCCGAGGAGAGAATGCCCGAGTCTGAGCATTGTCTCGAAGAAGCTGACGTACAAATTCATTGACCTGAAATTTCGGCGTATTCAGAAAGGAGGTATACGGGAATAGATAGTTTCAGCAGACGCAGCGAAGTGGTTGCTAACCAGTTGTTGTTCACTCCGATTCATCGTCTATTGTGCGTGCCCTGGATGATATCAATGACCTTTCTTGTACTCCGTAAGGACATTCCGGATCTTCTCGAGCAAAACATCTTGTCCCTCACGGTCTGCAAGGGTTTGAATTCACTCAGACGTTGATCCGATACAGGATCGCAAAGGTTTGAATTCACTCAGACGTTGATCCGATACAGGATCGCAAGGAATCTTCTGCTTTCGTCATAAGCGGACTTACTGTGGAGCTTCGTCTTCATCTGACGGTTCCTATTCACAGCCTTCACTGCATCTTGCATCGTCACGAAGTAGAGGTTGGTTTGGGGGGCCAACCACCGCTCTTCGAAACAGAATGCCGTGTCTTCGCGAGAGAAGAGCTCGCTGAACATGGAGATCTGAGCGCGAGAGTATTGAAAATTCGAAAAACGTAATGAGGTAGAACGATAACGTCCCGACTCCGCCAGATCCCAACGATCAAGAATCGAATTCAGCGGGGGACAAAGTGTCTGAGAGAAATCCCGGTCCTTCGTTCATGGCTTAAGCTCTGGAATTCCTCTTACCTCGTTCAGATCCGAGATTAGAATCCCGAGCTCGTGTAGCAACAGCTGTAAAGCTGGTGCTCTCCTGCCCTTACGGGAACGGCTGTCGCATTCAATCGGGAGCTCATCCAAGATATCCGAGTCGAGCGAGTAGAACCTCATCACGTCGCTAACTAACTTCGTACAGTTTTCGATTCTGTCTTCGCGGAAATTGTCGCTTAAGGTCACATTGGAAAAGTCCGATCGCCTGACGAAAGGAAGGAGGAAAGCGGCAAATATCGCTCGATTAAATCGAACCGAAAATACGGAACACCGAGTAGTGCCGACCGATGATTTCAGCTTACGTTCTGTAACGAATCATCCTCTCAGCTTTCGGGAGGTACGTTTCTGCTTTATGATCAGGAGGCGGGAAAACTCTTCCAAACAAGTCGTATTTCAGAGCTGTCTTATCTCGGCTGAAGAAGCCTCTGAAAGTCGAGAAAAATCCTCAGGTTGTGACCTCCACAAGGTCGTGTTCGCAATACGACTCTGCTCGTGAGCGGGAGGAAAATGACCTAATGTCCGGCGAATTCCACATGCGGAGTGCATCCTCAGGAACTTTCAAGCGTTGGGCATACGAAGCGATGGACTCATCCTTTGGGGATGGATGCAGCGCGAGTTCGCATAGAGTGTTCGCGATGCTGGCTGGAAAACGTCACAAATCGGTTTCGCTCATCTCTGAGAGCTGACTCAAATGATCGGCATAATTCAGTGCCAATCATTCTCCGAAATTATTGGCAAATTGTTCCCCGAAGGAACGAGCTCTTCTACCCGTCCTTCTCTTCGATCCGATAAACCACCTACTAATGAAATCGTCTGCCCTCGCAAAAATCTCCGCGTGCGATACCATAACGGTTTTGTCGGTTTCCAGCAGCCAATCCGAGAAATGTTTAGGCTCGATCTTGAAATGCGCGAGGTATTTCTCGACCATCACCGCATACTGCAATGAAAAAATATTTCCGCTTGTAGGCATTGTGATTATTCGTTCTTCGAATGGAGACCTCGAGCTCCGGCAGACTTGGAATGCGAACTTACAGCAGTCCTCGAGATAGCGTCCTCCGTCGCGCGGTCCACTTTCGCTGTAACAGTACTCGTGCCACATGGGAGCTCGTCGGCCTTCGGCACGACGCTGGACGCGGGGTCGGGGAGGTCTCGCTTCGCACTGTCGGGGGCAAAGCTGGCCGCTGCTCGGAGGAGTTCCTCCTCAGTAGGCTTCCGATCCTCGTTTCCAACGTCTTGTTCGTCATGTTCCACTGCTTTGGGAGACTCGGTGCTCTCGCCTCGGATGATCGTCTCACGATGTTTCTTCGGACCTGTAGTCTCTTTCCCGGGCGATGAACGAGTTCTCTTCCCAAAGGGGCGAGAATCAGCGGCGAGCTCATTCAAAACCCTCTGAGGTTCACCAGCGCTGAACCTGGAGCCAAAGTTGGAGATAAACCGTCGACTCCATCGACGAGAGGTCTCGGGGTATTCTGGCCATTCCGAGTCGGATCAAGGACGTACTTGAAAGGTTTCAGGAGGTGCGGTTTTATCACTGCCCATCTCATCGCTTCCTCTCGGGTGAACACACGACCGCACATTTTCAACATTAGAGGTTGTCCATTCTTGTGGAAAAAGTCAGCGACTCGAGCACCAAATAGTTTCAGCTCGTATATATCCCTACAAATGAGATCAACGGGGGAGTCTACGGGGACCTGTAATTTTTTCAGGACGGCTAGGAATTAAATTCTCCCGAGGGCATGGTCAACAAGCGCGATTCTCTACGTCGCCTAGTCCTTTCCAGACTGATTCAATTTTCTCGGTCGAAAATTCCTAAATCCGGTATGGAGGAGCGAGACAAACCTACCCGGTATTTCACCGACTTCACAAAGTCCTCTCGGTCTTTTCGCCATGTAGCTAATTCGTTCAGACTCAGACGAAACTCGCTAACCCATTCCAGAACTTGAGTTTTTTGACGATAATTCAGATCTTTTAGCATATCTGGAAGGAGCGAAATCTTATTCGAACTTCCATCCAAGATCGGAGAGGTCTGGAGCAAATTTCGAATTACTCGTCGGATAGCCGCCTGGCGACGACTGACATTCGAACGATTCGATAGAATTACTCCGAGAGCTCGTTGTTCCGAGGGGCCAAAGTGTGCGGTGCGATTATTCAATAGCAGAGTAGGAGACTCTATTCGATTTCGGCTTGCCTTCGCAGTCTCGTTCTGTATCCATGATGACAGGCTCCGGGTGCATGCACCCCTTCTCGGTGCACAGCGGAGGTCACGCTCCCCCCGGACAAGACAGAACGGAGAGCGACTCGTCCGGAGTAAAAAACTCGAAGTGTTATTCTGCGCGCTCAACGATGGTTTGTCAGAACGTAAACAAAAGGAAGCGCTCCTCCTCGGCATATGCGGCGGCCGCAATGTCGAAGAGCATGGCGGTGTACCAGACGACTTGGAAGGTGGCGCGCGCGGGCTTCCCTCGGGCGGAGCCTCGAACCCGATATGGCTCGGTTTCAATCCGTTTCCATTCCTGCTCTTGAGATTGATATTCCCGCTTAGCACGCTCTCATCTTCTTCTGTCGCGTTCATGGCCTTGCGATCGATCTCACGAGGCGATGTCCTCCGTTCCAATCTCTCCAATTGATTGAGGACGTCGGCGAACGATAGGCCCCTCCGACCGGGAATCGCCCCGATCTGCTCCGAGCTCCGAGTAATCGCCGACCGTATATCTGAAGGCCGATACGCATTGAGAGAGCCTAGGTCAAGCTTATGATTCCGAGCTCTCATAGACGAACGCGCGATCTGCAGAAATTGCGGGACGAGGCTGCGGTGGATCGCTCGAAGCGGGGGATCAGGCTCTTCCTATCACAATCAGGCGAAAACTTGCTCCCATCAGCAAGGCCCCGAGACTGACGGGGTGACCCCTTCCTAGAGTCTCGGTCTTCGAATTCGTCACGGATAAGCTGCTACGGCATCGATGCCCTCGTCTGTTCCCAGGCCTCATCCGGATGAGCAGGTAGTGCGAATTTATCTGAATCGCGAAAACAGGACCCAGTCCTTTGCGTCCCTCCAGGGAAAATGGTAGCGAAATCGGACCGTGTCCGCGGTGCTTCCGCCAGAATCCGGAGTCGGAAGTGGGGGGGGGCGGGCCCCTCCAGAAAGAGCTAGAAAAGTCTGTCACCATGTGCCTCAAGGAGGCAAGGCTGTAGACGATCGCTCGGGATTCTACGTCCACCGATCATGAGCGCCGCAAGCTCAAAATAACTACGTGAGAGAATAGATTTGGGAATTTTGACAGACATCACGGACGATCAGTTGTCCTCAAGCGGGTGTGTGTTCGGAGCCGTCCTCATGCGTCTACCGGTCGAGATATGCACGGCCCTCGGCGAGCTTCTAACAGCAAGCGTTCCTGCGGCAGGGCTGTTCAGCAAGGCCGGGAAGGCTCGCGCGTACAATCGAGAGCGTATGGAAGACCCTCGAAGCATATACTTCTGAAAGATTATTATTCCAAGTCGCGGCCGCGGCCGTGGGAGGAATTCACCGAAAGCAGGTACCTTTTCACGCCTTCTGGAATCCGAGCTACCTTGTTTGTCATTAGGAGCCGTCTGGCGCCGGGGTCCAGTCTCTCATTGGAAGAGAAATTAGATCGTGCAAAGATGCAATTCTTTGGAGCCAATCCTCAGCTATGGATTGGATGAAGGGGCCCCTTGACCCTAAGGCTAGTAGGAGCAAGCGCATCGAGTCATTCGTGGGTCATCAGCGCGGGAAATCTCCGTGCGGCTCCTTGCATGACGCCTCCGCACATTCAGCCATAAGTCATTGCCGCATACAATACGGTCTTGTTGAAGCGCTGATATCCGTTGGTCAAGAGCGCAATTAACTCCCGGGAGCTTCAGGAGAAGAGCGATTTTCTCGCTATCAATACGGGATTCCGTCGGCTATCATCCTTGGAAGGGCTCTGTGCGCCGAGGACAGCAGCCTGACATTGCTCGGGCTTGTTGTCCCGAAGATTTTCGGAATGGATTCCTGAAGGGGTACTGTGTGTGGAACTCCAATAAATTATCTCCGGCGTTTCGAAAACCGCGCCAAGCTGCCGATCGCCGCCATTTGCCAATATGGCCGCCCCTCCACAACAAGCTGAAAGCCGTCCAGCGAAATTGCCTGGGTTCGATGTCTCGGTGCTAGTTTTGGAAGCACATCCATCTCGAAGGAATATGAAGAAATTCAATCAAAAGAAGAAGTTCCAGAAGCCACCACGGAGACGTAAGTAGCCGAACTACGTTCCAAACTTCCAGAAATGCGACATGTCTCTATTCCCGTCGCCGAGTGTGTGTTGGCGTTGAGTTTGCCTCTGCCATATGGTGGGGATGTGAGATTATGCAGATTCTGTAACTGATTTCTGGCCGGATCTTCCGTAGAGTTGGACGAGGATGGCGACACGGACATGGACGGCTCTTCGATGGCGAAAGGCCGTCAGCTCTCGAGGAATCGCATGATGACCACCAACATGAAACCTCCGTGGAAGCGAGACTTGACTTTCACCCGGAAGATGGACCCGAGTCGTATCGTCCGTAAGTTCTGTTTCCCGCTGCATCTATCATTCTGCTTGCCCGGGCTGAACTAGGCTCACCACGAGGAGAGATCCGCGTGTATTTTATTGTACTTTAACCCCATGCAATCTCTTCTCCTCCAGTTCAATCACTGTGGTATAGGATTTTGATCCCTGGCGGGCGACGGTTCGGCCAAGATTTCGTTGTGCGCGAGCTTACGAGCCGTTGTAAATGCCCCCTGAAAATGTTCAACTTCCATCTGGACGCGAATTGCGCCATTTTCTTCGTGAGGGAACATAGAACTGCACAAGAACTCAAGAAACTCAACAACACAATCGTGACTCCTCAGGGAACTAAAATGTCCGTCATTATGAGGACGAGCGATCTCCCCCAAGTACCGTCCATCACTGACGTCATTGAGAACGCTATAAAACGTGAGTTTTAATATTGCGTCCCGGGCTGCACGGGCCGCGGTAGACCTGTCAGATTCGAATGTTCTTTGTGGAATGCTGTGAATTCAACGATGACTTTTCTCCCCTACAGAGGCAATGTCGAACCGTTACGACACGGACTCGAAGCAGTTGAACTTATCCCAGTTCGAATCAGATGAATCCCTTTTGAGCAAAGGCTTGTACCTACCCTTGTGCAGGGTCAATGTTGCCAATTGCGTTGTCAGTGTAATCACCGATCACATACCGGAAGTCGTGGGCATCGACATTTCACGGAATGAAATGTACAATGTGAACTGCTTGGCACCGTTGGCCGTCAAGTGCAAAGAATTGAAAATTCTCAAAATGGCTGGAAACAGAGTAAGTCGCGTAGCCGGGACGGAACAAGCATGAACCCATGTCAGCGAGGCCCGCCCATTTCAGCTGTGGAAGAGAATTGACCGAATGATCTTCTTCAAGATAAAACACGTCAGGGATCTCGACCCTTTGAAAGGTCTTCCATTGACGGTGGCCACATTCGCTGGATGCCCTTTCACTCATCATTACAAAGAAGTCGATGATTATGTCAGGTAACGTGGAGTTTCCCGTGATTTTTCGAAGAACTCGATTCATAGCGCACAGAGTATCGTTGTATAATCGCTAGGCTTTCTAGTGTGGCAAGATACCGTGTTCAAGTTGCTTCCAGAATGGACGTTGCTTCGGACACGATGCTGCTTTTGACATCTGCGCAGGGCCTTACATTCCGTCGTAGGGAATCATATCAGTGGCACACTTCGTAATTTATCACGGCCCTGCGCATTCCCAAATGTCAACACATACAATGTTCCGATCGCCCAATCAAACCCCAGACACTAGTCGAAGTCGAAGCATGCACATTGAAAATCGAAATGCTACGGTTCCCCGAATCTGACTAAACACATTCGCTAACGAGTCCAGCTCCTGAGCTCCATCCAGTCCCCGGGGCAGATTTATCCAATCAGAATTTGGTTCCGGATTTTCCTGAAGTTGCGAGCTCCTCCGCGTCTCCCCTGCCAAAACGATCAGGATCTTTTTCCAGGCGTAGTCCTCACAGCGGAAAGACCGATTCACTTGCGCGGGTTGATTTTTGAAATATGAACAGCGGGGTACAGTCCCGAGAAACTGGACTCATGGCATCTCGTCATCCTGATCGGTCCGCGGACCAGCTCCGCCCGTACTCGTTGAGGCTCAGTCATTCGAAAATACCCCATCCTACCCAATCGTTGGAATCGCGGGGTTCTCATCCGAGACTCGTTTACGGTGAAATACCCCGCACTCCGTACGGGGCGGAGAAATCCACTCGAAGAAGAATCCTCGACCTCTGGATCCCTGCGCCTCTGAAGACGTTTCTCTCTGAGTGACATCAGGAGGGCAGTTGAGCCGAAGAATTGGCACCCAATTCTGGCATGGTTGTGGATCTGAGTTGCGTACTGAGTGTGAAAAAATGAATGTCACTGGCCAAAACCCGGTATCGGGAGCTACCGTAGACTGGGACGGCTCGGGAGACCAATGAGTCCAGGCATTGGAGACTTTCCGGAGGAATTCAAAACCGACCCCTGCGAGTGAGTTGGTTCAAAAAAAGAGACTCCTCGAGAGGATGAGAAGTTCCGCTGATAAGAGAACGTCGGAAAAATCTCAAACCGCCTACACTATGTCATTCCTCCGAGACATGCTCGGATAGCTGTCGAGCTCGAATCTTCTCCAGAATATCTGTAACCAAACAAAAATGAAAAACATTCTTCTTTTTGGGACTGGATCCGGTATAGCTCCGGGGCTCGATCTTGTAGCGATCCATCAATCATGGAAAGCTATCGCAGCCGAAAACTGAGCGAAATGCACAAAGCCACAAATCGATAATTCAAGATAACAAGCGCACAATATTCCACTCTCCTCTATATGAGTTCAGCCCCTATGTGATAGGGAACATGAATTTCGTCCCACACGAATCACGTTCCGAAGAGAGACAAGACAAAATCATCTACAACTTTTTACCTGTAGACCAGCTTGAAACAGACGTGAAGATTCTCAGCAATTTATTACAGTGCCATACGCGAGCGTTTCCCGCGAGTGACGATGTTGGTGAGCATCCGATCGGATATATAGTTAAATGATTGTCATTGACATCCAAGAATTTTAACGCATCTTATTGTACGAGCCCGCCCTCCTATAGCTCTAACAGGATGCCTCCCTCGACAGGACCAAAAGGAGCTGCCACCACCCATTGTGTTTGATATTGAAGAGGAGAAAATTCTTGTGCCTCGATCGATGGTTAGTCACATGAAGTCGTTTATTGGCACGCATAGGTCACAACGAGTTATTCTGAACGAAATTGCGGCGCGCTCTGAGCTAATCTGGTGCCGATGCTATTCCAGCCGAGCTTCCTGCCGGACGAGAGCGTGAAACCTTTGGTCGTCGGTTTCGTGGAGCAATTCTTCTTCTGCTTCGATCGCGAGGATCGAGGTCCCTTGTTAGATGCCTATCATGAAGCGGCTCTCTTCTCGCTTTCATCGGCTAACATCGCCAATTCAAAATACAGCAAGGATCGGGAAAAACTGGACTACAACGGACAATCCAGGAATTTTCTACGCATGCAGCACGACGAAGGTGAATACGAGCGAACTTACAACGTTTCGTGATCTCCGACGACTCTCAGATGGCATCGCATTTTATCTCTCAACTCTTTAGAACGACCGACGAGCTAAGCGAAAAATCTCTTCCAGATCTCAAGCGGAGACTCTTGGTCCAAGGTCGTCTGAACGTGATAGATTTCTTCAAGAAATTCGAGAAAACTCAACACGACCCGAACTCGTTCATCGTTGACCTTTCGCTCATGATGCCAACAATGATGGTGTTTCATGTTTCTGGGGTATTCCGGGAAAAGCGGCCCGACGGGAGCTTTTTCCCGAACCTGCGGAGTTTCCAACGAACTTTCGTCGTTGTTCCTCAGGGAAGCGGTCTGGCTATAGTCAATGAGGAATGGTTCATAACGATAGCCACGGACAAGCAGGTAAAGCTCGGACAGAAGTGCCTTGTCGCGGGATCGGAGTCCCGGAGATACTTCGAATAGCGACTTGACGAAAGACTGAACCGTTTCCTAAGCTCACTTCCTTCGTCTTCTTGCAGTCTCGCGCCTACCAGGAGCCTTCGCCTTCACGGCCTCCCTCACCCGCCATCGCCGGCACTTCTACCATGACCGACATGACGTCGAGAGAAGAAGTTCTCGCAAGTTTCATGGCAGCCACAAAGATGAATCGGCAATTCGCTGTCGACTGCCTGGAACAAAATAACTGGAACCCCGAATCAGCCTACGCGGTTTTCTGGCAATTGTCACAAAGCAAGAAGCTACCGCCCGAAGCGTTTGTCTAATCGCTGGATCATTGTTTTCATCGATGCATGTCTGTGTTCGACCCTCACCACACCCACTTTTTTTTTCGTACCATTCGTGACATCACACGGGGAATGAATGAGAATACTGTTGAGAGGAAGTTTCTCCTAAAGACTCATAAGCAAATAAAACCTATGTTTCTGATGACTACTACCCCGTTAAGGTAAAACAATCCAATGACCCGTTTCGGTGATGAAGGAAATTCGTTTGTTATGGAGTGGTACATCTTTCGCATGTGAATACTTCATATAAATATTGTGATCGAAGCAGCTGATCCGACACTATAAATGAATTGGTAGTTGATTTGAAAATGAAGGCTTTTCCCTCCTGATTTTGCGGACTGGTTTGATGGCTGGCTCGGCGAGCGAGAAGAATTCGCAGAGCCCTCGCGTCGCGCTGGCGGGCTTTCCGCTCTCGAGCTGACGCAATCGAGACTACGAAGCTACAGATATTCTTGAGAAAAACTATCGACTTTTATTACAGAAATCGACTCCATGATTCTCCTTGATATTATATCCATTATCATCACCGCCAACATCGCAGTATACGCAATAATTATTGCCATGACTGCTGCTGTCCATCGTGGTCCGATTTGATAGCTTCTCGATATCGATGACTCCTCGGATCCGTCAATGAACTTCGCCTTTATGACCGGAAACTCGCTTGAAATCACTCATATTCGTGGAGCAGAGTCCTGTGCCGAAGAGCTGGAGCTGATCGATTCTCGTGACGTCCGAGCCATCCTGGTTGTCCTTGACGAACAGCTGTATATTTGAAACATTCTGGAATTTGACGTATTTCAGCTCGATCTGAGCATCTTTTTCGGTGTCTTTGCTTTCCAATTCGAGCATTTGTACGGGCTGCATCGACGCGGCAGCATCGAAATCCAGGGTATGCAGCTGATTTATGTAAATACAGACGGTCTTCGGCGCGTTCTTCGGCCCAGTGAGACGGAGTGAGTGGAGCTTCACCGGTTGCGTGAAACCTAGCAATTTTTGAAGCAAATTCAGCGATATTCCGAGTTTCCGGAAGGCTTCTGTCCTCCCATGGTTGAAACCATCCGTTCTGAGATTCACACATTCCAATCTCTTCAGACTACTCACCGATGTTGATAAGCAGTTGCTCGTCGCAATCTGACTCCAAGTAGCCTTCCCCTGCCATCAGCTTGGCGAAATTGTTCTCATCGCTTTCGTTGAGACATTCCGAGTCTTTCTTGGATATAAGAACTCCGATATCTCCGTGCTTGTGCGGCTTCACAATGGAATGATAAGAATCTCAGTTCTCGTATCACAAGCCTCGTCAACGCTGGGGCACGAAATGGGCAGATACTCACCTGCTCGCCGGACCCTCCTTTTGCGATGAATTCATTGATTTTCGCTTCCAAAATCGTGGAGTCGGAACCTCTCAGGTTCTGGAGCCGTTGTCCATTTCTGAAGAATATGAAAGTGGGGACCGCTGTCACATTGAAGCTCTCGGCGACATCACGAGCTTCATCGATATCGACCTGTGAATCGAAAAAATTCGGACGCGGTCAAGAAAGTTCGCGGAGAAATTACGCCCAACTATTGGGTTGAAATCATCACATCAAAATGCGTGCGCGTAGGTTCGAGCTTCTCGATCCGAGATCCGTCATCTCTCGCAATAACTCACCTTGAGAAAAACAGCATCAGCAGCGTGGGTATTCGATAAGGCCGTGAAATGGGGAGCAATCTGCTTGCACGGACCGCACCTATAATAAAGAACCGAATCGAACCATGATGCCAAGATCCCTGTCATGAAGTGTTCGAATTGTACAAGCGTAGATTATGATGTCATTCGTCAAGCGCGAATTCTCAAATTTTCTCTCGTCGATCCCGTATCGGATCCGTGTGGCATTATTTTTTCAATGTTTTTCTGCTTCATCATTGTTGACAGAGCCAACGTCTCGTCGCACGGCCTCTCCTCCAACCGGCATGACTCGACGGGGACTCACCATGAGGCCGTGAAGTCGGCGACAACCAACCGCTTTCCAGCCGCCTTCATATGAGCCTCGAACTCGGCTTGATTACGCACGGTTATGATAGTCATCTCGGTGGTAGACAGACCAGACGGACGTCTTTCGTATTGATCCTTCGGAATCCGGGAGAGATCTACCCGATCGTCCAACACACAGATATGACAACAACACACCGGCTCTTACGCAGGAACGAGCGACTAAGTGTTAATACTCGGTTGTGTACGATTCCCGGCGCCAACAATAGCTCCCGGTTCTCACGTAGCTCGGATTTCTCTTGACGACGACGACAACAACAATTCTTGTTTCGACCTTATGCTTTGACCAATCCTCGACGGCATCGGCAACAACAGCTCCGCCAGTCGCATCGCTCCCCGTATTCGCCGCTGTTGCTCGCTAGACTGCACACTATGGCGCTCGACGCAGGTCTAATAATTGCCCGCTCAATTCTCTTCTTTGAAGAAGCTTCGGAATAATTTCAGCTCGGAATTGAGCTTCAGAGATGTTGAGGCTTCTCTTTAGGATAATAATCATGAGAACGGCACGGGCCTCGTAACTCGTAAGAATCAGCGCAATGAGCAATGATGTCGATGATCTTTGCCCACCGCTGACATTTTCCCGTGGCACGATTGATAAGAGAGAGTTTTTCTCTCAACCTGGGACGCTGAAAAGTAATGACTTCGCGCTGCTCTCCCTATACCCAATCATTCTCTCAGGGGAAAAGTTAATTCCTTCTACATCCGTCTGCTATTTGTTTACTCAGCTGTTTGAACTACGTGCGATGTAGCCGGTTCTGAGTACTCGCGCTCCGCCGGAACCGATGACCTTCTTCGGGAATCCCAGGGACCCTGGGCTATATATCTTGTAGGAATGTCCGGATGTTCTCTATTCGGGGCAACTCGAGACCTCGTCGTCTGTGCCCGGTGCATGATGCATATGGCGCGACAGGCCCTGACAATTCTCTTCAATTTCTCCATCAATTCTGAGGAATTTTCCGTCATGCTGGATTTCCTCATGTGCTCCCAGTGGGAGTGATGCTTGATCCACGCATGAGCCCGCACGAATGATAGGGACGAAAAGCCTCTGGAGGCTCTTCGTGATTCATGGTTCATCATCTGCGTTCCGTACTTCAACTCTACTCTCTGCGTCAATCTCATCCTACAGGCAAACCACTATCAATGGAGAATGGAAGAACTCTCCTGGGGGTCCCCAAGAACCTTACTGGTGTCGTCGACATGGCCTCCGACCCGCCAAGGGGAGCGAATATCTCGGCGAATATTCCTTTCCTGAATGAGGAACTCCTGAGCGTCCCTGAAATCCGTCTCGCGCCTACTTCAGTCCACTGGCGCCGCTGTCATTGAAGACTAATTGTGAGCTGAGAAGCGCTTCGATACACCCGCTCGATGAAGCATACTCAGTGCTTCACTTGGCCATTATTTGAGAGAATTCTCAAGGGGAAAGTTTGAGGGGAGGGGTTTGATCCGCGGGCTCGCAATGAAGATTCGATTCGATTCACCGTCCCCTCTCCGATCAGATCGATTGCGCTTTCTGAAGGTGCCCGTATCCGAGCGATAGCCGACGCGATGGCCGATTCTCCGAAGGACGTTCTGAAGGCTGTTTTCATGCCAAGTTTCCCCTTCATCCATTTCCACACACCATTGGCAATCCCCACTCCGAGACCAATGAGTGATGGGGTAAAGCAGGCGAAGTTGAGGAAAACAAAGTGCATAGAGTGAGCGACTCCGGCCGGCAAAGGTTGTCACCATAGTGTTATGCATCGGAGCCGTGCGGAGCTCTCAGTGCGCTTTCTCGTTCTCTCTTAAGAGCGTCTCTTGGAAAAAAATGGTGGTGGACGTTCGGACGACGCCAGGTCCGGCCGCGGTGCCCGTGGGTACGAAACGGGCTGTCGCAGCGTGAATTGAAACGTTTAATCCTTTCCGTCATCGTATAGTGGGAGTGTTTTTCAGGCTTATCATTTTCTGACTTAATCTTCCAACGTACATAAATGAATTTTCTAGCAAGTGCGAGTTTGAGACTTGCAAGTAAAAGGTTTCGCTTCGTCATTCGCGCGAGTCTCCTCGTTGAGAGCCGCCTGACGTACGCCTCGGGGTAGCCCGCTTTGCACAACGGAACCCGAACCAAGTCGATAAGGGATCGGAAGGATTTCTCTTTGATGGACGCCGCGCAGTCTCCCGGAAGGGACGCCCTTATGAATTCTGCGCCAAAATCAGCCACGCGCTGGAATCAATTGCTCGATAGCTCAAACATGCGCCCAAATCCATTTCGCCCAACTGAATCCCGCCCAGATCACTTCCGCTCAGGTGGATTTCCCTCATATCAATTTTACTTGAACTGAGCTCGTTCAAATCTGTATTGTACTCGAATCAATCGCGCTCTGGAAACAGCTGCGTTGCTGAAATCGATCATCCGCTCATATCCATATGCACCAATATCAAGGAACAGCCCCTTGGCGATAGCCCGCATGGTTGATGAATATTTATATATTGTGGTCTCTTATCGGTCAAAACAAAGGATCTCGCTCTTGTGTTCTCACACAAACAGACAATGCAGAAAAGCGACGATGCCGCGACCCCGACAGCGTTGTGACTTGTGACTCATCATCATAAACACATCTCGCTGATTCCTTTCGAAATTGAGAATCATTCTCTGTCGACAATAATTTCCGCCTATGGCTCGGAATATTGTTTGACACCACTCGACCGGATGACTCGCTGCTTCGCATCTCGATACCAGGGGATCTCTTCCGATTTTCAGCATTGTACACTGTGAACCATAGACAATCGCGTGGAAGCTCGTAGAAAGCGGCTACTAGCTTGGAGCCGAATATATATGTTTTTCTTAGATTCATGGCCCCATGAACCATGAATGATCGCAAGACCCAGATCGCGGGGTTCATATGCATATCCCCGGAGAACAAATACTGCGGTAGACAGACTCGGCGACCCTTGAGGATTCGTCTCCAGCAATTGGAAGAAAAATCGTTTTGGGTTATTCGACGTACAACTTTCGTTCTATCGTGCAGTGTGAGTGATGCCGCTGCTATTCGCTTCGGGAGAACGAGGCCTGAATGGCTCATCGGCGAAGAGATTTTAAGCGAGCGACTCTGATTGAATTCTGTTCCACGAGTCCGCGAGCAGCATCTTTTCGAGGGAAAGTTGTTGGTGCGATCCGTCTCCGTAGGTCAATAATTAATCAGGCTATCTGCAACATCAGGTTTCTCATTCGGCTCGATCAATACAGGGGGACGGTGCTCGATCTTGCCGACGTAAGCAGAGCTCTCGCTGCGTGGTCAGTCTCTTTTCGGCAAAGGAGCTCTGGGAGCTGTGTATCCCGCATCGGCCATCGCCCCGGGCCAAACTTGGTTACTCCTGAATAACTTACTCGATACAAGTCCCATCAACGCCGCTCCACCCAGGGTGCGGCTCCAAGTTCGCTCAACAGATAGTGTTGGACGAGCACAGGGTGAGGATTGTACGTATCAGGTCCCGATCGACGACCATTGTCCGGTCGGTATCGATGCCCCGAGAAAATCTGAATCGGTCATGGATAGAGCGACTTTTCCACTGGCGAATGAAAAACCGGCAGATCGCAGCCAAGTCTCGAGGAGGTCCCCCGGATAGTTCACTGAATAGGTGAAGGGTGAGCCGATTCGCCCCCGAACGCTGGCTGTGATGGCGATGACTTATGGATCTCTTCCACAGAGAATATTCATCAGAGAGCACACGTAGTCATCTGATATTCTTTCGGCCGGTAGGACTAGGTTTATGTGATCTCAGGCCTGGTGACAACGCTCTTCGCGCCGGCAAGGTTCTCCGATGGAGCAATCCCTCTGAAAGTTGGCGAATCCCTCGAAAGCGAGTGTAGAGGGTAGACAATCTGATCCCTTCTAGGAGTACATATCTTTCGTTCCTCGAATCCAGTCGGGGGACGATTCAGGAAAGTCTTCATTCTAGGTTTTCTATGGAATCCGCCGGAAAGCTCCCGAGCCATCGCGGTGTTGGTTACCCAAAGAGTCAACATGAGTCCTTCCGAATTCTTGTGAACCAATCTGATGACGACATAGGGACTGCGTCGATTTGCGTCTGCCCCGCGCCTCGGTCTCAGCCAGCCTGCTCGGAGACCGCACAGCCATTTCCCCTGACGGAACGTTGCCGCTTTCTCTCCATGTTTTGACTCCGCTCATCGAATCAACTCTCTTTGACGGCGATGTTGATGCGGAGTCGACAAAACAAGGAATCGTTTATTCGAGTCGGCAGGACCTCCACGGAAAGCTCGGAGCTCATCCCGAGGGAAAGAGAGAAGTGGTTAATTTGCTCAATGTGCTGATGAGCAGATTGTTCCTCGGAGGAAAAATCGGATTATCTCAGTGGTGATCGTGAGGCGGGCAAGGAAGCGGGTCTCTCAACCTTCATCTACGCCCACTCTGGGGTTGGCAAGGGAGAGGGCCACGCGTGACTCATAGGGTGGGCACTCGAGGTGGCAGCAGCAGCAGCATCGCCGGCAGCCTTACCGCCTCCAGCCCTGGGTGAGCTTCGGGTGCGGAAGCCGGCATGAGAGTACAGTTTCGGGTTCGGAAGTTCGATCTGTGATCGAAGTATCCGAATCGCGATATGGCGTACAAAATTGCGTATTTCTCGATTCGGAAACCCGACGATTTTCTTCTGAAAAGCGAAGACGATTATTATGACGACGGAGACTACGATCCGAACGAGTACCCCAATAACGGTGTGACCCGTGCCCGTGTGAACGAAAACATCGCCTACGCGGCTCTCGGTAAGTGGCTCTCTCTGATAGCTCTACATGGATTGTGTCACGCTGACAGCCGAAATCATGCTCACCGATGGCGATGATGCCGTACGTGTCAAGTGCAAGAGTGTCGTTCCTCGGCGCGATGCCATCGGAAAACGAGTTCGTAATTTGATCGACTTGTCGTTGCTTCCCCAGGAGTGACAATTCTCGTGTGCGTCTTCGTTCTGGGACTCCTCTGCTTCATGCTCAAAACAAAGTGAGTTCGTGCAAGGTAGCTCGATAAGGCTCAATTAGGAGTCAGATTTCTCTTACCGGAGCTTCTTTGACATCAGCTCAGATGGAGCCCAAAGCTCGCCATCTTCGATGATGATCATGGAAAAGTTTCTGACTGCTCTATCTCCCCTCTAACGTATCATGCTGTCGGAAAGGAACACAAATCGATTCCATACGCCGTCGCTCGCCGACAAAGTGGGGCAGGTTGAGTCGGTCGCCGGAAAGCTCGTTCGCAGACAGCACTCGTCGTTCCCCGAAGAGTTTTCCTCTCGGAACTATCCATCATGCCAGAAGGACTTCGCTGCTCCACTGAGAATCCGGACAAAATCCGAGAAAACGAGCTCGAGGGTCGAGAAAGAAGCCCGAATTCCCCGAGAGCTCCCTTCCTCCCTGATTCGTCACACATGACGGCTGGACGCTGATGATAGACATAGAGCAAAAAACGTAACGTATGTAATGCGCGTACGCCTCGGAAACTCAATCGGCGGAGGGTCCCAACGAAGACACCCGCATACAATAAGTCAGCAGTAGCGTTCCCTTCCGAGGCTAAAGCATCAAAATAATACATTGCAATATCACAAGAACTGAATGAGAATCAATTTGAGGAAATTATTTCACGGATTCTTTTCGGACGAATACGGTGCGATTCAACATTCTCCCCGAGCTCGGCACTCTCTCGCGATATTCAGGAAAGTCGGAGTACGGGACGATACTCCTGGAGCCGTCGGAAATGACCCATCGTGGTTTCCGTCGGTCACTCTGAAAAACCGAGACAGAACTTGGGGAAAACAAGACCTAAGCTCCACTGCGATTCGGCGAACGTCTGAGTTTATAGATCTCTGTCTTAAGCGCCGGAAGTATACTTCCTCTGGAGTCTTGGAGTCAGATGCCTCTCGATTCATTGCTCGCATTCGTCGGCGCCCTCCATAAACCCTCTCTCTGTGACTCTCTTCCCGTGTCACCATTCTATTGAATAACTGACAGATGGATGATACTCGTCTCGAAAATGAGCTTGACGAGAGCCGACTACGTGAATTGCGGTAAATATACTTAATCCGCTTTTGACGACAAGCTCCATGAGACTGGGATCGTATCACGCGATTCAGTCTGGTGCCTGTCCTTTTGAAGCAGATTGGGGCGATTTCATGCTCGTTTCATTCATGTCGGCGGAATCGTGGCGGCATAAGAAAAGTTTCGCGAGCCTGCTCCGCGGGAAAAGTGTCACCAACATCTACTCGGTCTCACCGGATGCTGATTGCAGGTATATGAAGAATGCGACTGGGTACGATGAATCTCGGAGGGGGAAATCGTGGTCCCGGATGTTTGAAAAAGAATCTGATCAACCACAAGAAGCCAAACGACCGAGTTCGATGCTCTTGAGTTTTGGAAGGTCTATGCCTTCTCTACCGACTGCCCCGAGCCATTGCGATCTGTACGACGACACAATGTCGTGTTCGAATCTCAGCACAGGTCTCACCGGATTCCAAGAATTACCCGTCCTGGTGAGTCATGCCGAGAATCTTTACTTGAGCCTAACGACTCCTGACTCACGAGGCGATAAGGCTTGTTTATGCCCCGCGAGAACGTCAGAGCCCCACCCCTCCTGCTGAGAAAGCTACTTCCATCAAAACCTAGTCTTGCGTCCCAGAGTTTTTCATGGAAGATGAAACATCATTCGTCGGGCTCCTCTTGCCTTCATTCGATTAGGGCGGGAACTTGCGAAGCTCCCTTTACATCAAGGTTACATTTTCCAGCTGACTCACACCCGAAGAAACCGGAACAGGATGAACCCCGAGTTGAGCTTCGCGATCGCTTCAGCAAAATCGAGAGCGAATCTATCGGAGAAGAATGCAACCTCGAGCGTGGACGGTAGGGTCCCTCTCGCTGAAGACGAAGCCGATTTCCATGATAGTCCCTATGAAGTTGTTCTCGACATAAAAACTCCTCTATGAAGAATGAGCTCCGCACGGGGACCCCGAAATGAGCTCATCGGGACTTTCCCTTTTCCAATATGATGCCGAACCCGGGCTCGGCTGTTTCCGTCCCAGATTTCCGCTGAACCAACAGGCATCTGGAAATCCGTTTGAGTAAGGCGAGGCTATGTGTAGATAAATACAGTGTTTAGGAGCTTCGGAAGATTTGAAGTGCAATAATCTTAGAAGAGAATAAATGATTCATATGTTTGGAACATCCTTCCAATGTCTTTTCCGTGCTGACGCCGTTTGCGACACCGTCCAGGGCCGCGTCCCAAAAAGACTCGGTTTCGAACTTTGAGGTATGAGAAAGAAGCTCCCCATGAATTGCGCTTTCGAGGGAATAGTGCCTAGCTTTTCTCCTTCCAAGAAAAATTTCGAAGTGTGGGAAGTTCTCGGGGTTTGCCCAAGAAGGTCGAACGGCGCGATGTCGAATTCTACCCTATAGCTCTGATATCTGATATCAGTCTCCTCATCCACGCTTTGCAATCCTTCTCGAGAACTACCGCACCTCAGATCTCAGGCAGCGAGGATATGTTGACTCGCTAGACTCGGTATGGGGCTGACGAGACCGGATCCCTCGACTTGCTTCGCCCCGCGCCCTTCCCCCTACCCTCAAGGAACACTACGATCGATTGTCTAGTCTATTTGGGGGGAACATTAGCGTCCGTCGGTGCAGTTTGTCTGCCGCTCTATCGGATCAATCGGGTTGCGAGGTGGGACTTCTTCTTGGTGAGTTGCCTGTATCTCGATCCAAGCTCGAGGCTAGGCCATCAAGGAGATCCGGTCGTACTCCCATCTTGCCCGAGCCTGCCGTCTCCTCGGAATTCTCCTTCCCCTCTGATTCGCTCCAGACACCGAAGGACTTGCAGCACGAACGGATCAGCTACTATCCTGTAATCGACTCTCAGGGGGGATAACGCGCGAATGGGGGCATGCTTGAGCGGCACTCGTCATAGAACGACGTTCGAAGGGTCATATTTATGCGGCTTCTGCGCGGATGGAGACTGGAGACACATCCTAAGCTACGAGAATCAGCATATCCAGTATTCTGAACCAAAAATTGTCCACAGGAATTCAGTGCCTCGCGCTGCCAATAGCAGCAGACGCTTCCCGACAGATTCCGATCGATTCTTTGTCCATAGGCCCAGGAGCAGACTTAGATCCTTCGAAATTATTACCATTTCACTCCAGTGATATATCTCATCGCTTCCTGGTGGTACTCCAGGAGGCGATGTAAGCCCCGGTCCACCCCAATGGACAGCCGACAAGGAGTATCCGACCCAAACTCTAATCCTTTGTGTTCCAGAAGGCTATCAGACTCACGGGTCCCGGAGATTTCCTCAAGTGACGTATGGAGAGGTCCTCGGACGATGGCTTCAAGGTGAATATTCCTTGAGTTCTCATCCATTCGGAGTCCGCTGAACTCTAGCCGTCCCCGCAAATATATTCGATATCTGAGTTACAGACGGACCGGAGGCTATCAACAAGGTTGGGACGGAATCTGGACCACACCTCCGATTCCACGATCCGAAAGCTGAAACCCGATGAGCACCTCGTTGCTTCCCCGGCGTCGAAAGAGCACGTAGCGACACAGAGTCTGTTTTACAATCCGAGGTGGGTCTCAGATTATTCCGTATGAGACTCTGATTTTGGGACAAGTTGCGCAAGAGATAATGGAGTCGATCTTTACGTCGACTTCAGTCCACAGTGGAAACGCGCCTCAGATCCTCGTGAGTGCGTGATAGCCTTGATCGTCGGACAGGAAGCTTTCGCCGCGGAAGTCTGTGATCTCTCACAGGGCTCAGGGATCCGGAGCGAGTCCGTATATTTTGAAAGGCTCGCCGCCAGATCGGACATCATGAGATATATCGATGGCGACCCAGGGGCCATCTTCGGCGTTTTCATGTCGGACTTTGATGCGCGGCTCCGCACATTTTCCTTATATCACGATTCAAAACATGAGCTGGAAGAAACATGCTCTCCTGGCCGTATCGAGTTCTTCGATGAGTGTGCGCTCCGGTCCCACGCCTCCCGAATCTCAAATCTGCGGGTGTGTTCCAACCCGTCAAGTCGGTCGTATCCGATCGTGCGTCAGAAGAAATATTGAGCCCCGGAAGTCCAGAGTCGAACTGTCATATGATCATACACGAGATCTGGAGAGACCCAGTCCATCAAAATGTACGAGCTCCGAGGCAGAGCTCTAACAATGAAGTGACCTTGCAATAGCTTGCAGTTGAAGCGGCGAGACCATTCACCATATCCTTTTCCCCTCTTAAGACAAATTCGCGGACCAGCTTTTCGTCTCGTCGCGGACGCCTACTCAGAATGGCATGGGAGGAGTAATGGAAAACACTCGAACCTTGATTTTCGTTTCCAGAGTTTATTTACACGGAATCGTATTCGAGTCATCCTAGCTTGTATCAACATCGGGAAGGTATATGCATGAGGAGCAAGAACACGGATGAGTCCAGGAACCACTTGCTGAGTCAATGTACCGATTCCCGAGGGAAAGACCCCTAGGTCTCTCTCTGTTTCTCACTAGTTTCGCACCAATGAGATGTAATCCCAAATGTGCGACTCCGGTATCAAAAACCGGCTTTGATTTCATGCTCACTCCCTTCCAAAAGCCGTGCTCCCATACGCTTGGAATCGATCCCTCGCGAGAGACCTTCTTCCCCAGAGGATCTCGATACAATCCCTGGTTTTCGGAATCGCAAATGAGATGCGGCATCTGTGTGAATCACCAACCTGCCAATCGCATTCTCCTATCAAACTTTGGCATTCTTGATTCCCAAAGGGGACTGATTCCATTGGATGGTGAACAGGGGAGCAAGAAAGAATGTCTACCATAGGAAAAAGAGAAGAAAAAGGAGATTTACCTCCAGAAAAAGGGGCTCCCGGACATCCTGCTGGGAACCTTCTTCGACCTTTCTAGACAAAAATATTCCATCTGCTGCGGGCTACTCCACCGCCTTCGCGATCACATCCGTCTACAATGTGATGAAGAACTATTCAGCGCTACAATATCACTCGTTCTCACGATCCGATGCACGGCGCATTTCCATCGCTCAATAATCGCGGGGTGCGCGTATCCTCGGGCAGTCAGCTCGATCAGCAAAGATAACAGACGACGATTCTTTCAGGTGTGCCCCACTTGAGTTGAAATATGTACGGAATGCAAACTCTTCGAGCGCGAGGAAAAGTCTTTATGGCTGCCACGTCAGGATTACCTCTACACGATCATTACGGACTCGGACGAGACGATGATCGATTGCGGCATTGTCGGCGATTTCAATCTCAGACAGATCCCCTTCAGAAGGGAATCCCGCTCAGGCCAAGAACTCCGCCAGGAAAGGATTCCCGATCGATCCGATATCCACGCCGAAGAAATACACGCCGTCCAACTCTGGATCACGATTCCCGATAGTCGATCGTTTCAAAGCTTAAGGAATCATGCTTATCTAGCTTCTTCCTCGAGCCGATGAAGTATGCGGCATGGATTTCCGGCGAGTCCGGGCAAACCTGAATTTGCTGAATCTAGCTTCTAGTTCCCAAACAATCTACAAATGTTTGAACCATTGGAAAACTCTGAGTACAACCAGAGATAGAGCAACCAAGGTCACAGTTGTGTGAAAGACCCTTCGCTTAGTGTCTGAGGATCGAACTAGAATCACAGATTTCGCGATTTTGTCTCCCGTGGGCAGCTCCTCGAGTATCTTGGGCGATTTGTTCACCTAGAAGGAAAATGCAGTGATCTCTTGAAACGCTGTTTCTGAGCGCTGAACGTCTGGAGACTGTGGACTATGTCCGTATCGGGAGACTCCCAGACTTCCGGAGCGGTTATACGTCACTGAGAACCAACCTGGTAGTGTACGCAGGGATCGCTGCTCCAAGACATGTTGTACAACGTGCAACACAGGGCGTTCACACCCACCAACGGGAACATGATGTACCTGAGGAGGAGAAAGATATGCGAACAAACGTCTTGAGAGCTTAAAGCGATTACACCCGAAGTCGGCTTCTCCGGCTCCGTACAGGTGTACAGAAATTGCGCTGGAGCTCCATTAATACGTCAAACCTACAGAGATTGGGAAGTGCTTTTGGTGGCCGAGAACGTTGCTGCCGTTGCGAGGCCACAAGCGATCCCGACCCGGTTGAGGCCGTTACCGATGTTAATCCATCTGAAAAATCAAAACCCAAAATCAGGTCGTCATGTCCGCAAATTAATGTATGACGAACTGTATCTCAAAGAGTCTGGAACACGCGACGCATCGAGTGAATCGCGCCGGAACGAGCTAATTCGAGATTTGAGGAACCCGAAGTTCGAACCTGGGCAGAGCGAAAATCACACAGGGATTGTCTTGGAAAGACTCGGGACATTTGTGATTTTTTAATTGAGGCTTCGCGTCGAGGCGGCATGAGGGGCTATATCAATCTTACCTCGTCGTGGCGTCCGCCAAACTCCGCGGTTCGATCACGATGATCTTGGGGGTGAATTCTAAAGCTCTGTCGAACTCGAGCTCGTGGATTTCGTGGCGAGTCGACGCGTTGGAATCGGAACCTCCGATGTCATGAATTATGACCCACTCTGGCGATATGTCTGGCGATGGCGGGAGACCCCTAAAAAAGTATTGGTTTGATATGCTTGCGATCGTTCTGAATTAGTTCCATTATTCAGGCTCATCGCGAGTTTCGAGATCCATTGAACCTCCCCGGAGCGGGTTGCCGCGCGTGGGAGACCAGAAGCCCTGGACCGACTCCAAATGTATTTACTAAACATGAGTACCAAGTAGATTAAATCATTGCGTCGCGAGCGATAGTTTGTATCCAAGAAGGCTTCATCTTCGATGAAAACATGAGACAATAGAATACCAAGTCCCGAAGTCGAACCCCGTATCACTCGATTCGCGGAAACAATTTTCTATGAAGATATTCGAGCCAAGCCAGCGAGACTCGCGGACTACGTGACTACGGTAAGGTGAAGCTCCTTAGGCCACAGCCGTTCGGAACGGACACTCTCAGCTAACGGCGGAACGGAGACATCGGAGCTGACTCCTATGACGACATCGATTGATCCGCGGAAAAATATGTAGAGCGAAGCTCGAGAATCAAGGAGCTCGATGTCGCTTCATTCGGGGAGGAATCATTGATGTCAATCTCCGTGTTGAAAACAATCAGTGTGCTGCTCGCTGAGGCAGGCGTCTTGCCTCAGCTGATAGGGAATGGTTCCCGCCGGGTCTGGCCTTTCTCCGTCGAGCTGCTTCCGCAGGGGGACCACTCGTGCCGATTCACTTACTGTGCTCGCTCGGAACCAACCATCATGAAGCAACGAAAACCGCGAACAGACACAAACTATCCATCCCTAGCTACGGCGGCCGCCGATAGACATCAATCACTAAAGGTCGGAACTCAAAGCAACGGAGCTGCCGCCTTCGAACAGTAGGTGCGGACCCGGGGCTCGTATGCAAGCACGTTCAAATGATATCCCCTGAAGCTGGGAGTGTCGGCCAGAACTCGCGCGACGATGACAGCGGTTCGAGTTTGAGAATAATGGAATCCCATCGCACATAATCGAACAAAATGCTGTCGATGATCTTTGACGGTTCGCCGCTGGGATAGGGGGGCGGACCTTACAGCAGCGGTCGTTCAAACTTACTATACTAGTTATACATCTCATCCCAATCTGGGCAATGTCAGGTCCATTCGCGATGAGCACGATCTCGAGTCTCAAATGGGGCTTGATGTCATGGACCCGCCATGATAATGCGCCCAGTTCCGGGATTATTCCCTAAGATGTTGTATTTGAAAGAGAGGGATCTCGTTTATTTCGAACAACCTGAGTCAAACCATGAATTTATTCAGTCGTGCGATGTGCTCAGCGACAATTTCGGGGAACTGCATGAAGGCGAAGTGTCCTCCTTCATTGAACACTAGGACGGGACATCGACTCTCGGTATCCCCCTGGAAAGTGTAATTGATCTTCATCTCATACTGGTCAATCAATCGGAAGTACCTCGAGTGAAATTATCCCTACCATTTGTTTAAGGCTAGCTGAATTGTCGTCCTTGCCGTCGAATATGAAATGGCTGCTAGGAGAGGGACTACCCCAGACTTTGGTCAGGGCGGCGCTATCTCTAGGTCTGACGAGTCTGTCTCTCCCTCCATAAATCATCAACCGAGGTATATCTGGGAAAAAAGTCAAATGAGATCCAGCCTCTCACTCAGAGGTTATCTTCCACCCAATCGTAATCTTCTCGCTGGAACCTTTTCGTTCAAGATCGCTGAACCAACGAGGAGCGTTCCGCTTGTCCCAGTATCTGGTAGCATGTTGACTTTGCTGGGACGAGCATGCGTCGTATCCGCTCATCTTGTCGAAACCTGTTACGACCATCGCGGCGTCGAAGAGTGCCAGAACAGCGGGTCTAGTCGAAGGACGCCGAACGAGGGGTAGAAGTATTTTCGAGAAGAGCCACTCCGGATGAAGAAATCTGCAATTCAGGCCGAAGTTGAATATGAGTTTGGATCGCCGGCGACTTCCTGGAAGTAGACCTCCCCTATCGATACGGATGCGATTCACTTGACCGATCGAGCTGCGCAAGTTCAGGGTTTTCCTCACCTTAAAATCTTCGTCCCGGAGCTGGATAAGGATACTAGAGATCTTACCCGGATCGGGGAATACAGGGCTGTCAACAGTGCTGGATACACTCCGGCTGAATGCCCGATCAGAACGTCGACATTCTCTATCCGCAGACTCGTGAGCAATTCCAAAATGAGCTGCTTCTTCTCTTCAGCCGAATGCCAGAAGGCCCCCGTTCGGAACGAATAATTCAGATCTGTCAAGATGTCATGGATAAGGCAAGGAAGTGAGCTACGTGAAATGTATGCCCCATATCGTAATGGTCGTCGGCGTCGAGCCTTCAATCCAAACTTGGAAGGGGACTGGAACTATATGTAACATTCATTCGCAAACTTCAATGCTATTCGCGTCGGAGAGAAAGGAACTCCCTATTTGGGGAAGAAAATCTTCCGGGTCGAACCGAGAGTTTTATCTAAGTAAGATGAGACTGCCCGATCATTCTGTTTGCTATTCTCCGGCGCGTCGGGGGCCCTCGGAGCGAAACTGTCGTATAAAGTTCCGGAGCACATAGCGTAAGTGTCCATTACGGATTGATTGCTTATTTATTTTCTTCGGCTATCCGAGTGCTTCGAGCTTCTCTATCGGAGCCGAACACCTCCTGAGACTACGGATCCTGCGTCTATTGTCTCACCCGGCAATGTCATGGCTACGAATTCCAGCTTCGGTATTCGCTTCTGGAGAGGAGCTATCAGACATCGGTAATCCTCCAATGATCCCGGTGTGCCATGGATGGCCACGATTTTTGTGGTGCCGTTTCTATCGCCAACTCGTATGTATGGCATTTCATAGTCCACTTTTCCGGAAGCAGCACTTGGAATTTGAATCTGCGATTCGTGAGATATGCCTCCATACATATGAGAATACGGAGAGAGAAATCCCCAAGGTTACCTTTAACTTCTCCACGACATGCGAGCACATGAGCCGTTTGAGGCCGCCGTGGACACTAGAGAGTTTCACAAGTTTCGGTGCTAACATCTCTCGGACCTGGAATATGATGCCGAGCGCAGGAGCGGAAAACTCAATGGAATCTCTGCAGACATGAGCAGAAGCTCGACAATTTTCCCGGTAGGGGAGGGAATTACTTGAAACCCGGAACGCGGATCAGCTGGTGTATCTACACCGTCTTGAAAAGTGAGCCATGCCGAGGTCAGGTCTGCTGCTGGACCGCGCGTACGAGCAAATCTCACTCTCGCAGACTTTGAAGGCATCGGTCTTTAAGAGGCAGGGAACTCACTGGTCGGGCCTCTATCTTCTCGCACAGAAAAAGCAGCAGTCGCCAAATCAGAGCTCCGCGATCCGCTATGCTTGTTCCGAAAAAATGTTTTTTTTTATGATCGATACAACCATTCGCATATGCATCGGCGCGCTGTTCACCTGAGCTCCTGAGCCATGTAAGTATAGAAATTCGCAAGCCTCTTTCTGAGTTAACGTCGCCTCGTTCTGAATTAACGTCGCCTCGTGAGTCCTGAAGGTGACAGAAAAAAATGACGGATGTGAAGGCTGCGTAGAGCTTAAAATCCCGTGCAAAAATCAGGCTCGTCAGTTTGAAGACGAAGGAACAACATTGGGCGCAATCCAGAAGTTTCTTCCGGGAAATTTCTTGCATCGATCATGATCCCGCCGGATGCTTCTTGAGGAGATCCCCTGATGTGGATACTCTCCACTCGTCCAGCTGGTGAAGATGATTATAGTTTTGGAAGAGATTCTCGGTCGGCATAACCCTCTGTGTCAGGAGTGTCAGGAGGCGCACCAACCATGATATCCAGAGCTGAGAATCAGCGAACTTTTGACATCGAAGAAATCTCAGAGGAGGCCGGCAATAAGGCACCGGAGAGGACATGCAGGACGCTGCGAGAAGGCAGGAAAGCCCTTATAGGCAGTGAAAGGCCAAATTTTTCAATCGGCGACGTGGTCGCTCGATAAGAGCTCATCATACATGTACAAGGCATCATCACTCGTTGAAACTGGAAAATCATCTTGGCGAGCATCGGAGTGGGTCAGATCCTTTCAGAATTTCCGTCTAGTCAGATCTTTCAGGTTCCTTCATCGCTCAACAGTCCTCCCCTGGGACTCCTTGAATGCCCTCAAAGGTACTTCAGGCCCGAAACGCAGGATCGGGCGAGAACGCCCGAGAGAAGCCAGGGTAGGCCCGCGGCGGCATTCATGGAAAGATGCGCGATTTTCCTAGCTAGCGATGTGCTGGTTCTCGAGGCAGTTGTATATGTGTATTTCCAGTGATAGACTTCCTTTGGATTCTCAAGAAACCTATCTTTCTCCTCCCGCTTCCGGACGATTGTGATAGAAATGAGAAAGACATGAAATGAGCCAGGTGCGAGTGGAAATGTTTATTGAGGAGGATAAGATCTAATATCCCCCAATAGGGGTATTTGGGAGATCTACGCTTCAGAATATGAATGGGTGGGCTTCTTCGCAGGAACGATTCCACAATTCCACATGATGCGGAGACTTTCGTGTCGAGCATCGATGGATGAGTCTTCAATGGGGACCCCTACAATCGAAGGGTCATGGAGCCAGATGCTGAACGGCAGATTTCTGTGTCCTTTTTCTGGGGGGCGGCTATCGACGACTGCACGATCGACCTTCTTCGAGTGAGCGCTCTAATCCATCTAAGTAATAATTTGTGATCTGATCTAATTCGTATATCTGAGGTGAGTCAGTGCAATGAAAGCCGGAAGACACGATTCCCTCAAGAATCCATCTGCTAGCATTATCGCGGGCTAGCGAGGGTGACGAGTGATACCCCTGTGAAATAGATTCTTCATGAGCTACTTTTCAACTTCCCGGTTTTCACGATGAAATAATTATTCATTCGCACAAAAATCGAGTCTTTTCGAACCTCGTAGTAGGTCCGTATACGAGTGTAGTATAGACGAGTCGCGCTCCCCGGACAGATCTTGTCTTCGTTGGCCACGTCCACCGATTTCTTCCGGCGAAGATCGTCATTATTATGTAGATCACGATTCGTTTGAGACTCTGCTTCTCGTAAAATGCAGATCTCGATTCCCAACCAGGGAGAACATTCGATTGTCCAGAAAAGGGGGAAACTCGAGGGAAGATCCCGGACAATGGAGGTTCTTCAATCTGATCTTCCGAGCAAGTCTGTGGACTCACCATTCCTTTCCGCAGCATCAACAGGCTGACGGCAGGGTTGCAGCTTCGATGATAACTCGACGGAATTCCGCAGCTTCACGATCGCTATGTCGGCACGCCTATTCGTTGCATTGTACTTCGGATGCAATACTGTCTTTTGAACTTCGAGAACGTTCCAAGAAAATCCCGACAGCTGCGGCTCCGCCTCTATCTTCTCTGATTGCAGGGGGGAGCTCTACTCACTAGAGAAAGCATCGAGAGGGGGTTATCATATGTTGATCGGAAACCCAATACGCCTCGGATATCGGTGTAGTATTCACCAGGAGAAATGCCTACGTGAGAGGGTCTGTCCACGGCGACATTTTGATGGAATTTCGAGCTCAAGAGAAAATGGAGGCGGAGCTCGGCCTTCGACGGATGGTTTCTCTCAGAATTGAGACGATGCGCGCATCAACCCATGAGACGTTAAACATCGGGGAGAGACTTGGACTCGAGCTCTTCTCGCGGCCTCGTCGAGTTTGAGTTATGCTTCCAATCAGGGTATTTGTTCTAAGCTGAAGACTCTACCTGGGAACCGCAAGCTTGAAGGCATTTTAAAATATCAGCCTCGGAGTCTCGGCTCTAACACCGCTTATCCACGATCAATCTACAGTAGCGACAACAGTATTTTCAAACATACATTCGATGCTTTTCCGAGAAAACGGATGAACGTTGAGAGCTGAAAATGTCAGAGATGCACCGTATCAAGGCCCACCCGAAACCTATGTTAGCATATCGATTCCACATACTGTCTGTGGAAAAAATTGAAAATGCCGGAAATCAGAGGCTCGAGAGTATTTTCGAACCATGCTAAATCCCCATGGAGGAGTACGTCGGCTAGTAGAAAGCGGTCTCTAACTTCGGCCCACGCGAAGACACCGACCAACAAATTCGTAGTCGGAAGGTTCATGTCAAGAACGAACTCCGACATAATTTTTAGCTCGAACGGATACCTGCTCCCAAAGTTTATAAGGATGCCATCCGAAGAGCAGCCGAAGCCCGTTGTCACGCGTGCGAGAGGGGCGTAGTCGCCGGGGACAGATCTCCCGGAATATTGCAGATAGACTCGATCGGGACGGACCTACTAATCACCACAAGATACTCAGACTTGGATAAAAATCTATGATGAGGCGGATCCGTTGTCTGGCACCCTGAGGGAATTTCCTTGTGCCGCGGATGAGTCCGTTCCACTCTCGACAGTGTTGTCTCAAGTGCAGTGATGACGTGAAGACGTGCCCCGAGAATTCCATGGTAGGATAGCAGAGGCGGCAGGAGGTCTCAGGACTCTCCATCAATATTCAGACGACGCGTACCCAACTCGGCTCCTTCTTACAACATGCTGGGCGTTCGGACAATGCATATTCCGTCTCTCAAATCGGAAAGACGTTCGAATAGGCATGTGTGGCACGTATGCAGTCCATGAGCCGCATACTCGCCGTCTGTGGCATATCATCGTCACACCGGAGAAACGCTGTGCCGTCCCGAATCCGCAGAATCCGGCTCCGCTGAATCGAAGCCTTCTCTGTATGGCATTCAAGTCTACAGCAAGTACTTTGACTCCCGATCCGCTATATGAAGGCCTTTCGAAAACATCTGAACAGAACCCAGCGTTCTGCAGACCGGCCATTCTGTCGATCTGCTGTCTCATCCCCTCCTTCGCCGTCCATGCAGAATTTGCGAACCCCAAACGTTGTGGGAGGACTCTCAGTTTCCGCTTCCGTAGAGTACTCACATGCTTGAAACATACGAATCGTTCTTTTAGATGTGTTCGGGACATCAGAGGTGGAGACCGGGGAAAACATGAATATTTATTCTACCTCATTCCTATTCCGTATCCTCCGAAGGCCCGACAATCAAGGAGCGATCGTGACGGCAGCTGAATCACCAGGTCAATTCTTGGTTGAATTTCTTCGATGCTCTCCTCAAAATTGAAATGCTGACATTTTTGACTAAATTTTCGCTCCCTCAGTGGTCGAATCCGTAGCGAGATCCGTGACCTCTCGATCCAACATTCGAATCAGAAAGAGCAGCGTCGTAAGGCATGCGATCCTCACAAGAGCAAAAAAAGCGACTCCCAGGGTTCTATAGACATAGCAACGGGCCAGATGGCGGGGGTTTTGAGTCCTTCGATTGCTTGAACGGAGCACTCTCTCTGCTATAAGACTCACTCATGATTCCGCAGATCCCCGAAATCAGCAAAATAGTGGTTGGAATTTCTCTCGGTCGCGCAAATCCGAGAATGTCTTTCCCTCGATTGACTTAATGTCGGTCTAGAGCCCGCAGAGAAATGCGCGTAGATATTCGACCTCCCCGCGGTACGGAGTAGCCACTGAAGGACACACGCGAATCGGTGAGGGCTTGGGTGAGCACGTGGAAGCAGCAACACACCACTTCTCCACACAGAGGAGCGACCGAACCTCTACCGTAGACGTGTGTCCTTGTAATCGTCTTGTCAGATTCCGAAGAATGCCTTTGTCTCATGATTTCTCCAAAATCGAACGGACGCTCTTCCACTCCCTACAAGCTCTGGTTCACGAGCCGCTTATTTTCCGATGAAGGCACAAGGCCTCGCATTCGGAAACAGGAGGAATTTCTCCCCTGCTGATTGATTGTACCTCGTCCTGATCAGTCTCGATCGGAACCTGCATTGCGGGACTCATTGCTGGCGACGAAAGGGGAACGACGCAGAATAACCTCCCGCGAGAGGATTCATACATCCTCCCCCGATGAGCGGGAAGAGTAGATGCTCGTCGTCGTTCCGAACGGGCTCTTTTTGGAACCATCATCTGCTGCTCACCAGATCATCGGGCTGGAGAGGAGGTGATCTTCGCATAGGAGGCGATGATCGTGAGAGGACTCTTCCCGTAACTATCTCACGTGAATGACTTCTATCGTCAAATCTGACTTCAGGTGATTCGAGCATTCTGGTTGAAGGATCTGTCTCATAAGTGCATCAATATAGAAAACATCCCTCCGGGGAGCAATGACTATGCATTGGGGGCCGACTGATGCATTGGACAACTGGAGCTCCGTGGATTCATGAGAAGCTCCTCATCCAACGAAAATCCGCTTTCCACTAGCCCCTCTTGGCGGGCAGTGAAAGACGCGGGTGATGAGGAGGCCACAGTCTCTATGTGGTGGGCGATTGATGAAACAGCGCTGAGGCTCTCCCTCGTCCGATCAAAGTGGATTCCGCTTAGCCGCCAGTGTACGGCTCTGAATAACTCCTCGGTATAACGATTTATACGTATATATGTATCCCTCCTTCGTGCGTTCGCGCGTTCGCTCGCTCGTCCGACTGCCTACCTATCGCTTGGTGCTGCTTTTAATAAAACAAGGACATTAGTCAATCTTGGAGAAGGAGGAGAATTAACGTGGGAAAGTCAGCCATCCGAGTGGTATCGGTATTGCCGGAGCCGCCGCCGCTCATCTGATCCGCTTTAGTGCGGCTTGAGGGTAACCGCCGCCGCGGCGTCTCTCCGAGTACACTTTCGGAATAACACTGGTCAAGTGACGAAGCGAATTGCGTCCATCAAACACTCATTATTCTCTAGAAGAGACTTCGAGCCAGCCTCCTCTTCTGCGAAATGTCTGAGATTTTATATGGGGAAAATCGCACTCCGCTGCTGCCGAATCGAATACGACTGCCCTACCCTCGGGCGTTATTGAAACGTCTTCATACCCCACACCACCCTACAAGGATACCGTCAATAAATGATGCCCTACCATGAAGTGTTCTGGAGTGTAGATGGCGCCCGCGGACACGAAGCCCTCCGCAGTTAAAGTTGTACAGCGCATCGAGAGCCCATTCGCAAGAGGTTACCCCGGATGGTTGTCTCTCGTAAGCGTTTCGAAGGCTCTCGAAGAGCCTCTATTTTTCTCCAGTCGTGATCGGACGATGGCCATGCAGGTTCGAAGGATTCAAAAGAATTCCGTTACGCGCTCGAAGATCTTCTAAATTGTGATTCGGAAGTCCCGCGGTAGGCATCTACAATGTCTCGGCCTCAAGACATTCGATGGTAAGCTCCCGAAAACACTGTGATCCTTCGCTCCCTTAAAATACCGCGAGACAGATTGATTCTTCTGCCTACCTGAGGTCCAGGGAAGGGTCTCGTGAGGCGTGATCGGGAGCACGTATGGGAGACGGGCATATGGGAAACGGGCATATGGGAGACGGGCATGTGGGAGACGGGCATGTGGGAGACGGGCATGTGGGAGACGGGCATGTGGGAGACGGGCATGTGGGAGACGGGCATGCGGTACCTAACCGCCTCGGTCTTCCCTCCAGGTTTCTGGAACACCCCTGATTATTCCGGGAACCTCCGGTGGGGAGTGAGCCGCGGGAGCAAACCCCTGATGCCGCTCCCCGCAAGATTCAATGATTCTTGCCGACACCAAATGCCCCTTTTCTCCGACTTTCATGGTAGGATCAATCGCTACCTCCGCAAGTCGTGAAAAGACTTCGCTCTATTCAATGCTTGAAGTTGTCCATGGAGCCTCGATATCGCGTTGGCGTCGCCTCCCGGAGACCACAGTCGGGCTTTGGAGTGTTTTTCGGCTTTTCCACCCCGGATTTTTCGTCCGGAAATTCCGTCTCTTGAAGCTATGGGTGTAGTAGAGGCTCATCATTCTCACATCGCGAAAAAGCTCCGAGATTATGCGCCGTCGTGAACTCAAGAACTTTTCGGCTTGCTTAGAAATCCAGCTCTCAAGATCTCGTTGAAAGCTTCGCTGCGTCCGTCTTCATTATTCCCCTGTTCTCGCTATCCGGAGTCGGTGGCGACCGTCTGATGTTCTCTACCACTCACTGCGGAAAGCTATGCGATTCGCTCTCCGTCCATCTGAAGTATATCGCTCTGGCCAACACCATGCTTCTCATAGGCCAACTCATCTACTCGGCTATCCACTGCTCAAGATGTCACTGTAGCCTCGATGTCACATTCTTCCTCCAACAGTTTTTCTGGTGAGTTCAGTGACTGGGTGTGGTTCGCCTGAACGCAGACGGAATCCCCCGAGATGATAAAATCAAAAGTTCCATGCGTCCAGGTGCGGCGTAAATAAGCTCCACTTTATGGCGTCAAGGTGGCTCATATTGCTAACCCTATTCAAGATGATGTAGAGGTTTGTTCGTTCCTCTGTACAGATCAGAATCGCAAGCACGTCACCCGCAGTGATATCGACATATCCATTTGTTCAATGCTCATCATCGCCGCTCCACTATTTCTTTCCTCCCCTGATTATCATCTGACGAACGAGAAGTTCCGCAAACTTATCATCACGCCTATCTGAAGTTGATCATAATCTCCTCTTGCTCTGAGCAGATCATTTTTGATCGAGGTCGACAGATTCGATCGGACATTCCTGAAACGAGGAGGGTCGTATCGAACATGTTCTTCCAATTTCACCTTCATTCGCCTTCAGACACTCCGAGGCTGATCGGATCTCGGATTTCATCTGCAGATTATATCCGGACAGCAATTCTCATGTCGTAGCAGAGAGCTCTTGGAGAGCGCATGGGATGGAAAGACCCATTCGAATTGTTCCGGCCTCACACCGGATTCGAGATTGGAAATCGGAAGAAAGCCCGGAACAGAGGAGAATCTGCATCTCCTGGAATGTGTATATCAAGTCTGCCAGGTGTCTCGACTGCTCGCACAGCCCGAGAGCGTCAAATTCCGCCGGATCGGTCCACACAGAGACCTCTTCCGGAGCTCCACTGCGAGTTTCATTATCAGTATCGTCGTAAGTTCGTTTGGTGGGTCTCGCTGAATCCTGGTCGTGTCCCAGAGAACCTCTGTTGAATGATCACGTCGTTTCTCAGACGAGAGCCACAAGGAAAAAAAGTGGAACTCACCCGCGAGTAGATCTCATGGGACACGCCCTGAGCGTGAATGGTATCTGTGAGTGATTCCATTTCTACTCATTCGGGAAAAACTCCTCCGAGCAGATAATGAATAATTAATAATTAATAATCAGATAATTCATGCGCAAAGCGGGATTTATCGTTCGCAGTTGGGCTCGTTCTGGCCCCCTCGACTCAGAGCCGATCCATGACGACATGTATGTCGCCGTCTTCGCCGCTTACAGCGAAATCGTCGGTGAGAGGGCTTCACGGGCTTCACTTCAAAGCTTCGCAAAGTACAAAGTATGCTCAGTAAGTCAAAAATACTCACATCAGTAAGCCTCCCCGCCGGATGCTTGCCGAGAGATGGGTTCTCGACGGAGCGGTGTACGATTTCCTTCTCAACAGGTGACCTCCCCTCAAGACTCCGGCACTGGAGAGAAATCCGAAGAAACATCGCGAAAAGAGGAATCGGGAAGGGGAGTCTCTGGCGATCAAGCGTCCTGAGGCAGATTCGGGGAGCCCCCGAAAATCTGTTCGGAGTCGTTTCCGATTCGAGAACTGATTTTATGAATGGAAGGAAGCTCAGAAAGCCGGGATTCGCATCCAGCAAATGAGGCTCATCGGTGATTGGATGAGCTCGGAGCGCATATGATCCAAGAGTACGATACTTTCAGAATCAATGGTCGTCGGCCGTGGGACAATTTTTCACGAGCAGAAGATGAAGTCCGGTCTAGAGGGGTATTTAGTTGTCTTAATTACGCTGATTATTCAACAGTCGAACTCACGACGGACAGCTGAGCTCCGGACCGATCTCGCAGTAGGCTCGCGCGATTGCGTCTTTGGCATGGCTTTCGGAGGTCGCAGCCATGAATCTGAACAATGATCGGCGGTCGGCGATTTCCGGATCCTTGATTCCGCAGCTTTGGAAACTTGTTCGTATCATTCAAGGAATTAGGCAGCCATTGACCACCTTTTCGAGGGAAGATGGGATGAACGTTTCGTTACGCGCAACAGGTATATGTCCTTGCTTATTAGATTGAACAGATTCCCGAAGCAATAATGTAGCTCCTCGACGCCGACGACACGCCAAGGAATCGGCAAAGACAGTTCGGATGGAAAATCGCAGTGAATTTCTCGATGACCGCTGAGCATCGATAGACGCCGCTCTGCCAGTCGAGTTGAAAATTTTCTGGCTGTAGTCGAGGGTACGCCCTGTATCGCATACCTTCCACTCCTAGGAACTCTTCCCAACGAGGTATTGATTCTCGTAGACGGACGTGTATAGCTTCCTTATCTCGAGGAAATCGGATTCAAAATGCATTGGTTTATTCACAGTAGTAGTATCGAGGAGAGGTCCTCGGAAATAGCGAATTTCCTGCTGTCGTTCGGGAATAAGGTCGTTTGATCCTCAATGAATCTACAGTTTCGATGCGTTTTGAGAAAGTTGACCCTAGAGTTCCCGTCTAGCGGCAAGCCACAGAATTCAACGATTTTCTCACAGTCGCTCTCATCACAGTTGAGCCAGTCCGACAGCACGGCCAGAGGGAACGCGCAGCTTCTGCTGCTGAAAGCCACGTTCAGGATTTGCAGAAGATCGAGCCTAACACTGTTGAGGATCTTGCTGACTAAACACGACTCTAGAACGTGCAATTCGTCAATCGAATGAAGAAAGCGGAAATTATTCGACGAAAAATAGGTCTTTGCAAGTTTCAGAACATGTTTCATTTTGGATTTGATCTCCGGCGACAAATTGAAAGCCCTATAAACAATTCTGGAGCTGCGGAGATTAATGAGTAACCACAAAGATTCCATCAGAGGACGATCTTCGTCCTCGATTTCAAGCTCCTCGTAGATTCGCAAGAGTTTGCCGAGAGTGTCTACGAGATGGGTGTCGTTTATTTTGGGATCGAACGAACTCAGCGGTACGTCGCGCCCAGAGCAAAGAACCACCGATACCGTATAGAACTTCACGCATCGAACCAAGATTTTTCTCGTCAGAACACACGCACTTTGCTGGAGTGTGAGATCTTGACGCACAGCCCATAATCTATCCCATATGAAGGGGTAACACCTCGGGAAGTCCGCAAGCCTTACTGTGTCACCCAGGAGATACTCGACGGTTTTTAGGAGGACCGCGGGAGGGCGCACGTCTTCAGGCTTCTCGGCTGATCTTCCAGCGGCCGATCGAGTGTACCTCTTGAAAACGACTTCTCTTTCGAAGAGCGGATCGAGCTGTCTATTTCTCGTGCGCTCATCGACTTCCCGCTTCGGACAGAACTGAGCACACATTCCGACGAGGGTCATGGTCACTCACTCGTGGATAGCTTCCGCGCTTAAACAGCCAATGCCGTCGAGTGCTTCCCGGATCTTCCTCCGAGAAACTTCCGACTGGAGCGAACGTCAGCTGGTTCCAAGCAAGGCCGGCAGCGAGCTTCTGATTCCCTCCCGATACGCTGCGCAAAACAGGCGGTGTCTGGGATGGAACTCGCGCGCTCGAGTCTGCTTCTGTGTACCGCGAAAAGAAAAAGAAACCTATCGCGGCAGGAAGCCACTCTTAAGCTCAGCCATCGATGCGGGAGGAGAACGCTCTTCGATACGAGAGAGGAGAGGAATACTCGCGGAAGCTTCTTACATGGGACGATCTATTCGGTGGCGCGACTCTCTCACTCGAAACTTGGATACTTCTAGACTAGGGAATGTGAAGTCTATTCAGGGCTCGTCTCGTCCCGCTTCTTCTCGGCCTGGGAATGATGATTATTTATCAATCCTAGAGGAAACGGTTGCCCTGCGTTGGGTCTCGCGGAGGCTCGAAGGAACTCCAAGGAGCTAAACGTTATACTGTGGAAGGCGCACTATCCAAGACGGCAAGATCTCTTGATATGATTGATACATCGCATGTACAACCCTTACTCCTTACTGTACGCCGAGGGGGGGGGGGGGAAGTTCCTTGCTGGAGAGTGTGCTTTTTGAGTTCTCCTAATCGAGATTTCTGCGGCCATTATGTTCCCCTCGGAAAAAGCAGGGCGCTCAGTATACAACGGTGTCCCGGTTGGAGACATGAACGGGCGGTTGGTTGTCTAATCGGCATTCTCGATTATCCAGTCCCGAAACTTGCTGACGCGAGTGTAAACTCCAGGAACTCCTTTCTGGGCACACTTGAAGCCAAAGGAAACAACGCCTTGCAGACACCATCTGTCTGCCTCATCGCGAACCAGCAAAGGTCCACCGGAGTCCCCCTGAAAGATGAATTCGAATTGCGGAAACTCAACGAGCTATTATGTGGCTGGGGGGAGTGGGATAAAATCGTCAAATCGTACCTGGCAAGCGTCATGACCTCCGACGTCTTTGCGTCCCGCACAGACCATGACGTCCTTCACTGTAATCGCTATTTTCTTCTGGCACTCCTCGTTACTCCAAATCGGCAATGAGACTTGTTGCAATACCTGCGACTGAGGTCCGCCGAAAGACGTTGAGCCCCAACCAACGACAAAACCTGCGACAACGAAAGATGTTTTTCGCTAATGTGCATTGATAAATTCTTATCGATAGTGCAAACTACCTCCTCAGGAAATTCTCCATACCGTCGCGACCGGCTGCATCGGAATCGTCGGGAAGGCAACAAGGTTGGACCTTGGTCGAGAATTCAATAGGATTTTGGAGCTTCAGTATAGCGATGTCGGCGTAATAATTGGTCGCGTTATAATCCGGATGCTGGACGATTTTCTGCACTCTGACATCCCGTGACGGATCACCGTTTTTCAAGTTGATCACACCGATTCGCGCGGAGAGATCTGAGGCTTTCATACTGAAAAACCGCGAAGCTCCGTGAAAGAAACGATACTCAAGGATTCTCGATCATGCATTCTGATCGCGCTCGGGTCCTCACTTCTTCAAGCAGTGCGAAGCGGTGATCAGATGCCAGTCAGAGACGATGGTAGCGCCGCAGAAGTGGTCCAGACCGGCGCGCGATGGTCTCATGAGGGCTGCCTGTGAAATGAGTATGGTCTGAGAGAGGTCGTCTCAGCTAAAGAAGTTTAGAGGAGCAAAAGTGAGCGTAGCTCCAGAGCCCAATCCCCGAGAGAAGAGCAAGCTGACAGAGAACATGAGATAGCTCGGTGAGGAAGAGATTTACCTTCTATCTACAGGGTGCGTGAGTGAATTACGTGAGAAAGCTACTTCTTGCACGGCGATTCTTTGGTGTTGCTCTCAGATCTGTCGTTGCCACTTACAGTCCAACTCCAGTCGTCTTTGTGAACCTCTTCACCGCCCACGATTCGGGATGTTGTGCTTACGCCACAAGCTGGAAGTCATACGTGTTCTTAGTCTCCATTCATCGATTCATGCCGTCCAAGTCATTTTTCAAGATTCTTCTATGCGAGCGGCTAGACCCATAAAGGGACTTTGCTGACGTCATCCACTGCAGCGACATCCATGCTTGGTTCCGCTGTGCTCAGAGAGGAATCTGTCAGACGATCTGACACAAAAATGATCTCCGGGGGAATCTCCCTCAATTGAATAATTAATCCCTCAAAGCAAAGCTTTCTCTCGAAGGAAAGTCGCTTACGCCCCTCGTCTTGTATTTCGGATTATTCACGATTCTTTTGAAGCACTGATGTACGTTTGCTCCGCGATCGGAGTCTGACTTGTGTCCGAATGAAAAGACCTCCGACTTTTGGCGTTGGCCTCTCGCCAGTGCCGTGATGTTCCGACGACTGCCACGAGACCCTTGAACCCGCTCGCGGAGGAGAAAAATGAAACATCGATCAAAGTACGCATTCCTTCCCTGTGCGGTCGTTTCGCGCGGGGCATTCGAGAACTTTCCGAACAAGTCGCTCCTCTCGGAACCCGTTTTCGCTCGTTCAGATCGAGTCCAGCTCTCTCCGTGAGCTAGACGATATCCTTCGAAGATATTGAATGATCGCATCAAATTGGGCACCCAGAGCAGGGACTCATGGATTTCCGGAGGTCTCGAACTGTGATACGAGACTTCAGGTCTCACGCTTTCTCGATTAGTGTATGGATTGAGGTCTGGTGAGTGTTCCTCATCGTATTCTCGTAAGGAACGAGATTCGGCCGCCCTCAGATATCATCATACAATGCATTGTAATGCTTACACGTTTGGAACTTCAAAATCGGCTTCTGTGTCTCCTTTTTGTCCTCGAAAGTGGCACCTGGCGAGTACAATTTTTCCTCCAAGAATCATGAAATGCGAGTATGTTTAAGAATCATGAAATGCGAGTACGAGCTTGGCGAGCGCTGAAACAGGCGGAATTTACCATCAGTGTGGCTCAAATCCGGATGTCTCTCCAAGTTAGCTGGCGACTCGCCAGGGTGTCTCTGAGGTCCCTCAGGACCTGGTGGCCTCTCCGGTCCGCCTGGACCGGGTGGTCCTCTGGGTCCATCAAGTCCATGAGGCCCGGGTGGTCCTCTGGGTCCATGATGCCCGGGCGGTCCTCTGGGTCCATCAAATCCATGAGGCCCGTGTGGTCCCCTCGGACCGCCTGGACCGTGGCGAGGCCCAGGAGGTCCCCCAGGGCCCCGAGACCCATGTGGTCCCCTCGGCCCATGGGGACCACGTCGACGGTGGGGTCTCCTCTCGCCGCCGGCGCCAGGACCGAATTCAGGTCCGGGACCGAAGTGTGGACCGAAACCTTCTTCCAGAGGGGGATGTCGGCGGTTCCGGTGATGGGCTCCGAATTCACGGAATGCGATTTTTATACGGACAGTCCCTTCGAAGTGTCTTTTGATGCGTCGTCGATTTCCAGCGTCTGCGAATTCTCGATTGTTAGGGTGGACTCCATCGACGAGGATGACTTGGCGGAGGCCATCGCATTCTGAACGAGAGGAATCACAGAAAGTAAACTCGCGGGATCCTCCGCCGGAGAATCCGGAATGGATAAGACCCCTCATACAAATCCTACACGATCCGTCGGGGCAATGTGACGAACCTTCATTCGCTACGGAGGCTGACCCTGTGGGATCCGACGCGAGATCAGTATGGTTTGGGTCGACCAAGTGGACGAAAGGTAGCAAGGACGCGAAGCATATCCACTTCATATCTGTAAAACGATCGTCAAGGATGACTTTACTTCGTTCGGTAGATTCGATACTCTCTACAGTGGGAATCCGCTGCCAATAGCAGCGGATCGACCTCAGCGATATGCGTCACAGCACTTGTTCCGGGGAAATCCGAGAGTAGGTGACGCCTGTTTCACAACGATTGAAAGTATTTCTTCCGATTCGGAGAGCGCGTACCGGTGACTGGAAATCTAGAAATTCACTTCGGCGCCTCCCAAGAATCTCAGAACCCGAGGCTTGGAGCACCAGCTCCGGAAGCGGGAATGACTTACACATTATTGCAAGGATCTTTGCAGGGAAAGGCTGCTCCTTCCAAATTCGTGCGCGAGAGGGTCCAAAGTGAACTCACTTCCGGAAAAGACAGCTTTCACAAAACGCAATGTCATAAGTGATCTGTCAACAACTCCTGCGTGTTGTTCATCTCACAGATACACGATCAGAGCACGGAAAACGCGGTCGTTTCCGCGGGCGTTCAATCGGATCCCTTCCCCGCACCCATCGCTGCACGGCGTCTGTTGCCCATCGGAACGGTGCTGTTGAGGGAGAAGCCCCGGAGATGGGCTTCCTTGGCGATTTGCGATCAGGCTTAGGAATCTCCGTCTCGGTAAGAGACGTCGCGGGTCTCGGCGCGTCTTCCTTGACAGGTGACGGCACACATATACCGGACTCTGATCAGCGGAGCTTTCTGTCGAAGCTGCCTCGTCGTCGAGCAACTTTCAATGAACCTCTGTCGGAAGGAAACAAGCAAGCGAGCAAGCAGGGAGGGTCGCATGGGTGAGAAGGCAGTCGTTTTGTGCATAGACGGCGCGAGCTGGCTCTCGATTCTCGTTTCTGGTGGGACGACTCCTCAAATACGAACGTCATCGCTTTTATGATGTTCGCTCCACTCACTGAAAGCGCATCTTCCCCGCATGACCCGGAGGAGCCGTTTGGGTCCGGTCGAGCTGCTCTCGACTCCGTCATCCGGTGTCACCGGATAGATGAGCGGCGTTCTCTCCTCCACGTCACGGAATTCGCAATACGGTAGCGTTCGGAATCATGAATATGATGATGACCCGGAAATTCCTACCGCAGAGACCATCAACGAGTACTGATGGGGGAAAGCAGGCGTCGACTACGTGAAAAGTTTCCTCGAGCACCCTCGCGTACTCGGTACATTCTATCGACAGCTCTAAAGGCAGAAAAATCATAGAACCATGATGATCATGTTCAACACTTGCCTCCTCAAATCACATGATATCAGAAACACTCATCTCATTCATTACGAAAAACGGATCGGCCTCTTTTCCCTGAGCTCTCCCAGGTGCGTCGGCGTGGGGGGGGGGGGGGGCTAGGGGGACTAAAGCCCCCTGCCCCATGCGAAGACGCGATCTAGCTTTCCCTTCCATGAAAATTCTGCGGACGCCACTGAGCTCTCCCGGGGAATTTGGTCACCTGAAGTCCGCCTTATTCTTTTCGAATCAGTCCATGCGCCTGATGATTATTTTGCGTTATTTCTGTACTATTCCTAATCCCAGTCGATGAGACTCTCACTATTCCCATTCCATTTTTCCGAAACACCCCGTCACTCATCTCGCACTGCTCGACGATCTCGGGCTCAGACGGGTGCGGGTTCTAGGTTTGAGAGACACATAGATATGCTCCCATGCGGGACGAGCCGTATACTGAGTGTGCCTCCCATAGAAGTTACTCTCACGCTTCTTACAAAACAATAATATGAATAAGTTTATTGAACATTCGGAGCTCGTAACACAGCTTAAGGTTTTGTAAGGCATTAGTCGTAGAGGAGTATGTCCCGAAAATCTGTTAAGGTCTCAAGAGTTGAAAAGCTCCCGGCTGATTGATAAATTAAAATCAAGAGCAAACGTATTTCATGAGAGACGTCAACAATCGATTGGTCTGGTCTCTCCCGATCCCGTGTTCCGGTCGACCGGATTGAAGGATCATCCACATCCGTTTCCCCCGTATCTTATTCACCATCATCGTCGTCATACATTCAGTTGATGAATACGAATTTGTTCCCTAAAGCGCTACATAATCATTTAGACTCCCCATAGTCCACGATACTCGATCGCCGACTCGACCAGAACAAGTTTCCGTACATTAAAATAGACGCTCAAACATTCCTCATCCGCCTAGATAGAATCAGAAAACTGATGATGAATCCGCGGATCGAGACTGACGCTGTTTCAGTAGCGTCAGCGTGCTGCCTCCGGTCCGGATCCGGATTCTGGCATGGAATGCGGACTACCATCCTAATTGTGGAAAACGGCACCCGTCTCCTCGGAGTCGGATCCGAAATTGATGGGTCTTGTGGCGTGAGTCGAAGATAGCAAAGCTTTCTGCCTACCGATGCACCGAGCAGGATACACGATAAAAACAATTCTTCCCGTAGAGGGGGCGATGAAGCCAGTGCAGAACTCGATGCGCAATGCACTCCGCTTTCAGGCGTGTAGAATGGTCGAGACTAGTTTTCAGCGTTCGTTACGAGAGTTGCATGGCTCCTTCGGCGTCCTTGACGCATTCGAGTCTCGAGCGAGTTCCGATAGACCCAGTTCTCGCCCCTATCACTGAACAGCTGCAAAGTTAGAACAGAGGATAAGACCACGAGAATCGAAAATTATTCCCCGGATCTCTGGCTGAGGACGAGTCGCCAACTCGATAGTATCCGCCGCGATTTCTGAGAGGTTACGGCTAAGATATAACTCGGGAGTGAGAAATCTATGGATGACTTTCGCTCTCAACTCACCCTTTGCTTCCACCGCTTCCCTGTCTCATTGCGTTCTCGGGTCTCGTCTCGTTGACGTTGTTCGAGAAGAGTCTTATGTTCGGTAGCCTTATCTACATTTCCTTCCCGGAGGTTGTAGGTGACGTTCATCCAGAGCCTCCTGGATTCGTAAGGCAGCATTTCGACGGAAGGTCGAACCTGTTTCTTGATCGTTGCCGTAGTGTGCGGGTTGAAAAACTCGAACGTCTCGTTCGTGTCCAAGTATTTAGCCGTCATAAGATCGTTCCACGCTCCCGTTATCTGAACGAAAGGCGTCGGAGATCGAGATCCGTCGTTCTGAGGTCTGTGGATGACTCCTTTGACTTGATGCTTCTTTCCGCCGAATGTCGGTTTCGTCAAGAAATCTATTTTCGCATTGTAACCGGTCTTCACACAATTAATGTGCACTTCACCCCCAAGTTCTACCCACGGCACGCCGAGAATGGAGCGCGCGTAAGCCGATGGGAACGTACAAGTGTACTCCTCGTCGTACTTCTGGAAACTTATGCAACCTTGGCCTAAATTTTGTACAGCAACAGAAAGCCCCAAGAATTTACTCTTGGTCCAGATGTGCGCAGAACATGTGATTCCCCTTGATATACACTCGGCGTAGAATGCCGAAACGGGCGGATGATGAGAAACTTGTTCGGCCACGAAAGTCACGTCGTCTTCTGTCGCCCATGGACACGGCCCATCCGATGCTGCTCTCCTCTGTGGAGGCGGGGGAGGGATTGAAAATCGGTCAGTTACGCGTCGAAACCCGCAGGAAGAACGGAAGTTCGCTAAACGTATCCATCATTGATCCTACCTCGGAGCCAGCTGGCGACAGAGCGTAATGACACTTGAATATTTCCCCAAGGATCGGATTGTAGGGTTTCTTCGCGACCTCCGCATTCCTCCCGGCGTGGAAAGCAGACAAATACCATCGTACCACCTCGATCATCCGCTTTTCCGGAGTCGTCTGGTCAACGATGCTGAAACGCGAAACGGAAGTCGTGATGGCAATGCTCGACCGAACACGAATTGACCCGGGAGGGAATCCTATTTCATGCGAAGCCGTTTAGCTCCCTCCCGTGTGCAGTCGGGTAGTATTTCCCCCTTGGGGAAGACGACGGAAACTCACCTTACGAAAAGGTCGGCATGAGCGAAAAAGTCAGCATACATTTCCAGCAAGGATCTTCTCTCCAAAATGAAGGTCGGGAGCGTAACTTTGGTAAGGTCCATTCCAATGCGGATCTGAGACACAAGATGGCCGAGGACGCTGGAAACCCATGAAGAATTTACGTCGCTACAATCTTAGCTCCTGACCGTTCTTTTAGTAAGCTGTCAACGGAACCCGGATTCCTCCACCCCGAGAGATCTTGAGGCGGAGGTTTCTCAGATGCTTGTTCGAAACTTGACAATAGGCCGGCCGCTGACCTGAAGTTGGCGTTCTGGTCAGCCGAGTCCGACTGATTCTCATAGAGCTCATCGAACTCGTGAGGTTTCATGTGGGAGGGAGCTTCGGGCGGCGCCACGAAGGGCGTCATGTCGGCTTCGGACAATTCACAAATCGTCGAGCTCTCCGACGGACTCTGTACGATATTGCCTTGCGATGGGCGCCCATCTCTGGAATTCTTGCGACCTTTCTTGAACATCGGAGCGTGGTCTGCCAGAGGACTATCGGAGAGGGGAGTTTCGGTCCCTTCCTCTGTACTGACGGCGTCCTCGCACGCGTCGAAGAAGTCGTCGTCCGATTCTTCGTTATCACTGTCCTCCGACGACGAATATGAGGTAGCGGGCACGGACGAATTGAAGTTGGAAATCTGCAAGGATTCCGTCGGCGATCGGATACTTTGAAGCGACCCGTTCGTTGCGGCTGCCTTATCTCGTTGGCCAGCGACGTCGGTCGTATTCTAGAGGGAAAACGTACTCGATGAGTTCCGATCCTTCCTGGATGTTCGATTACGCTCAACGAGGACCCATCGTATTGTATATTCCTACGTCGAATATGAGTTTGCTCACCTTGGCGATCTGCAGAGAGACAATGGAATGCTTCACAGTTTCGAGGAAGGCCTAGAAGAGACAAGATTCAGAATTTCCAGACAGGATCCGGTTTCGCAAGATCTTAGAAGAATCTCGCGTAATCTGCGCTGGATCACATTCGTTCAATTTGCGCAGCCTGAGCAATGGGAATTTCTTTTCCTGGAAGCATGCAGGGGCGTGACTTACATTGGCATTATTGCAAACGCCGTCAAGCTGTGAGCGTTCTCTCTCATCGAGAACTTGGGTCTTCTTTCGCAATTTCTGCAATTAAGAATGCGACCGGTTATTGGACTGAGCTTCTCACAAACCAGGGGGAAATCTCCGACCCAATTCGATTGAGAGCGTGACAGAAGAACTATCAGGGATCGCTCAATCAAGATCCTCATTTAATTCTCGGAGACTCGTCACGAAGCGTCGAGTCGCGAACGTCATCATGCAGAGCGACCCGTGTGGATATGACAATAACATCGTTTCGGGCACCGCTAGGATGGGGGAAATTGATTGGTTTCGCTGTCCTGAAGACTCATTTGAATTACAATCAATCATGTAGGTTACTCGAACTGGTACCGGTTTCGAACGTCAAGGAGTGTTCATACATACGTGACCATTCTCTTGAATACACCAGTCATGCAACGATTTCTACGAGGATGACCTACAGGATTATTTCGGGGTGAGCTCGGTTCTATTCGAGAGAACCGGATGCATTCCGGTTGGGGAGAATCGAGACGATCGGGATTCATCTGAACACGGGGAGAGTCCATGTACATTCTACTCGAGGAGAGCCCTGGCACTTTTTCCACCATGGGGGCGCTATTTTTGATTAGCCACCGCTACACCGTCGCTTCTCACGTCAGCCAACAACAGTGAAATCGAGCACAGGATATGAACGTGTTGCTTTTAATGCATGCAACAGTGGTGTTCGCAATAGCTCAGTCGACCGCTCGAACGATGAATGGACAGACGGAAAGTCTGTCGGTCGGTCGATCGTTCGCACAGACGAACAACCTGCCGCCTCAATGAAGGTCGCAGCCCGACTGCAAATGTAGCGGGCACCATAATCGGAATTTTCTAATTTCCGCCGATCTCCGCGGAGTCGCGGGATGGATTCGTCCGAGATAGCTGTCCCTCTTTGACTTTCGATCGATTCCACCGAGCTAGGTACTAGTTCGGGTGAACAACGAAAGAGGCCAAATTAGTGATCCAGTAAATCAACAATCTACGTGGGATCATAACCAATCCTTGACAGTCGTACTCTCGGCATGTCATATGCGGATCACTATTCGAACGTGATCGATAACGGCGTCGACTCTCTCAAAAATGACGAACGTCGGGTCGCTCGTCGAGTCGTACAGCCCGCGCACTCCTCACGGGATTCGAAGGGTAGTTTTTTCCGCATTCCGGCCTCGACCAATGAACACCGAGTTTTTTTTCAAAGCGAGTGTTCACTTAGGCGTCAATGACCTCCAATCCTGGGAGCTTCGGACGATTATCCGCACGGGATAAGCTGAACAAAGACGGGTGCAACACTAAGGAATCGACCCGCGACGAAGTCAATCCTTGTTTCCGGAATGAAACTCGAAAAAAGGTCGGAGGATCTACGACTCTGATGATCGACGAGGCTCAGGACTCGACACGGATGGAGCTCGAGAACGTGTAGATTCCGTCACAGAACTATTTTCCTCTACAATCCAAGGCTTTCCAAAATCCATCCGCCCCTCGCGACGATCCTTTAGCTCTGGGGAAATACCCACGACCATGGCAGGATTCCCCTCACGTATTCAGAGATTCCGGACGACCTTGCACGAGATCTAATCAATTCGATCGCGTCGCTCATTAATCTCTTCGTCGAGCCCTTCCAGCAGCAGGAGTCTCTGTGCGCCCCCTTGGCGGCCGTTCGCTACGCCGGGGTTTTTCTGTCGCAATTGAGGTGAGCGTCGGCGTCGCCTCATTTCGCAGACAGAAGTTAAGTTTGAACAGGAGCAAGCACCGCCAGCCAAGTTCACAGACGGCAACTTATTCTCTGACGTCGGCATCAATTACCGATCGCTCACTCTCGGAGGCACTTTCGAGAAATCGATCCGGTTGATCGGTTGACTGTCTCGAGATTTTCTGCTCACATCCTCAAATCACAATTGTTTCACGAGCGAGTGACAGAAGTTGAAAATCGTCTCCAGGACCAACGCACTGTACTTTCTGTAGCTCCAGAAACGAGTGTCAGTCGCTGTTCTAATCGACTCGCTGCTGCCTGTGACGGCACAGCTGACCGTACAGCTTGCGCCATGGGATATGATTTCATCATGCATTCGCTTAATTCCGATGCAGTTCGGACGTTGTTATACCTACGATGACGTGCAGCACACTCCACCACCCAAGGCACGTTTTACCACCGCTTCCATGTTAGTCGTTGCGTTGAACACACTCGCAGAACAAAACCGACCCGCTCAGAATTCCGTGCACTCGGGAAACGCTGCCGCCGTCGCCGCACACTCTAAAGCCAAGCAGCAGCAGCAGCAGCAGCAGTAGCTGCCCGTAACGAGCAACGACGAACCGACCGACCGACCGAGCTAAACTAGCCAAGCAGCCAGCCCCCTTACTCACTGCCACTGGCGGCTGCGGCAAAAGGGCCCGGAGCTCCGACGCTTAAGCTAATCGACGGAACCAGGGGCCCGCCAATCTGACAGCAGCTGCTCGGCCGGCCGGCCAGCCAGCCGAGCAGAAGGTCGTCAAGGAGAACGCAGACGGAGAAGTTGAAAATTTTGGCTCATCGCGGGGCGAGGGCAGAAGCGTTCGCAGCGTAGCAGTGACCAAGACTCGATGCCTGACATCATGAGCGAGCCGCGGTAGAAAGGCGCGAGACCCGATGTTCATCACCCGCCGTTTTAGCGGCACCACGTGAGACACCGCTGAATCTTCTCCATTGTGGTGACATTGGTCCGCGCGTTCCGAGTGTTTACCCGTCTCGAAGAGAGCGCGCTCGCCTGTTCTTCGAATTCCAGACATCATGCCGCACCCCTGGATTGCGAGTGAGTCGAAGGCGTGAGTGAGGTTCGGGGTCTGAACGACTCGGATCTCTCGTGCTCCGGAGGGGCGAGAGCGCGAAGACCCCTATCAGCTGCTCGCGTATCCAGCCCGTAGAACCGCAGCCCTCTCTCGCATCCAGTGGCGCGGCGTCTCGATACATGTTCGGGCGAGCGAGACTAGCGAGCGCACTATCAATCCTGAGGCCGAGTCCTCGCGGCGTTGTCCACCCGACGCGTTCTGCGGCCGTCCACGGATTTCGTGCGCTCAGTGCAGCTCTGAGGGATCGACCGTTGACGCCTGAATCGACGTTCCCTCGAATCGTGCCGAGCGAATCGAACATGAAGTACATTCTGGTCACCGGTGGTGTCATCTCCGGAATCGGGAAAGGTGTGATCTCATCGTCGATAGGCGCGATTCTCAAAGCGGCCGGTCTACACGTGACCGCCATAAAAATCGATCCGTACATAAACATCGACGCGGGAACGTTTTCTCCGTACGAGCACGGAGAAGTGTTCGTACTTGACGACGGCGGCGAAGTCGACCTGGACCTCGGCAACTACGAGCGTTTTCTCGACGTAACCTTGCGGAGCGACAGCAACATCACCACCGGTAAGATCTATCAGAGCGTTATCAATAAGGAACGAGCCGGGGACTACCTTGGAAAAACGGTCCAAGTCGTGCCGCACATCACCGACGCAATTCAGGAATGGGTCGAACGAGTTGCGAAAACACCGCTCGACGGAGTTCACGTGCCCGACGTGTGCATCATTGAGCTCGGCGGAACCGTCGGGGACATTGAGGGGATGGCATTCATCGAGGCCTTCAGACAGTTCCAGTTCCGTGTGAAGAAACGCAACTTCTGCTCCGTTCACGTTTCGTTAGTTCCCCAGCCGAAAAGTACTGGCGACAGCAAGACGAAACCCACTCAGAACAGTGTGAGGGAATTGCGCGGCCTCGGAATTTCCCCGGACATTATCGTATGTCGGAGTGAGCATCCGATCAACGATGAAGTCAAGGACAAGATCTCTAATTTCTGTCATGTAGAGCCCAACCAAGTTATATGTTTGCACGACGTGCCGAACACGTATCACGTGCCGGTGTTCCTGCGTCAGCAGGGCCTAGTGGGACTATTCGCAAAGCATCTGAATCTGCACGTCGAGCTCGACCAACAGTCTCTCGATGCGTGGAAATCTCTGGCGACTCGTAGCGACAGATGTGCCACCATCGTGACGATCGCGCTCGTTGGGAAATATACGAAATTCGAGGACTCGTACTCTTCGATCATCAAGGCCATGCAGCATTCAGCTCTACGGGCCGATCGCAAACTCGTGATCAAGTTCATCGACGCCGAATCTCTCGAGAATAGCTACAAAGAGACAAATCCAGTCGAGCACTACGATGCGTGGAAAAAAATGTGCGAGACCGACGGCGTACTCGTTCCCGGCGGTTTCGGCACCAGAGGCATCGAGGGAAAAATCGCCGCGATAAAATACGCCCGGACCGCGAAGAAACCTTTCCTTGGGGTCTGCTTGGGATTCCAATGCGCTGTGATTGAATACGCGCGTGACGTTCTCGGCCGCAAAGGGGCGACGTCTTCGGAGTTCGTCAAGGAAGCGTCAGGCCAGGAATTAGGAGAAGGATCGACTGATTTCGTAGTGATCGACATGCCCGAACACCATCCCGGTCAGATGGGGGGCACCATGCGATTGGGAAAACGGGAGTCCATCTTCCAAACCGAGGATTCGGTCCTCCGTAAATTGTATGGCAATAAAGCCGTCATACACGAACGTCACCGTCATCGATACGAAGTCAATCCGGCTGTGGTCGACGAGCTCGAGAAGGCGGGATTGAGGTTCGTCGCCAAGGACACCGATAACCAAAGGATGGAGGTGCTCGAGTTGCAAGACCATCCGTACTATGTTGCCGTTCAATACCACCCGGAGTACGTTTCTAGACCGCTGAGACCGTCGCCACCGTACCTCGGTCTGATCTTGGCCGCATCGGGTCAGCTCGAAAGTCATCTCGACAGCGAACTGGGAACCCTGCAACAGTGTTCCGAGGCTGACCTATGAAGACAAGACGTTCCGACCAGGAGGTCGAGGAGGACTCCGGTTCCAAATCGCCGGCCGGTTGTTCGCCGCCGGACACCTCAGGACGAACGATTGCATTTTATACCAAATGTCGAAAGATCGCGATCGCCAATCCGACGAGTTCTCGATGTACAATTTGAATTGGTGCGGGATGAAAGGATATTTTTTCAAATGTTGTATGTAGTTTAACCCTGACGTGTTGCGTGCAGACTGTTTCGCAGAATGCAGAGGATTCGATGATTCCGTCGACGGAATAAAGAGTAATACCTTCTTGTAGACGACGCGAGAATTCTCTCTGGGCTCGAGTTGTTCAGTGACAGACTATATCGGAGTCACAATGTCGGATCCGAAAGCGGGCTATGGAAGAATTCGACGGAATGAACTGTGTAATTCTACTCCTCGACCAGCGGTCTCAACCGACTGGCCAGCGGCGAGACGCTTGTGGTAAATATTCTCTTTCCAGCGTGCGCTCCAGAAGAGGCACAACTCTCCGGCCACGGCATTCATACTTTCACTTTGAATGCGAGACACTCGACCGACTGACTCGACAACTGAGTGACCGACCACCGGATGGCAGCGAATGCCACATTCCCGATTTCTTCGAGATTTCAAGTGGGTATAGAGGAACGTTTCGAAGCGATGTCGAAGAAGAAAGTGATCGAGACCACAGGTTGTGCATCCACGAATCGATCGCTTCCATCATCAGGGAAGTGGCAATCATCCTTAATCAGGGATTCCAGACACTCGTGGGAGAGGTGGCGGGCAAGGAACCAAATCATGAGAATTCGGTCGGTACGATCGTCACCGTGGGTATTCGAGGGCGTTTGTGAGAGCCCAGCAGCTCTGTTGAGAGTCTCCGACAATCGAGTTAAGCCGATCGAATATGCCGCTTCCCCCTCTCTCGCTTAAAGGATCCCGCTCCTCTCGAACCGACTTCAAGGTTCAGGTGATTACTCGGAAGCGTCGAAGCTCGCGTCGGTTGACAGACTGCATTTCCATCATTATTGAGCCGACGGAAGGTCTGCCCTTGTCAAGGACTGTTTGCACTAATCCACTCCTAGACAGAGGACAATGGAGGGTTCTTAACTCACGTCAATCTGCTGTATCAGAAGCTGAAGATAGCTGTCAGCTTCTGCCAGCTTGTCATCGAAGTTCCTCACAGAAGTCGGCCGTTCCCAGAGATGCTGAAATAAACAAGCCTAAATGAATACAGTTGCTCGAAATTTCGTTTGCTTGATGTGACGAGCGGAATGATAAAGGCATCCGTGCCTCAGGAAGTACACAAGACATCCTTGATATTCTCTGCCGTATTTACCAAGTTATGATGAGCGTGTCTGTGAGTGTGGCGCAGGATGGTATCCTCGAGTGCGCGGACCCAACGCTGCCGCTCCTCAGCGTCACGAGCTGTGGAGAATTGCCGAGTTTTAATTGAGAGTTCTGCCTCCTGAGTGAGATTGCGTGACAATCTGTTGCTCGAAAGGACTTTCTTCAGGTGAGCACAGGTGGCAAGCACGGGGTCCGCTTCATCGCCCAGAGTGCTGTTCCGAATCGAATGATAGAATGCTGTCACTGCGTATATGTATCTTGAAAGACCTGTTCCGTGGTCAGAGCCGTATTGTCCCCACGGCGGATTCCCACGGAATTCCCGGGGAATCCATTAGTCATGATCCCAGCTTGACTTCGGGGTGATTCCGTGGACATTGAGCACCGAGGGAGGGTCAACCGACTGGCGCACTTCGGTATACCGCAGGCCGCCGTGATTCCTGACACTCGAATTTAGAATATTCGAAGAATTCCAGGGCATGCCCGTGAGCAAGGCATCGACTCAAGCGAATAGATTGGCTCGCTCGTCACTTGCGGAACGAGCCACCTCTCGGAGCTCGTCTCTCGCCGTTCGATAACGTGAACTTGGCTTCACGAGATCAAGCGACCGCGAATTTCACTCCGGCGATACCTAGTGCGTTGCACTCACTTTGAGGAACCAAGCGCTCGGGACGCCGCGCCGTGATTTCCCACCAGGAGAGGGTCCTCCACAAGATGGAACTGACAGCACATTTACCCGCATGAGGACCTCGAACCAATGACGTTGAAGCAATACAATAGGGAATCGATATTCCCCTTCCCCATGAGTGTACGTCATTCGATTCGGGTTATGACGTGAGAAGGGAGAAGTACCATGAGCCACAGTATTTTCGGGAGCCACTCACCTTGGAAATGGAATCCCTTTCGGTCTACACGAATCGTGAAAGTGGAATCGTCTTCGTCGTCGATCCCGATCACAGCTCCTTGAAGTCTTACACAACCACGACGAGCTCCCCGCGCCATGTTTTCTTTCGACTGAAATAGGTTTTCCTGTTATTTACCACGCGCACCACTCACGAACACTGCTGGATTCCGACGTCGGAATCAGGCGCCCGGGAATCGGCAGAGAATTGTCATCGAGCAGCTCCGAGTCTAGATCGAACAAAAGGCTTTTCCGGACACGGCTATTTCGGTCACGTTTCTCGACATCTGAGAGAGTGATCAGACTTCGGAGAGTACCTGACCTATGTTCATCTGACTTTGACGGCTCTGAGCCGGGACCGAAGAGTCTCAGAGCTATCCTGAAAAGCCGCGACCCTGACGTCCTGCTTTGCCGACTCGAGGAAGAGCAGGAAACTCGTCTGCATATTGGATGTACCGTGAATCTGATTCGCGATCACGCCTGATCAGTATTTCCTGAGCTGTATTTTGAGGGTACAGGCGGTGCCATCCACGGAGCGGGGATCGCCAGTTTCCATAATTGCGGCTCCAGAGACTATGCACTGGAATTCCCTAGTCGTTGACCTCTTCGAAATGCCCGGCGAATTCTGTGATATTCGTTCCGCAAATGAGCGTCCCCTGCTTCGAAAAGCTCAATCCCTACTCCCTACTATCCCCAAGAGTCCTGCTTATCTGCCGCACTAAGCAAGCAGACCCAGCCACTCGAGGCTACTTTCGCATTCTAATGATAACCGTTTCCATTGCCCGCGCACGGCGAATGCGCTGCGTCGACAATGATCATTATCGTTGGAGGCGAATCTTCGATGCCGACCTAACGAATCAGCCGGGATACGTCCGTCGGCGGGCAAGCTCGACCCTATGGCTCATGTCCCGCGAACCCTTGCACTGGAGTTTCGACCCGTTCTCGACTGCTGCTTCGATAGCGCTGAAAATCCAATGCCCGGTGGGACGGCTTTGTCTTCTGCGCAATAATTGATTCGGCAAGTGGTAGCTCAGATCCATCGGGATAGAGAAGCGGGAAACGTTCCGAAAATCCAGAATCCTATCGAATCGACCGCAAGTTTGGATCCTCCGTCGCTATGCAGTCAGAGCCGTCTTACCCTCCAGCTCAGTCTATCCGAGTTCGGAGGACGTAGGTCCGATTGCTAGCTCAAGGTATCAGTATCCCGAAGGGCACTCCTAAGTTCCCGAGCACCAAATTCTTCACCTGATGCTTCGTGGATATGCGCCGTAGCGAAAACATGAGAGCGGAACCAGCACGACTTGTTCTAGATAGGATTTCAATTAGACAGTGAGGCTCTGAGCCTCTCAGTTTAGAGAGCCGGAGCCGGGACGTCGGGTGCGGTGAGCTCCGGAACCCCGTTACTTAGGTGGGCGTAGAGGACTTCGGCACCATAAATCAATCGAGTCCGGAGCAAGCTCCTTCGTCTGTCTACGGCAGTCGAAGCGACACGTAGATCAAAAAATAGGTGCAAGCGCCAAAAGACTGGGGTTCTAATCACCCTAGGTAAACAAGTACCCCCTCGCTCTCACCCCCGATACTGGATCTGTACATAAGCACCGCCTAAGCAGAAATAAATGACGAACGCTGTGAAAGGAACCCGGAGCTGCTACTCTATGTCTTATTGTACAAATCAAAGCCTATGAGCTAGTTCCAGGTCATCTTTCCCCAGAACCTGAGATCGGGCATTCCAGGTCTAACACGATTTCTTATCAATGAGATCAGGACATCCATTCGGATGCTCAGCTGGAATGACGGGGCGTTCGACACAAGACTTTCTTCATGTGAAAAATTCGGGGACAATTTCCGGAGAGTTGAGGGATCCCTTCTCCCCGAGCCTGGTAAATCTCGAACGCTGAGTGGCAGGCTCACTCGAAGAAAAACTCACCGTATAGTATGATAGCAGGCCGGCATTGTCGTCAAGAACAAACCAGCGATACTGCCAACCTTTCATCACATTGGTCCATTTCGACAAGGGACCCTCGTAGTTCAGGCTGGCCATGGTTGTTGAGCGGAGTTTATTCTCGACTATTGGTCTCTTGAGCCACCAGAGCGAGACACTACGATGGATTCCCACTATTTCCAGCCGTCACACACTCGCTCACAGTCGTCAGAAACATCCACGAATTATACAAACACTAAATATCATCATCCAGGCGAGATTGAGAGAGGAGCACCCACAGTGCGGCTCGAACGAATCACAAATTCGTACCACAGGTAACCGCGCGGATAGAGCCGGACGGTAGCGGTTTTCACGCTGTGCTGGGAGGCTGCTCGCTCGACGGCCGAATCTCACGGCTATATGGCAGTCTAACATGTTTTATCACGAGGAGCGGTGGAGAATCGTAACGAATAAATGCATTCGATGCTCTCCCGGTGGTACACGACACATTCCCTGCGGCAGGGGCCAGCGAAGTAGCAAAGTTCCGACTTTTAGGACTGACAATCAGCCGGGCGCACGAGCGGGACCACAGCAGTCGATTCGGCTGGGCTCCCAGCTGCTGAGAGAGTTGTTCCATCATACCACGGCGCAGAAAACTTTCGAAGAAGAGAAATGTCCGAAGCAGAGCGAGTTTTCAAGGTTCGTAGGCCCCCAGCGATCGGCTGAATCGACCGTGATCCACGACCAGCGGCAGGGCATTTCGAGCGACGCGTTTCTCGAAATGCCCTGCAGCTGGTCATGAGCATGAGAACCTTCCGCGGGGATGCGTTCAAGCTTCGAAAATTCGCCACGATTTTCTGCTAAAAGTATCCGCCTGCGTTTCAGGTCCCCTTAGACGCTCCGTGGTACGTGGCTTGGATACTCCCGCTAGTCGAGTACGCGGCTGTGAATCCGTGGGAGTTCCTCCAGTACACGATCATGTGCTTGAGTCCCTTCTTGTGCCTCTCTGGGATTCTATCTTGGAAATTGGCGAAGCAGCTCGAGAGGGAAGAAAAGTTGCGCAAAGCGCACGCGAAGCGAACAAACGCGATCAAGCAGAGAAAGATCAAGTAGTGGCCAAAACTCGACACTATTCGCCGGGAACGACCCATGGATCCCATGACGCATCCCATCGAGTCGGCTCGAATATCAATTATCAGGGAGAGAGCCAGAGCGAATCACTAAACAACACCCGCTCCATCGGGTGCTTCCGTTGAACGATGTCATTGCTGCCGAATGGGTATCATCCTGCGTGATATTGTACTAGTGTTGTGAGACCGCATTCGAGACCCGATCTCACCGCGACATTCCAAATCAGGCCTCGGATTCTAGAACGGCTCCGAGTCGGCAACGTTGTAAATTCATGAAGCTTTCTTAATTTCTACCGAGCAATAAAACGGCAGACGATTCCGTTTGATGGTGTGGCTTGACAAGGAGCTTCTCCGACCTCTCTGAATTCTCACACGCTCGTGGGCCCCGGTAGGACTTCGGTCGGCCTTACTCACTCCTTCGAACACCGATTTCTGCGGGCGAAGCCAGCCAATAATTTCGATCGACCTCGCGCTACCCTCCTATTTTCCAAGTTCGTTCTCATTCTCCTCTGGGAGAACGAGCAAAAGGATCTGGCAAGAGCTTCCGCATCCTTCCAATGGACAGGGCTCTGACGGAGGTGGAAGAGGCCTCTTGAGGGATCGACGAGAAATCTAGGAATTCTCAATGCGGTCACCAATGGTTTCCCCGAAGCGGGAGCTTACCCCGTCCTCCCGCTCATGGGTGGCGAATTACCCTGGGATTGAGTGCGTACCTCATGGTTCCTGAGGTACGCACCGCCTCGGGTATCGATGATACATCTAGTTCGAGGGGGGAATACCAGAAAGGGGAAAGGTGGATGAAGAGGTCTCAGGTCATACATATCCAGAGGTCCTTGCGACGCTCCTGAGTCTAGAACATCCTGTCTTGCCCTTGATGAGCACAGGGCTCTCGAGCGTCCCCGAGCCGAAATCGAGGGTTATCTAATGCGTTTATGCTTCGTGAATGGAATTCCCATTCCCCGCTCTGCAAATGAAGGCGCGGTGCTGCTGAAGATTCTACTCAGGCAAAATTTATTCGTCGATCTCGAACAAAATCACAGACTACTATTTTCATCCTTGTCCCTCAGGGGCTGACTTCCAATTTGGGGATTAGATGAATAGTTACCGAGTTTGGGAAAGGCGTGCGGGTCTGTACTGGCCGGAATGACTTCCTTTCCCATATCCTGAGGAACGAGAATATCGGTGAGAGAGCTTCGGTGAGAAAATCAACCTGGATGTGCGATTCCGCCGTCCGGAAGGCTAGACCTGAAGATACCGCTTTGGATCGGGAAGGAAGCTTACCTTTTCGAGGCGTTTTGCGTTTGCCACAGCTTGGGCCTGACGAGCGATTCTCTCCTGTATTTCCTCTGCAGTGGGAGGATCACGTCTCCTCCCCCTCAGCCAAGCTTCCCACTCGAAAGGCAGTTCGTAATCGACCTCCTCACTCACCGGCTGGACTTGACGTTTGCTGCGACGGCCACTTCTTTCACCTTGCCAGATGGAGCAGTATTCAATTAGACTCCTTCTTTTGACAATCGCATTCACTAGCTCCCTCACCTTCCCCCCCTCCCCGAATATTGAATGCTTGACTGGAGCTATCTCTCTCAGCAATCATAAAGAATTCTTGAGTATAGCAAAGACCGAGCTGAGGTTGCTCAATTGATCACCTGCTTGGAACTCGAAGTATTTGTTGCCAAGATAATCCTCCCCAACGGGTTTCAGCGGAGGCTGTCTCCGGAGTGAGTTCCAAAAGTTGTCATAAAGAACCTGGAGAACACTCCGCTGCCGCGACATCAGTCCGTTCTGCGTTTTCGGCTGGACTCTCCTCTCACGGTGTTCGATTCTCGGGACGCGACTCCTTGAGTCGGCTCTCGGTTACCGAATATAGATTGAAAACCCGCAATTATGGTGAGGAGAAATAATTGCACAACGAATGTCACGGCTCGAACAAAGCGCAGCTGGCGACCTCGTCTTGCGGTAGATCGCCAGGGCATACTCTCCGTTTAGAGTCGGCTTGTTGATGTTTTCATTTTGTCACTGTTGTGAGTTGTGAGGTAACCTGAGCCGGGACAAATGCAGAGAGGCCCTGCTGTGAACGGGATTCTGATGAGCGTTCCCTGGATTCGAACACACTCCCGACGGGGGTGATAGTAAGCCTTGATTGGTTAGCATACGATGAGTGTTCAATTTCGAATTATAGTCATAAAGCCTCTTCTGCGAAGAGCAGACGACCATAAGACGACACGCAGCTGCAACTCTCCCCCCCCCCTCTCCCTTCTCATCCATGAATCCCGTGGAGCGTGAGTTAAGAGATCGATCCCGCGAGGAGGTGCTCTCCTCACGAACCGAGCGCCTGGATCTTCTATCGACTGTATCCGGGAAAAGGTGATCCGAGTCGCTGCGCGCGCAGGCTGATGTCTCGATGCTCCCGATTGCGTGGCACGAGAGATGAAGGATCATGATGAGCATCATTTCTCGCAGCGGTGTTCACTGCGTCACTTCAAGCAGATATCAGATCAAAGTTCGGGAGCTCTTCTTCTGCAGCCTGCCAACTCATCCGCAAATAATCGATATTCGTCACTCCGCCATAAAACTTATGCTGGGACTGAGATTTGATTTGGACAACAGAATTTCCTAGGGGTTCCGCTGATAACAGTAGGGAATTGGGTTAGGTGTGGCCTGATCGGGAACATAGACTCTCACGAAGCAGTGCTGCTTAAGCCCAAGCAGCGGCTCGAGCGGCTCAGTCAGAATGCTCAGACTTGAACGATCTGAAGCTTGGAAGCTTTGACTTTCTTGCTGTATGGGAAGCATGTTCTTGAAACTCCGGAATAGCAACGAAGCGACGTCTTCATGGATCGGTCTCGATATGGGGAATGAGTCCGCAAAGATGGACCGTCAACTGTTCATTCTATCGGCATCGACGGCTCCATTGATACAGCCACGGAGCTTGGGCATCGGCGACTTCGTACTCGTAGAGTAGGATCGAGTCACGGAGTCTGCTTTGATTAGAGAATCGTTCCAGCTACGCTACCGCACACACTCACAGATTTCACTCGAAGCTCTCCGGAAACGATTTTCTATTTATCATCGAGGAAAAAAATATATGATTACGCGGAGCTCTGACCGGAATCATTGTCATATACAGGCTTGTGGTCAACTACCTCCCGTTTTCTTCGGCATAAAATGCGTCGCCTCTCATCCTTGGGCTGAATGGATTGAATTCGCCGCTGATTGTTCCAATTTATATAGCGTCGATTATTATCCCGGGCGCCCGAGGAAGGTATTCGAATCCATTGAGTGAAATTGGTGACATCAGGAGTTGAGGAAAGCTCCCGATTTTCGATCCGACGAACCATACATCACACCAGTCCTCGCCCCGGCCCGCTCCTGGATCCTTCGGACTCAGTGAGCCTTCGCCCTCTCGTTGATCGATTCAGCGATTGAGATCTCAGCGTACTCTTGAATTGATAGACCTCAGAACATTGAGAGCGTTTGCCGAATAGCGCACCTAAAATTCTCTCACCCCGACGACGGACTATCAAGACTGATCTATGATTCACCTATCGGGCATGCTCATGCGAGTACATCGAAGAATCTGATCGCCATCAGAGTCCAAGTTCGGTAGGATGACTCAAGACCGGATCAATCCTTGCCGCTAGTTTCTGATATCTGATTGAAAATTTATCAAGATCATCCGTTTCGCGCCGCCAGCCTTTTTCGAACCGTTCGCTCCGCCCATTTGTTTACGTGCGCTCCGCTAGTCGCTATGACTGACTGTCGAACTGTCTGACTGACATTACTTACACTAGAAACACTGGTCGGAGTGCAATCGAGTTTCTCTGTGAGCGCAGACTCGTGATTCCATCACGAAATCGGCGGAACGATGGCCCTCAAAAAAGTCAAAGGAAACCTGGAGCGTATGTTTGACAAGAACCTCACTGATCTCGTTAGAGGAATTCGGAACAACAGAGATAATGAGGTAAGAGTGACCCAAGTTCGCAGCTGTGGCTCGACGTAGCGTTCGGATGAACGGCGCTGATGCGGGGATAGATGAACGAACAAGTCCAAGGCTCGAGTGTCGCAAATCCGGTTGAAAGACCGAACGTATGAGCGTGCTCGACTAACGAGGGCGAAAACATATGTCGCGTGGATTGTCGACTTTGACATCCGGATTTCACCCAAACCGGCTGTCAAACTCGATTAAGCGGAATTGGCACTCGATCCGGTCGTGTAGCTCGGAATCGATCCCAGAACTCCGTCACGGAGCGGAGAAAACCGAATTCCAGAGAAAGGTGATCACGAAGGGTCTACCTATCACGTCGAAAGCCGGAATTCTACAACGAAATGCCCTCCAGAGGCATGGAGGCGAGGCGGATTGCGCAGAGATTCCACGTCGGAGGACAGTCAGATCTCATTGACTGGGATTAAAAGTAGCAATTTGATTCACGAGGAAGTTCACGTGACGGACGTGCACCGAATATGCGCTCAATAACACTGGTGAAATCATCTTCCAGGCGAAATACATAACGCAATGCATGGAGGAGATCAAGGAAGAGCTTCGCCAAGACAATCCCAGCGTCAAAGCGAATGCTGTCGCCAAACTGGCCTACGTAAGTGTTCGATCCGTTATCCTTTGATACAACAATAAGCCTCTATCAAGGGGCCGAGAATGGAATGAAAAAGCTGCGTGCACTCCGTCAAAGCCAACGCTGATCTTATCAATCGTACGGAAAGCGGGTTGCTTCTCTCGAGGCAGAATGAAATACGCGTCAGAGAGTCTCGCGGAAGAAATTTGATCGCGGCGTTCGAGAACATGCTGCGCGCAGTCTTCCCGGCGACCGACCACCGTTGCGATATATGGGATCAAAAGTCAATCTCGGAGGCGCCCAAGCGTTCTCTTCGACTTGAGATATGACTGAATTCAATCACGAGGCTTTTGGAGCGAAGCAGTTCTCGTCGAGGTAAAAACATGATTCCGAGCATGATTTTTTGCCACATGACGGATCATTCCCCGAGTGAGACGAACGCTCCCGAGCGAAATACGATGAGTTGACTTAATGGTTGACCAAAGCAGCATAGCGATGAGAGTCGATATCCGAGATCGAAGGAAAAAATTACTTCTACGTTATACAATGGTCATAGGATAATCAAGGATCGTCTTCGCTTCACAGCTCCAGATGCTCGGATACGACATAAGTTGGGCGGCTTTCAATGTGATCGAAGTGATGTCATCATCGAAGTTCACTTTCAAGCGGATAGGCTACCTGGCGGCCTCCCAATCCTTCCACGATGAAACAGACGTGCTCATGTTGACAACCAACATGATTAGGAAGGTCTGTCGGTGATTTATTCCTTAGCTGGGAGCAGCGGAGTGTTTCTTAAAAAAATATTGAATCGACGGAAACTTCGCGCCGACCTGTCAACACCGTCGGAAGAAGCCAGAGGGGCTCTCTAATCTCACGTTCTGAACACGTTGCAGGATTTGAATAGTGTCAATGTGTACGAATCGGGTGTGGCGATGTCGGGCTTAGCTTGCTTCGTTACTCCGGATCTGGCTCGCGATCTCAGCAATGACGTCATGACATTGTTGACTTCAACGAAGCCGTACCTCCGGAAAAAAGCCGTTCTCCTAATGTACAAGATTTTCTTGCGGTTTCCTGACGCCTTGAGGCCTGCCTTTCCGAAGCTCAAAGAGAAGCTCGAAGATCCCGATCCAGGTAAGCTGGAACGAGTTGAATGTAATCGACGAGAGACGTCTACTTTGCGTCCGCTTCTACAGCGACGAAGGGCCGGAACCCGTGCCCCTGTAGGGATCAGGTCCGCTTCAGTGGTATAGCCTATTTTCTCTACATTCCCAGGGGTTCAGTCTGCAGCAGTCAACGTCATATGCGAGTTGGCGCGAAAAAACCCAAAAAATTACTTACCGCTGGCCCCAGTTTTTTCAAACTCATGACTTCTTCAACGAATAATTGGATGTTGATCAAAATCATTAAGCTGGTAAGTTTTCGCCCAGGTTTCGCCTTGGCAAATAGCTCCGCGCTATTCATTCCATCATTCGATGTGGAGGGTCTTGGCTCGCCTCGGAGAATGTACAGTAAAAGCTCGTTACTACGAACACGAAGGGACCGACGAAACTGGTTCGTTGTACCGAGTTTTCGCTGTAACGAATGCCGCTCAACACTATCCCTATGGCGGGCTGGCCAAAGGAGGAAAAATTCCTTGTTCGTTGTACCGAGAAATTCGTTGTAATGGGGGTCGTTATAACGAGCTTTTACTGTATTCTGATTTTGAAGACCTCAATTCTATCCGATAGCTGGGTGGAAAATTTAGACAGGCTCGACTGCATTCCGGTGACCGGAAAGAAGTATTTTTTCGCGGAAGATCGACTGATCTTGATCCTCGCAAATGTCCGCGATGGAATCCGAGAGCAAAGGCTACCGGCAGCTGCCCGTGATCTTGGTAGACGTGGAAGCGAAGAGTATGTCTTCATGTTATCTGTTTCAGTTTGGGGTTTTGACCCACTACGAGCCGCGATTGGGAAGAAAACTCAGTCAACCTCTGATTTGCCTTATTCGAAGGTAAAGAGAGTGAGCGACAACACGTCGAGTAGCCAGAGAAAAATGCGACTCTTCGCATTCTTCGACACCGCTGAAACGCACGGCCCCCCAGCCAGGGCTCCGTCTATAGCACCCCGCAGTCGCTTGGAGCACCCGAAATGCCCGGAACGTTGACTGCACAAAGGGCGGCCGGAGACCACATTGAATGAAGTTTTCGTTCCTTAATTCCTCTCGTAGCGGTAGTTTTGGCGAAGTTATTTCACGTAGAAGCGAACGATCTTCTTTCGTCTTATAGCCATTGGTGGCAATGAGTTCCGGTTATTGCGACCACACTGTGACTTTCGTTGTTCAGTGATAGTCGGTTCGATTAATTTCCACAAACCACAGGGGCAACGAAGCATGAGACCCTTGTCTAGCTTCCGGCGGCTGACGATGGAACTGACGAACCAGTCATAGCTGTAGAATGAAGATAGGTGTATTGTCGACGCTATCGTAGATATTCTCGATAATGGACCATCATGCCAAGGATAGGGTGTATTCTCATGTGTTTCTCGAAGCTTTGAGCGAGGGGCGCAGAAAGTCTCGTATTCTTAACCTCGGACGACGAGCCAGTCGAATTGGCTCGGGCTCGCTCCCCCGAAGTGTCTCAGCGTATCTCCTACTTTCAGTTCTAAGCGAGTCCTTGCGAGCTTCTACACTGGTCAGAATGACTGAGCAAATGGTCAAACTGTTGGCGTGCTGAAAGTATACCTAGATTCCCGAGAGTCTGATTTTGATTATTTTCCGATTTCTGATTTCAGTTTGGGGCGCTGACGCCGCTTGAGCCTCGCCTCGGCAAAAAACTCATAGAGCCACTGACTAATTTAATCCTCAGGTACGCTTCGTGTTAGGCAATTTCCGCATTATCAATGCTTTTCTTTTCCGCAGAGAGAGCTCCCTGGAACTCATCCAGCGAATGAGTTTGGGGTCGATGCATGCTCATTTCCCGTTTTTGCGACGGTGCATCCTGCATGAGCCCTCGAGCCGCCGGCATGAGCACGCCTGCATGCTTTGATTTTGAATGTTTTTCGCTCCAATATTCATGATTTCATTTTGACGTTGTCGCAGCACGTTGCTCTGAGCTTCCCCTGCTGGAAATTAAGTTTACTGACCACGTTGCAGCACTTCGGCCATGTCACTCTTGTACGAGTGCATCAACACAGTGATCGCTGGTGAGTATTGTGATGCGGTGACCGAATGTACAACCCCCGTTAATGAGCATGAAAAGACGATTCCGTCGCGTCTCGTTAAATTATCATTAAAATTTGCAGTGTTGATATCGATATCATCCGGACTCCCAAGCCACTCTGCATCTATACAGCTTTGCGTGCAGAAACTCAGAGTGCTCATCGAAGATTCGGATCAGAACTGTACGTTTCCCGCATAGAGATTATGCGAAAATTCACTTAGCCGGGAGTTCGAGACAGCGGAGCGCCGCGGTCTCGGCACCTGAGATATAGTCCGACTTAGATATGTTGTGTTTCAGTGAAATATCTCGGTTTGTTGGCGATGGCGAAGATTCTGAAAACGCACCCGAAAACAGTCCAGTCGCACAAGGACCTGGTACTTCAATGTCTGGACGATAAGGATGAGTCAATCCGACTGCGCGCGCTGGATTTGCTATATGGCATGGTCTCGAAGAAGAACCTCCAAGAGATCGTTCGGAAACTGATGAGCCACGTCGATAAGGCCGAGGGCCAGCACTACCGCGATCAGCTTTTAGCAAAAATCATCGACATATGCTCACAGAACAACTACCAATTCATCATGAACTTCGAATGGTGAGTGTATGGGGATTCCCAGCTTTCCAGGAGCCTTCTGCGAGAATCGTCGCTGCAAAGCGTGCTCTTATCGTAACGTCGTCTCCGCTCTCAGGTACATCGGAGTTCTGGTAGAGCTGACGAGAATCGAGGGTACAAAGCATGGAGAGCTTATCGCTGGACAGATGCTCGATGTTGCCATTCGAGTCGAAGCCGTTCGAACGGAAGCGTGTCGACAAATGAGTCATTTGCTCGAGAACATACCGTTGTTGGTCGGACAGAAAGATTCCATAACACAGGTGCTGCTCGCCGCCGCCTATATCTGCGGCGAATTCTGCCAGTGAGTACGAGTATTGGATCCTCGATCGATACGTGGAATTATTCCGGATGTTTCTCGAGGCGAATTTCTCGTATTCGGCTGTTTGACACTCTTTTTCTGCCCCCCCCCCTTCAATGAAGCCTCCTGGACGAACCAGAGATCTGTATGGAACACATGCTCAAACCTAGGGCAGCTCAGCTCCCAGCGCACATTCAGGCGACGTTCGTTCAAAATGTGCTGAAGATTTTCGCTTCGATATCGGAAACTAGCGACGATGCCACGTTCCGTAGACTGGCCAATCATCTCATTGAAAGACTTCCGATCTTCGTGCATTCGGGAGATCTCGAGGTCCAAGAGAGGGCGTGCTGCGCCTTAGCGCTCGTGAAGCAAGCTCTGAAACTCTTCGACAAAGGAGAAGATATCAGGGCAGACCTCAAGCTTATATTCAAGGGTGAGCTCAATCCGGTAGCGCCGAAAGCCCAGAAGAAAGTTCCGCTCCCCGAAGGACTCGACTTGGACGCGTGGATCAACGAGCCTCCAAGCGATAGCGAAAGCGATCCTGAGTCTGTCGGAGGAATGGATGTATTCTTCAAACCAGAGAAGTACGTTCTCCCTCGATATCCATCGATGCTCTTTGTTCTGGTCCTCGACTCCCCCGAAACGAAACTTAAAGATTTGAATCTCTCTCCCACAGAGCAACGATCGCGGAGGAAGTTCGCTATGAGCCCGATGAGGAGGAGCTGGAGAGACGGCGGAAAGCGAGGAAATCTCTACAGGCGGAAAATCCTAATTATTTGAAGGGCTCCACGAAATCGAAACGAGACACCAAGGGACTGTTGGAGAGGGATATGATGCTCATAATTGGCAAAGATGAGAAGAGCCATCGCGACAAGGATTCCAAGAAGCGCAATAAGTCAAAGAAGAAGGAAGGTCGCAAGTCCAAAAGCAAAGTGACCCTCTTGGCTCCTGCAGGCAACGAAGAGAACGAGGAGGAAGACGAAGAAGTGGACGTTCCCACGGTGAAAATCCAGATGGAGTTACCGGATGGAGCAAGGATGAGCGACAGTGATGACGACAAAGACATCAACGATCCTCACAGAGCCTTGGACATCGACCTCGCTGGCACGATGGACCTCTTGCCGTCGACGTATTCCCTAGGCAGTTCGAGCGTCAGCAAAAGCCCGAAGGATCAGTCGCGCAATCACATCGAGAAGGCAGTGTAAGTTCCGCGTCTGATTGAGATCGCGTTATTATTCCGCATGCCGTCGATGCTGTCTCGGATCATAGATAATAATAATTGATTTCTCATTCCTCCCGAGGAATATTCATTGATTTCTCTTTGTCAACAGGGACGCTGGAGTGGAGGCAGCTGCGGAACCCACGAAGGAGAAGAAGAAGTCCCACAAAAACAAGAGGGATAAGTCGGAGAAAAAGGACAAGAGAGCGCGGAAGGAGTCTCGAGAAAAGAAGAAAGAAAAAATTGGCGACCTTCTCGAGACTGGTGATCCCGTTGCAGTGAAGCCCAAGTCCAAGAAGTCCAAACTCGAGAAGGTTGGTTCTAGGTTCTCGATGCTATCGAGCCGAAACTGCGAGGAAAATTCCCCTTCTAAGTCGGGTGATAATTACGATACTCCTCACTCGCTGCAGGAATTGAAGGGAGAGAGCGGCGAGCGCAGAAAGGGACAGAACAAGAGCAAGAAATTAGGTTACGAGGAAGCGCCGGGAATAGCGACCCCGTCGCATGAGAGAGGGAGTTCCGTGCCGCAGACTCCCATGAGTCCGTCCCTGGCTCTGCTTCAATGCGAGTCCAAGTTCGAGCATCTAACAGAAGACTCCAACATGAAATTGGTAGGTCCACGACAGGACTCCGCATTTCCCGCTATCCACGTCGAATGCTGTGACGGATTCCGTTGGAGGATCTTCGTCTTATGCTCACTATCCTCGATTCTTCCCGACAGAGCTATGAGATCCGAACACTGTACAATGTTAGCGACCAGCTTGTTTGTGCCTTGAAGTTCACCAACAAATCAGCCCGTCCACTGAAACAGCTAGAGTTATCGTTCCGCGACGGACAGTGTCTGCGATTTGTAAGACCCGAGTCGGAGGCAACCACGGTGGCGGCCTTACCGTTCGCCCTTTTAGCATCTGGAGCATCTTACATCAATGAGTTCGCATTCGACGTGAAGAGAATGGCCTCAGACATAGTGAAGGCCACCTTGACCTACATGCGTCTGGACGAAGACGGTGCCGTGAGCGAAAAGCTCGACTGCAAGATAAAGGTCCCGCTCGTGGCCTTCCTTGTACCGCGACCGGTAGCTAGGTGAGCACGGGATCCTAGCTCGGAGCCTTATTCATGAACATTGGCCGAATCCGCAGCGTCGGAACTCTTGTAAATCTTCTCTCTTCGTTACAGTGACGTGTTTGCTCAAATGCTGACCTCCGGAACGTTGAACGCCGAAGGCTCTCTTACGATCCCAGACGTTGAGGTTGATTTCACTCATTTACTCTCGAAGCTTGCGTTCCACGCGCGTTTCGCTCTCGTCGAGCAGGTTAGTCGAGCGTGGCCTGGATCCTGAATCCTTGGTGATGATTTTTATTACTGGACGTTTGGATGTGACCTGTTCCTCGAATCTGTTCCCATCCCTTGACCTCTAGAATATCTTTCCCCGAAGGATATATCACGTCTGATTCATGTCTTATTCTATTTGTTTCCGCTTCAACCAGGTGGGTCAGACTGCCTCTCTTCTGGCGACGGCTATCACAGGAGAAATCGTCTGTCTGCTCGTCAAACGCAAAGATCAGAAGAATCATCTCGTCATCGACGGCAAGAGCGCTTCTGAGCAGCTGTTAACGCAGGCGTTAGCAGAGATCAATCGGCTGATCACCTCCGGGAGCTTATTCGAAGACTGAGAGAATCGACTCTCGTTCTCGGAGAGCGGTCGCTTCCCCAATCTGTGCTTCCCGAACCGAAAAGATTTGTGGTCTCAACGCATTCTTAGCATTTGAACGCCAAGCCCAATACCGCAGTGTTTGCCGCTGTCGACGCTTCACAGAGGTCGTCGACTGAACCTTCTTCCGCTAAAAGCGACAGCAGTATATAGAGTGCAATTTATTGTTGATTGGGGGAATTCCGATTTTTTCCGTTGGATCTCCTCATGTGAGAGTGACAACTCGAGCAGAATGCTCGAGTTTTTAGGAAGATTAGAGTAAAGTATGTTTATGAGTGCCTGTGAATGCTCGCCTTGAGACCGGATGTTCTCAAACGGATGAATAAAGTTTCGCTTATTGGCTAAGGGAAGAGCGTGAGCCTTGTCATGCTAGGGAAAATCCCGTCGTCGCAAGAGATCCCATCGATAATAATAATTTATTGACTTCCTCTCGTCGGTCATATCTGTGTGTTTCTCCGGCATTCTCCAAGCAGGACTTGCCTAGGGGGGATTTCCCTCCACCTTCCGGTGAAATATCCTGCGGGACCCATGCTGGAATTCGCTCCTGCGGACGGGTCCGAAATTGAGGGGGAGGGTGCGGGAACGGTTTTACAGTGTCTCGGCCGCACCATCAATCTGAATCATTCGCCTCGATGATCGGTCGTTCTTGTTCGTCAGTTGAGCCGTTAGCCTGTAGCGGAGCGATATCGATGTGGAGCGTAGCGCTCGCCCATCGTACATGCCTCTCGCAGAGCGCCGTTTGCCAATTGCCGCTATCTCGAAGCGTCTTCCTCAAGAATGATTGTTCGATTTCTCTGACATTTTCTAGTCTCTTAGGATCCTTGTTCTCCTTAAGAATCAGGCGTTGCCGCTTCTCCGCCCATTTCAGAAGGCCGATGTTGGCGAGAACGCAAAATCGACGATGACTCCACAGCGCTTCGTGTCCTGTAATTTTAAAGTTTTTTTTCACCTGCTCGAGCTTTCGTTGTGAAGAGCAGTTCGCAGAGCGGTGCTAAAAAAAATGCGCACGACCCACGAGAGTGGGAAACTCTGGCAAACCACCCCTGAGCATGGCGATTTGCATGATTTCGAACGGGGAGAGGTCAATACCTCGTATGATATGCGGAATTATTCGTGCAGTCCCCACCTACCTGGGAAAGTGTGGATGAGATCCGATACGAATGTGAGCTCAGACTCGAACAGAGGACGCGAATTCACCCTGAGAAGAACATACTGCCTGTAACTCATTCCTGAGTAATCTGAGACATGTGATTGTAGAAAATCCTTGCTCCGTTGAAGTTCGCTTTCCACAATCAACGGGGCTCCCTCAACGTATTCCTTCAACAGATGGCGCCGATAGTCCCATGCGTGATAGTTGGAAAAGTATCTGAAATAACGAAACGATCAGGTGCCTGAGGCTCAAGTCTCGAGTATACCAGCCCTGCCAAGAAAGACATTGTTGGATGCTGCTTCAGTTGCTCAGAACTCACTTTCCAGCCATGGTTTCACAGAGCTGGAGCTCGCTGTGGAGAACGGCCTGACGTCGCTCCAACGTGTAATTCTCCATCTCTTGGGATAACACCCATTTCCGATGAAAAAACGCCTCAGCCGTCTTTGGTTTTCTAGACAGAGCTAGATGAGAAAGTTGCAATTCTTGTTGGAAGCTGCACTTTTTCTGCAGGAAGAGTTTTTTACGACAATTCCATCCTGCTTCAAGTTCCGGATTGATGAGAAGGACGAAATTTGAAAGCTGCAGTAACTGCGAAAATAAAATTTGTCAGCCGATCACTCCTGAGGAGAAGCCTCCCCATATGCCGCACTAAAAGCTTTCTCTGCGGGTTTCGACTCCGTACGATTCCTGCGCGAAATCAAGGTGGGAGGAGAGTCTCTCGTTGGGGGGGGCTACACGGGAGAATTCCGATCCTCGTACTCGCTTAGTGACAGGGACCACCGAGATGCGCGCGGCGCTGTGGCTTTCCCGCGAATTTACGGATCAAGAACTCACTTTTTGGGCATCCTGGGTTCGGAGCAGCTCATCGTGAGCAGCGACATAAACAGGAACAAGGCACCAAGAGTCTAAACCTAGGTGATTTTCGATGACGTATACAGGACTGCGGTTCGCGCGTTCTTGATCGTCAGCACTTGAGATCACGTCGAAACTTTCTAAAAGTGGATTCTTCCTCAAGATCGACTCCAGATCGCTCAAGATCCTTTGGCACAGATCTGCATCCATGATCGCTCTCACGTCATGCTCTGTATATCTAACAGATCGCCAGAGCGCCGACTTTCACGTGGGCAATCCAATCCGCAGAGGAAACTTCCCGAGTTGTCACTCGAGCGTAAGTTATGTCAAAACTCAGCGGAACATCTGTTGTCTGAGGATTCGTTGTTGAGGAGAGTGCTATTACGACGACCCAGACGACGAACACTCTCCTTCCTCCCCGCGACATCAGCCGCCGCGGCGCGACGTCGGCGACACTGTCAAGAGTTTGCGAGACACGATCGAATCGTTCTGCATGTGTCGGCTCAGGGAAAGAGTGGCGCCAATTTTCGAACGTCCGTCCGACCGCTAAGAGATGGTGCCGCCAGCACGGACTATCGACGGAGTTTCGCGGGAGGGAACAAGATTTCGACACATTGAATAGAATCTTTGATGATGATTGTCGATCATCGACTTCGTCGTTGTCCTCCGTTCCAGGAACCGGTGTCGCAGGCGGAACAGAAGTCCGTGCGCCTCAGTTGACGGAGACAGTCGGAGGCTAAGATCTTGGAGAGTGATCGGCGCACTCCCACTGCTGAGATTCCACAGATGGTTTCCCTCGATTGGATGCACTGAATCTCCGACAGCTGTGCCAACCGGTCTCACGATCTTGTGTGTTGGACGATCCACTCCCAAATCATTCGTTTTTCCGTGGATTGCGAGAAAACAAGAGGACTCTCGAGGGAGCGTTCCACTGGATCTTCGGATATCGATGCTACAGATTGCGTTGTAAGTGTCTTGATGAATTAAATTCGCTGAGCTCCTGTAGAAAGGAATGCTCCTTCACGGAGTTGATTTCCTCCTCCGTATGGGATGGATTATAAGAATAGGACCAGGAATCACGAGAAAACCCACAGTATTCCTGTGTCGTGGACTGATCGGACTGAACAGTACCACCCGGGGCAATCCTCCGGGTGATTCGCCTGGGAAAACATCATGCTGACATTTCATATTTCATCGTTGGTGGGACTAGCCAACACGATCTATGTGCAATCATCCCTTCTCGATCCGTAACACGACGTCCACACAGAGGACCTGCGTCTGGGACGATAGTTCACGAAGAGACGTGAACATAGGTCCGATCAATCGTGAGTGCCTCTCGGAGACGGATTTCCTCCAGAGGTGAAGGGCCGTGGCCTGCGACCAGCTGAACACCGATATCCCGTTCATTCAATGGGCATACCCGGAAAAGAACTTCCCGGAGTCCCTCAGGTTCGGGATCTTCCGGCGGCATCGAATACAAGGCACCCAGAGCTTGGCCTCTCACTATTTCGAACGCGAATGAATGACCGACTTGACGACGGTCCTTAGCGCACCCACTGGTCGTTCTTGTGCGCGAAAAGGAGTATTCCCTTCGGACCGCATCAATACGAGCCCAAGGCTGACGCCCTGAACCTGGTAGCTGTGAAGCAAAACTGAGGAAATTGAATATTATCGAGTTTGAGTCAACTTCCACTCTCTTTTCCTGGGGACTCGTGCAGGGAGGAGCTAGAATACGTTTCGATCTCACGCGGCGTTCTCCCGCCGTACTCGCGCGCTTAGATCTGATCGCTGCTCCCTCCAACGCGAGGCCGCAAGCTCTGAATTCCTAGGGCGTGATATAAGGCGCGTGACCGTGAACGCGTCGTGGACCCGCTCGAACAGAATCGAGCTGCGATAGAAGTTTGCATACGAGGAAATTTCCGATGGAACGAAGAGCGGGCTCAGGTTCGCGAGTCGAGCAGAGGAAAGAAAAAAGGGAAACTCGAGGAACTTCGGCTTGTCGACTCCAGGTCGTCCCATCCATCCTGTCGGGGAGATAATGTGAAGACACAACGATTGGTAGGGCGACTTCCACGACAACGAAGGCCCCTAGGAACCCTTTCGCCGTGTCATACGAGGCCATTGACCCCGAACATGAGACGTCAGATAGTGAGCCAGATTTTGCTGACTTTGACCTTCATAACATGCGAAACCTGTAATGTGACATCATCTGTTCCGTCTGAACTGAATCTCCAGCGTAAAAATGACGTTACGGGACAGCCAGATAAGGGAACGATGGAGCCGATCTCGGAGATTCGGACAGGGAGATTTCATTCTCTCCCTATCCGACGTAATCGCTGTCCGCGAACAAAGGGATCCGTTGTCGTTGTTCCCGCTGCTGCTGCTCTTGTTGTTGACGTTGCTTCTGCGGCTGCTATCACTGATGCTGGCGCGGTGGAGCACTAGATGAAGGAAGCATTCTTTTCTTGGATCTTCTGCGTCGACAACAAGAATATTTCCCTCCCTTTCCAACACTCTTCTGGTCCCTTATGCGGAACCGCTGGGTCATCGGCTCGGCTCTGCTTTCCACATCGACAGCGACGGAGCTTTTTTTTCGCATTACAGCAGACGCCAGTCGTCATCTGGCTCGCAAGTGACAGATCCTCTGACGACTTCCCTCACGGGCGCTCCAAGCTCGCCGGCCCGCTCACTTGGTCCATCTGTTGCTCAAGTGATCGGTCGCCTCGCAGACCGATCCGTCGGGCTGACGGCAGCGGCGGCTTCGCAATTCTTCAGTGGCATCCTCCGCGGAGGATTCGCATGTGCCAAAATCCCTGACAACATGGAAGCTACCCTGAATCGGTTCGCTCAGCTGATCGTCTGTTTTCTTCTGGGGAACTCGCCGCCGCACAACAGAGAGCTCTCCGAGCGAAACCGACAGTCGGAACCCATCGACCAGTGTTGCATCCTCGCGATGGAGTGCGGACTCGCCGACCGTCATCGCCGGGAAGAAGTCAGGAAAGTCCAGAGCGAGTATATCGAGACTATCTAGTGGAGGGGCGGTAGAGCGTCGAGCATGCGTAGAGACTTGACGCTTCTTCTGTGCGGGGTAGGGTTCTTGGCTCTGCTTGGTTATCGGTACGACCTGAACGCCACCGCATTGTTGGAACGCAAATGGTTCTTTCGTTTCAATCGTCGTTATTCTGAGGAGTCCCCGCTGCGTGCCAACCTCGACGACATCAACTTGACGCTGCCCGACTCCCAGGAATACCGGCAGGCTCGACTGAAGAGAGTCTGTCTCCGGTACCAGGATCGTCTCAATCGAACACGTCATCGAGGTCGCGGAAGTAACTTTTTCCCAAAAACTCACCAGCCTCGCTTCTGTAGCACTGCAGATTGTCCGCTACTGGTGGATCTCAAGCACAGATTTCTTTTCTGTTTCGTCCAAAAAGTCGCGTCGACTTCGGCTAAAGTCCTGTTCCTCCGCGAGTTCCGCACCCCTGATCGAGCTCTCAGAAGAGACGAAGTCACCGCTTTACATGAAGTTGCCAACGATAAACTGCTCCGGGTAGGTCCGATGTACTACGGTCCGAAGCAGTTGAAGACGTTTCACAAAGCCATGTTCGTTCGTCATCCGTTCGAGAGGTTGGTGTCCGTTTACGAAGACAAGGTGGGTCGGGAACCTTCAGAGGTCTCGTTTTTCTACGACAAATACTTCAAGAAATTCAACGGACGCCGGAACATCACTGGAACGATGAGTTTCGTGGACTTCGTCGATTATCTGATCGAAACACCAAGATTCGAATACGATGAGCACTGGATGCCATATTTTGAGAGATGTGAACCCTGCACTGTCGGCTACGATTTCCTGGGGAAGCTGGAGACCGCTGATAGCGACTTCGAAGCCATGCTCAAAGTGAACGGACTCGACGAGCTCGAACCCCGACTGAAACACCTCAACGCACGCAACGAGTCCACCTTCGTCGAACAGTTCTTCATACAGCTAGAACGAAACCAGATTATGGCCTTGTATAGAATATACCGTTTCGATTTCGAATTATTCGGCTACAACATCCTCAACTACATCGACACATTTGATAACGGCATGTTTTAGTTAATGTTGTATCGAATAACCAAACTTACAAGACGAGGCACATTCCGGCCCCTCCAGTCCTCACCGCGTCTCGGTGGTCGATTGCTCAGAGGAGTCTCCTCGTCAACTTGAATAAGAGATTATAGAATACCCTAACAAAGCTCATCAGATACTTGTGATGTTGTAAAGTTTTAAGAATACTTTTTAATTTTTAAAAAAATAGATATCCCCTCGGGCGGTCATCGTCTCACAACGAATGCTCGCTTAGCCGCGTGGATATTCAATCGCTCGAATATTTCCCGGCGGGAATCCAATGACACATGGAATTTGTACTGCACGAGTATGAAGCTTCGATTGGGTTTTATCGAAGAGAATTGATCGACCCAATGCACGAATTCGTATTCACCTTCAAAATTGTAATAAACATGGTACAAATGCTCGATGAGCATGTCCTGATTTTTTCACCCACAATTTTGTACGCAATGAACTCGTCTCAACGAGATGGAAATCTCATGGAAGCGACGACCAGTATTGATCCGCGAGGTATCGGTTTCTGAGAGGGTCTAAAGGAGATTCGGAGGCTCGACCATCTGACGGCAAACAATGCCCCTTGCTTACAGATAGATGAGAACTATGATCGAAGGAAAGAAGAGAAGTTACTGAAGGGAACTGCCCTGGCGAGCCTTTGAAATCTAACATTTGATGTGGCCACTTGCTCTCGCCGTCTTGCTGTGGTCTAGCAAGCAAGTCAGGTAAGCAAGTCAGTCTGCTGGTGACTGTGCATCGTGCGTCGTGTCCGACTGCCAGCGACTTCTCACTTGCTCGCTTGGTCACGCCTCGAATGCTCGCTAGAGAAAAACGGATATGCCATTACTGCTACAATGGTCTTTTTTCTGCGACACCACTAGACAGAGAGCGCCTCAGCGACGTCATCGAGCTGTCAGTTTTGAAACTTGCCCTTCGTAACAATATCATTTAATTGTGACAATAATATTGTATCAGAGCTGAAATCCTCGATGCGTCGGGCATCCTGGATCGAATTGAACATCACTCTATATTCCTGTCCGTTGGCCATCGGACACGGTATGACTTCCACAGATGTCAAGATACCGGAGAGCCCGAGGAAGAGTCATACAACGCCACTGCCATTGCAGTGATCGTTCCGAATGCTGTCGTCGCCGATGAGGTGAATGCCATATGATTATCATAAGTCAGAAGTTCCATGCACATTGAGCGGCTTCCTCTCTGACTGGGGAGCCGATGTCTCACGTCCTAATTCGGAGTTTCTCTGACTTTAGCAAGGCCGGACCTTCGACACGGTATCTCTGACCACGGCGCCGGCGGTACCTGAGTGCTCTCCAAGTCCCCTTCTCCGTCCCGGCTCGTGGGGGATGAGCCCACTTTTTTCCTTCACGTCTCCGTACATATTCTACATACTTATCGTCGCGGCCACGCTGTATTTGGTAGCAGTTATCATGTGCATCAAGGTGAGGCGGGAGTCTTCATCTGCCAAAAATCGTCCTTGCAGTCGACAAAGCATCGAGTATTCTGACCTCCCTCTCTCTGTCCTTCTAAAGTGTGTCCTCAGAGCCCACAAGGAACCGACTACCGGGAAGAGAAATGAGACTGAATATTCCGGCGTGCCGACGTGTTCCAGAAGCAGTCGCGTTCCAAATCTTCCGAGCCCAACTCCATGTGAGTGATATCTAGATCCGAATTTTCAAGGCTTCATGATTGAATTAGAGGGAAGCCTTCCGTGCACCTCGCTGGGTCTCCCATGTGCTTGAGGGTGAGTGATCCTAAGAAGTTCTGTCTTCCGAGGCCCGGTCTGATCGACGCATACGTGACTCCTTTCGAAGACGGATATCTTCTGCTTCGCTTCTGTCATCACACTGGCCAGCGGGAGGGAGAATGGAGGAGTCTGCGGGAAAAAATGAGTCCGGATTCAAGATCAGCCCTCACGGGGAATTCCTCGTTGGCGACGGTGCAATCTAGAGCATTCTTGATCTGTTGACAATGTCCTTCGCTATCTTTGGGCCGAATATAAATTACCTCTGATCCCGTTTTTCCGACGTAATTTACTTCGGGGAGTATCTGCCTCAGTCGGCTGATTTTCCGATTTCCAACGATATTCGGGCGCCGGCCTCGATGGCGCGGCTCACATCGATGATCGACCTCAGCTCATCATCGTGGGATGGGGAAAAAACCAAAAGGACAGGGATATCCCGTCTCGAGAACGGTCGCACGCTTCTGCGAACGCCCCACCCTCCACAGCTTCGATTTTTCTGAGAGCGATGTTCTAGGACCGATTCGAATGTCTCACGATTCACGATAAACACCTTGTTCCCCTGGGCTCGCCCACCGGAAATTGATTCGATAAGGGAGGGAACGCATCGATTCTGTCGCGTTCTAGGTTCCCCGGGAAGGCTCATTGGAACGGGGGGCATTGAGCAGTGTCGAATGATTCCTCGATCGCACAGAGAGGCTGATCCCCGGGATCGGGAAGAGCTACCGAACGAAGTCGAGATTATCCGCTTCGCGAGACCCAGACATTCACCTCTGAGCGGCGAAGGGTTGACGGATGTCGTTTTAGAGCAAGCTGCTTCCAACCTGTCAGACCCACTTGACAGACAATCGATTAAATCTCCGAGCTCAACTATGCGTCGCAGTCAAGGTCATGTGGCGAGCTCTGATTGACGCTCAGGTCTCGATTCGCGGGGCCGTCGACGATACATGACGATAAACGTGAATCCCCGTGACAGTCCCTTTTACGCGATCGGTCCCTCCCGCGAGAAGCGCGAGTTCTCTCCCCGTTCGTTGCCGATCGCCAGAGCACAATCGGGAGCCCGCGATGAGCTTGACCTTGGAATCTGGGACTTTCGAGGTCGCGCACGACCACCGACCCAGGGTTTCGGGTGGCCTGTCAACGAGTTTCTGACCACCGACTGAAGAGAGGGCAGTCCCGAGACGACCGCCTTCAAATGACTCAGTTACAGTGATAAAGAATGCCCGCTCATTAGGCGAAGGAGTGTGGCTGAACACGATTAAGGTTGCAAGTCTTGTTGCGTGGCCTTGAGATCCGGGCGAGCAGCTGCGGCTGCGGTGGCGGCCACCTAGCAGAGCTCGGCGGCCGGGCCTCGAGAGCAGACGATCTCTCCAGTTCGCAAGGCCTATGTGTAGAGTACGAACGAGCTGCGGAAAGCTGAGGTTTTTCGCACCTAAAGGTCCACAATGCCGCGGCTCCGGTGATGCATCGCGTCCTGTGAGAGGTAAGGATCGTTCTGCACCAGATCGCGAGCTTCTCGGAACTCTTTTGAAGAATTCATCTCCCAAAGCAGGCTCTATCGTTCGGAATATTTTGTGCTTTCCCACGGCGTCTGTCGTCGGCGGGACAGCGCTTTTCGCATGCAGGTCTTGCATGGCCATCTTCTGGCCGAGGGAAATGCGGTGCAGTTTCCCAGGAAAAATTTCGATTTTCCATGCTCGGCTATGGGGCCCCATAGTGAGAGACGGTCCTTGCTCAGGACTCGTCGTCTGGACAGCCGCATCGGCGGAATGAGGCACCAGGGAGCTCCATCGTCAGCAGCGATCCCAGAAACGCCGTACGGGGCTGCTGCCGTATATAATATGCGTGTACGCGTGCTCGTGTGTGTGTGGGTATGTGTGCCAGAGCAACGGCGGTGGTGATCTCCGACTGCCGCTCATCACCCTTGCGCGTGTCTGAGCCCGAAGGGTTCCTGTCAGAATTTTCCTCTGGAGCTCCGCGAGTAGCCGGTGGCAGCTGCGATGAAGAAATACGCCGGCCGATTACGACTTCAAACGACGTCTTCACTCAGTAGTACCCCTATCGATTTCGGAGTGAAGCATCGTCGGCTTTCGGTTTCGTCGGGTGCGTGTGCCTCTGACTTATCTTCAACGATACAATTTCATACTCCTGTTCTTGGGGAGGACAGTGATTCAGTTCGTTTCCGATCGATTCCGAGGCTCCGACCGGAACCTTTCGGCGCGGTGTCAGCGCGAATTTCCCATCTGAACTCGAGTGACAGTTCTCGGATAGGGCCGCAACGACCTGTGTGCATCAGTTGGCCGTAGCGCTCAAATGGATGGAGTGGACCCTGGCGTTGATTCGGCCGCCGCTGCCGCGCCGCCGTCAGCCGTCGACGCTGCAGCCACCGCCTGTCTCATCGCCGACAGCGTGAGCGGTGAGCGCGTAACGCAGGGGCGCTGGCGTTAACTGACTCGGCTCTTTGAGCATGAGTCGCATTTGTGATGTTCATCAGGGCGATGTGCCACAGATTGCGGCATTCGAAACGCATTTGCAGGAGGCGTGCTGGTCAGCGATACATGAGCGGAAAATAGAGCGGCTTCAGACGTTTTCGTCCCGATTGTCATCGATGGCAAGACCGGCCCGGGTCCACTCCCTCGAGAAGTTGGGAAACAGGTTCCGGAAGCGAGCTTGTCCACTTCGCGCAACTTTCTCTGTCACGACGAGTGTTCCTACTTGGACACCGAGCCCCTAAGCTCTGTACGAGACCAGCGATATAGTGGGAGAAACGCCGCGCGGCAGCGCCCGAGAGCTTTGTTGAAGCATGCAAAGTGAAATTTTGAGTGCTCAGTAGTCGTGTGCTTTTTTCGTCGGCCGACGACTCGCCACTGGAACACGCTCTAAGTGATTGCGGTGCCGACTGTCAACGACATTGAGTGGACAATAGTCCGAGTGGGTAAACAACAAATCACGACATGGTGCTTGCTCCACACCGAAGTGCGGATAGCTGAGATTATTTCGATATTTTCGGAGCGCTCAGTGCTTCAACCACGTTGAGCGGGAGCTCCGAGTCTTGGTATGGCTCCCGTAGACGCCTTGTTCATCTTGAGCCCGTGTTATTGCTGAATGTTGCTCCCGTGTCCTAGGGGTCGATGAGAGAGACTGCCGCTAAAGCTGCTGCTACTGACAAGGAACGAGAAAGAAACTCGATTTATCTTGATCTCGCGGTTGACGTGCACACATCCGGGCGTCATCTCGAAGACTGGCCTCAGTTTTCGGGATTGCGTGTCCTACATGAGCTATTCTATTGAATTTCTCTTCGCGATTCTTGTCAAAAAATACTGCCGGCATGAGAAAAAAAAACTGCGCTCCGGAAACTTCCTGCCGTGAGAGACTTCCTCGAAGAGCGGCTCCGAGCCCGCTTCGCTATCTTCTCAAGTGTAGACTCAAGTAAACTTTGATGGACGTTCGCTTCTCTCATAACAAATGATCGTTATTACGTTTCAGGAGGAGAATCGCGAATCCGTGGGCAATTATGCTCTGGTCGTAACACTGAGCCGTTTAGCTTTCAGTGAAGTTCGAATGAGCTAGCTTTTTGATCGGCAGAGAAAAATACTTCCATCGAAAAACAATTTTTTGACACTAGAGCACAGCCAGAATGGATCAGCCGTCAACGTCGAAGCAGAAGTCTTCGTCAGGAACCCCTCCTGGTGTGAAACAGGTTCGTATGAGACACTTGTCTGCCTTCCGGAGTCGGAACGTGATTTCCTCACTCACCGAATCGGAATGCTCCATGGAATATGGCGGGAAAGGGTCCGCGCTCGAAATCTAATATCGGATTCCACAGGTGATGGTGACCACCCCCGGTGCTTCAAAACCGAAGCCTGCATCAAGGAAAAAAACCTCCATCCAAGCAGATCTCGATGTCGCCAAAGAGCTCACTCGTTGCCGAGACGAAGGAAACACCAGACTCGACCTTAGTAGATCCAATGTGAGCATCGATCCTCGCTTTTGTTGGACTAGTCGGCATCGGCGAAGAGGTTGTACGGACGAGAGGAGTAGGGGCTCGACTGACCTAAACAATAATATTGCAGATTACCGCTCTCCCTGCGAATGTCAAAGATTTGACTCATCTCGTCGAGCTTTATTTGTACGGCAACAAGCTTTCTACGCTTCCCAATGAAATCGGAGGTTCGTATGTGCGGAGCGGTACGCCGAAGAAACTTTTCACATCTTCGGCATGACGGCAGAAGATTTTTCGATCGAAAGTTGACCAACGTTCGTCTCGCCGTCTTCTGACTAGGCCTGGATAACTGAGTGGTTTCTCCTCGTTCCAGGCTTGGTGAACTTGGCTACGCTGGCGCTGAGCGAAAATTCTCTAACACATCTGCCTGACTCACTCACCAATCTGAAACAGCTCAGGGTTCTAGATCTCCGTCATAATAAATTCACTGAAATCCCCCCTGTTATCTACACGCTACGCTCCCTCACGACCTTGTTTCTGCGATTCAACCGCATCAGAGAAGTAAGCTACGTTTCCCGAGTCTTGCGCAGTGAATACGGTTTGCCTGCCGCGAGTTTGAGATCGCGTGTTTACATTGAGCTCCTCTTTCCAGGTTAGCAATGAAATAGCTCAACTTTCCAACTTGACCATGCTGTCCTTGAGAGAGAACAAGATACGAATGCTGCCTGCGGGTATCGGCCTTCTCGAGCAACTCGTCACTTTGGATGCATCCAATAACCACATGCTACACTTGCCACCCGAAATCGGCAAATGCAAAAACCTTTCCACGCTCGACGTGCAACACAACGAGTTGATTGACGTTCCCGAGACCCTTGGAAACCTCAAATCTCTTGTCAGACTTGGACTCAGGTGAGGATGTTTGACCGAGCCTTAGGGCAAATGATAAAATAGGTTCGACGCTCTCCGAGCTTGATCCACGGTAAGGCACTCGAACGGTCTCTGCTCGTCCCGCAGGTACAACCAACTGACCTCGGTGCCGAAGAGCTTCGCGGCTTGCGCACTCATGCAGGAATTCAATGTTGAGTCGAACAACATATCGGCTCTGCCCGATGGCCTTCTTTCATCTTTCACTCAAATGACGTCTCTGACCCTCTCCCGGAACCAGTTCACCAGTTACCCCGTAGGAGGTCCCGGGCAGTTTACGTCGGTGCATTCAATCAATTTCGAACACAACCACATTTCGAAAATTCCTTTCGGCATGTTTTCCCGAGCCAAAAATCTCAGCAAACTCAACATGAAAGACAACCAATTATCCGCTTTACCTCTTGACATAGGAACTTGGACCAACATGGTTGAGTTGAATTTAGCCACGAATCAACTGGTGAAAATTCCCGATGATATACAGTACTTGCACTCGCTTGAAGTACTCGTGCTCTCCAATAACATTCTGAGACGTCTTCCCGGCTCGATTGGCGGTTTGAGCAAGCTTCGCGTTCTAGATCTAGAGGAGAACAAGCTCGAACAGCTGCCGAACGAGATCGGTTTCCTCCATGATTTGCAGAAGCTTATGGTTCAGAATAACCTTCTCCAAACACTGCCACGTGCAATCGGTCATCTTACCTCACTGACGTACCTCAATGTTGGCGAAAACAACGTTCAGCACATTCCCGAAGAGATCGGTACCATGGAGGCGCTCGAATCGCTTTATCTCAACGATAATCCGCTGCACGCTCTACCTTTCGAGCTAGCTCTATGCAGCAACCTCCAGATCATGTCGATCGAGAACTGTCCTCTGAGTCAGATGCCGGCCGAAATCGTTATCGGCGGGCCATCGCTGGTTATCCAGTACCTCAAAATGAAGGGACCCTACCGGAGCATGTGAACAACGACGAACTGTCTCGATGATGATTTGACGATTTTGACGGTCCTATTGAGATGTTTCTCGCGGATGAGAACTTCGAGACGGAAAATCCGAAAGGGGAATCCGAAAAATTAAGCCATCCATAGACAGCCAGAAATCAATGGTGTGCCATAATTTCCGGACGCAAGCGACAGACGCCGGGATTATCGTCAAGACATGGCTGATGGATCCTACTGGCTCAAAATTCGGAACTTGTGGAACCATTGGAAGAATCGGGGGTCGTACGGACTGTGGGCCCCGGCATTGACTAGTGGGAAACGACTCATCGACTCATGTCTTGACGGAAGGAGCCGGAACATCTCCTTCCGATTTCCCGAGGCTGCTCGACTATCTGTATGTTCTCAAGAGTCGATAAGTGCATGTTGTGTTGCTGCACGCAATACTGTTTATGCTCGTTCCCGTGTCGTGCTGGTAATGACATCGATTCATCAACTGATCATTCGGAAGATTGTGCGCTCGATACATGAAAACGACTGTGATGGAAATTATTCGCTACCGATCGATGCGATCGCGAGGAGACTCGGAGACGCTGCAAACTTCGACTCCGCTGAAGTTTGTCCAGCGCAACGGCTCGGAGTTTTGATTCTACTGATGTTGCCATATGCCATTGTTGTGTTCGGTCGCGAAACGACGAGATGTTGTTGAAGTTCGATCCGAGCATGGGGAATCGATCGAGTTTGGCGAAACGTCGACAACTCGGGTACCTTTAACTCCGGGGCTCCAGTAGCGCGGGGCATGGGAAACAGCTGACCGAATATAAATCTCTGCGTGCTTTACTGTGCGAGAGGGTCGATCCTATCTCGAGGTGTGAGGGTTCGCGCGTCGTTCCGAATACCGCCCCGACGGAAGCAAGAGGAGGAGGAGGAGGGGGAGAATACCGATTCACGGTCATGGAGGGTGAATGCCGTCCTCAGGCAGGACGACGAATTCTTGAATGATGACGTCTGGGTTAGCACGGCCCAATCTGAGGGAATTGTTGACCGATCACTTGAGACGTTCGCTCCTTAGCCAGCGATGTAGCGAGTTTGATGTCCACTGTTGAATGGTAAACAAGATAAACAGCGAACGACGAGACTATAGGTTCGTTGATGTTGATTGTGTTGATGATGATGATGATGATGAGCGATCCCTGAGAGTACGAGCGAGAAAGGTTCTGAATTCCGAAGAATGTGAGCGAGCTACGCTCCCGGGGGTGTTGTTGAATGCTGTACGAGGATTTGAAATGTCGAATGAGGTGAAGGAGCCACGTCGTGGCAACGCAGCGGATTTTGAAATATGTATGCGTAAATCACATTATCTGGAAGAATGGTGAAATGACTGAAACGGCAGTGATAAAGGATTTGTTAATGTTGCAGGAACAAAAAACTTGTTGCTTCACCCAGTTATGAACGTAGCTTCAGACATGAATACAAACACACAAGGATACGTCTGCGAACATACGTCTTAACGTATATGAAACGATACGGATGATCTTTTACTAATGGTTGAATGACGGCTATTGGCTATTGCTGTTGCCGAAACCGTCGTCGCGGACGTTCGGAGCGTTGCGACGATTGAGGGTTGAATTTGAAGTTTGACCTAGCTTCATCTCGATGTCGGGGACTCACGGATGGATCGATGCTTTCGTCCTCGGTCTCTCCATCCTACTGTTTTTCCGGCGGATGATCGGAGAGGATAATCATCGGAATTATCTCACCATCTCTTGTTATGAGACTTCGGACGTAAATGGATTATTCGTTCGTTGTATTAGTTCATAGAATATGAATTGTTGTCGTTTCAAGCCGTGTATGATGTACCAGCATCTAATTAACAAATGTTATGCGTGCACTTCTGCAATCTGTAACTCGTATGACTGATTGTTCGACTGTGTCATTTGATCGCAGAGCAAGACAGCGGATGCTGCGATTCAAAGGCTGAATAAGCGACGGCGGCCACCCGGCCACTAAGCACACGGCGCAGCGGTCGCTCACATAAGATAGTAAACAAAATACCCCAATGTTTACATTGATCGATGGCTTCTTTTTTCGTTATTACAGTCTGAGTCCGACGCCGTGGAGAACCGGCTGGAGGCGAAAAGGAACAAACAGACAATCGAAGTGAGGAATCCGAGCGTCATAGGGACTAGGGCCAGGATATCACGGCCAGTCTTGGCTCCGGGTTTCTTCGGAATAAGGAGTCAGGGCAGTGTGGGAACTTAAGCCAGAATATCACGGTCGAGTGACGAGCCAAAATGAAGCGAGGGGTCTCAACGGCGCGGCGTGCCGCCTCCGCCTGCGGCTGACCAGCATAGGGGATCGTTGACAACTCAGCAGCAGTGGACGGTCGGCGAGCAACGTATTTTCTCCTATAGGAAGGGAAGCTGCGTGCCTGATCGTTCGAAGCAAAACTTCAATACCCGGAAGCGGCAGCGGGGCAGAGTGCACCGAAAAGGACTCTGCACCGAAGGAACTTATGTACGCGGTGCAAATCCGCTTGCTTTCCCTCGTCAAATTCGGAAGTCAGGTGTCGCTTGCTTCTCGTAGATGCAAGCGGGACTCTGATTGTGACCAGTTCTCCGTCTTCCACTTCGAGATTTTCTTCTGACTCTTCCTCGTCCATAGGCTCTCATGGTGCTTAGTCTCAGAAACACACGGTTTCGAATTATATTCTCTCCTCTCTCCGTTTTCACTGCATAGGTTTTCCGATAAAGTCTCCGCATAAGGTTTCCAGCCTCCCAATTACCCCCGCAAGCAAAGAGTCGCACTGATGCAAGAAACCGTCAAGCCTCTCCAGAGCTTTCGGAACTAGGGCTCCTCGGTCGAGATTGCTTCCCTGTCTGATTGAACGGCACATATCCGTTCATACTTCTTTGTGAACAGATTGAACGTTCTCATGGATTCTTCCGGATAGACTCCATTTGATCGAATCCGGTCCTACCTCTCTCCGTCGAGCGACTTCGACTAATATCAGCCACATGGGCGAGAAGACGAACAATTATCATGAGGCGTATCGGAATATATTATCAAACTTTCATTCCTGCGTTTGCTTTCGATTCCCCCCTACTCTTAGGGTAACCGGCTCCTTCAGATCCTCCTCATTTTGCACAGCGTCTCCCTAATGACAGAACGCTTCTCGCGATTACCCTCGGTAGCCCTGGACTTTATCACTGGCTGAGTATCGACCGCCACAGAATGCGTGGTACAAATGATCGGAAGGGGTGTTCTTCATGAGCGGCTTTTGTCCTCCCACATCTGGTGAGGATGAGAGGAAATGAGGAGAGCGTCCAGAAGGCGACGCGGGCAGGAACGGTGGGGGGGGGGGAAAGGGGCATCAGTTCAGTCGGTCATCTGAAATATTGATTTGACGACTCCTTTCGTATCTTACGAAGATTTCAGAGAGGGGAGCAGTGTGCTTGAATAATAGCAATGAACATAATACAGGGGCTCGGAGTTTCTTGCCAGTTCGAGACGGCATACGGAAACGCCCCTACGAGTTCGGGAAAACAGACGACGGCGAAGTACTTGAGCAGGTTGTCCTGGCTGAGAATGCGACATATTGGAATGTTGACCACAGAAGGACCGAGCCAATTGATATACGGAAGGCTGGAGGGAGCCGGAAATCTGTTGGCATCATGTGTCATGTATGTCCTGAGTCGAAGACAACCTCTCCGTCAGACAGAGGCATGCACCCGCAGCTCGACCATGCTGCGACGGACGTTTTTCTTTCGTTCGGGAGGCCCCTGGATCTCGTCGGGATACACTGTACTTCGCCGGGGGAAAACCCCTACTCCGGAGCCTGTCTTGGGAAATGTTGGATCTCATACGTATTCCATGTCGAATAAAGAGCACGATCTAAGGAATATCCCGCAAAGGATAAAAGATTTGCGTTCTACACTTGGAAATTTTTGCACAGGGAATCTCGATTCGCTCGGCAAAATAATTTATTTCAAGATTTTCCCTCCCTAATATTCGAGTGGGGAAACTTCATTCTCTGAGCAATTCGGGTGCTTCGAGTACCGTGCTCGGCATCTGGACACGGTCGAAAATATCGTCTCTCGGTCGAAAATGGAACTCAAATAGCATCAGCATCATCACCAACAACCAACGGATCTCTCGTGTAACCGTGATAATTATATGAATGACATCGCGATGGAACTTTTGAGCTTCGAGTCATAGAGCGGCCTCAAGGTCGCAGAGTTTCTCCTCTCTCTGCTCTCAGTCACGGGCTCCTCCTTCTCACTTTTCCTGCTCCGATCGCTGAACAGCTCTGTATCTACTATATAACTATTTACACTCATGGTGCTGATCTATTCGACGTAACGTTCCGCGAGGAGTCTCCGGTATATAAGCGACATGTAGACTCCTAAGACGATCAGGACAAAGAGGTCATCGAGGAATCCAAGGAGGCCGAACATTGCTTCCGGGACGACATCGACGGGCGATAGAAGATATACAAGAGCCAGGAAGAAACATACGGCGATCCTGATCCGGAACATGTACATTAGGCCTCCGAGAGAGAAGAATTCGCTTGCCAAGTGGCTCAACAACAGAGGGAGATCCCGAACGTGCTCCCAGAACTGAAAAGAAAAATATTTGATCCACGATTCGGAACCCCTAGGTGGATTAACACTTAATCAAACCATAATTGACCATATCCTATGGGGCTTGGAAGTGACCGTGCTGCCTCGGGCAATCGGAACCCAAGAGAGAGAGGAGTGAAACTGAGCCTGGAGTGTCTTGGAAGCTCTCATTGCGTCCGTCGAAAATCATGTTCAAGAGATTACCACACGGGAGAGATTGAACAGGGAACAGCGAACTTCATCCCCCTTACAAGCTGGCAGCAGCTTAGAAGAGGGATGGAGGGGGCCCAATGAGCATCGATTGATTCCACAGATATGCCACGAAGATTCGCGGTCGTCGGAAAAGGTTCCTATCCTCGGAGCGGTGCTCGGAGTTTCGTTCCCGGAAATCGCTCAACGTAATTCGAGGTAGATCTTCGGTGGCCTGACAGGAATCAGCACCAAGCAAAGGATCTGCAGGCTTCGCCAGGCTGGTGGCTGCTTGTAAGAAGTAGCAGATCTTCAGCACAGAAGCGCCGGTGGCGACGCTCCCCTTCTGCAATATTGCTTTCTGATTCGACGCTGAGTGGAATCCTTCATCTTATCGATGATTCCGTCGGTCTGAATTAACTCATCCATGGGCCAGACTCGAATTATTCAAACGTCAATTATTTTCAATGGGAATGGGAATAAACAATTCATCGGATAGATCCCGGGATACACCCGACACCGATGTGGATTTGCGGTGCATATACTATATGCGATATCTCCCGCAGGGGTCCGCACAGTTTTAGCGTTCCCATCGAAGGGCGGTTCTACCGAATCATCACAACACTTTTCCGTGAACAGCGCTACAGCTCGGGCTTGGAAATAAATATATGATCCCCTGAATGCTCCTTTTCAGAGGACTCCCGCGACTCTTCTCATGCTCACTTTTTCGGGCTGATCCACACAGCCAAGGTTTAACGTCCCGGGTACTGTTATTCACATTGCTTCCGAGGACGGATCCATAGAGCAAATGTACCCAGGAGGATCAAGGCCGAGTACCTGGATCGAACCCACACCGCCTCCCGCGCGAGCGGCGTCGTTGCGGCATTTCACGAAGTCCATTGGTGCCCATAGGAGCCGTAAAGGGCGGCACCTTCAGATGGGAGAGCTCGGAAAATATGGAAATTTCGGAATGTTTTTATTTTTAAAGGTATTCGCTGTGGCTGAATGGTTCCAATAGTACTCTCTTATGTGAGTTGGGTCTATTGAGCGCGGGTAAGGCTAGTCTCTTCGAGAAAAAAATTCTCGCCTGTTTACTCAAACGTTACTTTAATAAATCGGCCTTTAGCTCCTCAACGAGACGTTCTAGAGTGAATCGCCTAGCAAACAAAAGATGCGGGATCGAAAGAGCTTTCCAACGCCATCAAGCAGTCCGAAATCACTTCAGCCGTTTAGCCGCAATCGTCGATTTAAGGAGAAATTTTCGATTTTCGGAGTGAAGGAGCCGAGACTCAAAGTTGCCAATATGCTCAAGAGTTGCCTATCCGTCCACAGAGCTCCTAAAGAAAATTTCAGGAAAATCGGTCCAGCCGTTCAAAAGTTATGAATTTCCGTAGAAATCTACCACTGTGCGTCGGTTCTTCTCATGCTCGGATCATCTCTTCAGTCCCAGGGCTCCTCCCCTCTCAACATGTGCAAGATAGTAACTTCTCGAACCTTCAAAGATTGGTCGATTGTGAAACCAAGTGCGTCATCGAGAAAGGAAGCGGCATGCAAAATACTTTCTCGTGTTTTTATCCGAGAGCTCTCTCTACGGGCGGCGTGTCCCGAACCCGGGGAGGGGGAGGGGAGTGTGTGAAAGAATCATGGTACAAATAAGCTTGGCGAACAAACTTACGGGTCGTGGCTCCCCGGAATATCGTCGATTGTAGAAATTGATTTGCCTCATCAACACCCGTCGAGCTTCATCGTCCGCGACGGGTTCGAAGTTCCTAAGCAGAGCCGATACGTGCTGCCGGCACGTTGGACACGAAGTCGTCGGCCGTCTTGCGGGGCCTTGAAGCCATTTAATCAAGCATTCCGCGCAAAAGCGATGCCCGCAGTTCGTCGTCAGGGGAAGTCGTATGTCTTCGAGACAAATGAGACATTTGTCATCAGAATACGAACGCTGGAAACGACGCAGACCTGGGTGAGCAAGGTTTCAGCGCTGGGCGGATTCGAGTGAAGCTTCGGAGAGCCCGGAGCTTCCTCTGGGATTTGGGAAATGAACGCATACGATGATTGGGGCGGTCAGGTAACTTACGTTGGCTCTTTGCGTCACTGCCGTTTGCTCCGCCGGAGGTGGGGGGTTCTGCCGCGCTTGCCACCATTCTCCAATCCACCGGAAGTCCATCGTTCTCCTGCAAATATCTGGATACTTGTGCTGTTTCCGATGCAAATTGGATGCGATCGGGCAAACTAGATGATCACTCATCGTTATCAGCATCATCGAGACACGTTGCATAAAACAGAAAATCGGGGGACCCCCGAGAATGGTTTGTCGCTGCTTCGGGAATGAAAACTGAGTGCTCACCATAGGTGGTGGAGAACCCCGGCAAGGAACACGATTGTAACTAGTGTAGTTGTCAACACCTGTGGAGGTAGGTCAGTTTTATTCCGCTAGTTCAAATCTCGTAGCTTAAACTTTTTCGGGCTGACCCACACAGCCAAGGTTTAACGTCCCGGGTACTGTAATTCACATTGCTTCCGAGGACGGATCCATAGAGCAAATGCACCCAGGAGGATCAAGGCCGAGTACCTGCATATTTTTCCGGCGATAGGGATCGAACCCACACCGCACAGTGTGGCCAAACCCGATTTTAGGCGGCAGAAATCGAAAATGAAAAATTTTGAAAATTTATGTCGTGGCTTCTTGGAGGAAGTATGGGGACCTCAGAAACACATACCAATCAGAAACCGAGCACTTGAATCTCTGTGGAGAGACTCTGGAAAGAGGAAGTTTTTTTTGCTCCGGACTGTCACTTTTTTCTTCCGATTCGTGCTGACGCTCGAGTTTCCGTGGAATCGATTCAGAATTGAGCGAACACCAAATCGTGAGTAAGATTGAGTCTGAAACTCCACGTTCAGCGTTTCATTCGACGAGAATATGCAAATTAGAAGTTTTTCTGAGTGCATCCTTTTTTGCGAAAAAATCCTGATTTTCATGAAATTTCACCGCCAAAAAAGTATATGGACCAGGGCGGACCCGGGCGGCTCATGGGTCGGAAAATCTTCTTTCACCCTCCCTCCTTCCATTTCCGAAAAAAAAAACCAGCAAGTTTTGGCGAACGTGGATGCGTGCTGTTTTCAGATATTCGAATTTGGGTGCCCCGGAGGACATTTGTGGAGACAATCTTTAACTCCCGGAAGAACGAGTGCGTCGATCGGTTGGAGAAACTCATTTTGAGTCATGCTCATGTTGAAATTGAGCAACTAAGCAACAGATCTCACATCAGAAAGCAGATCACCAGGCATGTGTCCCGAGTGAGGGGAAAAATCGAGAGACATAATTCAAAAGCGGAACGTTTGTTCGAAAAAGAAGCCGAATGGCTCGAAGCCAGAAACTTCGAATTCATCGTGCACTACACTGAGGTACCCGCACAAGAAGACGTGCCCGAGGAGCCGGGACCATTAAGAGCGTCACAAGGGACACCTCGAGCGGGACGTCCAGAGAAAAATTTATCGGACTTGGCGGAGAGGACAAAACGGGACAAAGTCAAAGATCTTCTGCCTGCCGGACCTTCTAAGTTATTGTACGCGGCTTACCGCTCAGTGTTTGCTACCGGAGACCGAAGCAGCGCCAAACAGATCAAAAATGTCGGTACTCCCACGAGCGAAACTCCGAGTATCTGCAAAAATGCGCGAACCTGTGGTTCAGTAGAGACTTTGGCTCTATACCTCGACTGCAAATGGAGCACGCGATCCTACGGTCGCCTACGGAAGAAAACTGTTTCCTTAGGTCATTCTCTGCTACCATCCTACAAAGGGTTCAGAGAGCCAAGAAATTCTGCCTCCCGTCCACGGATCGTCCAAATTGCCGGCTAAGAATTCTTTCTTCACCTCTTCTCTGCCCCGTTTGGACGCAGAACGATGAATGAAGGCTCAATCGAGCTCCATTGAACAGGTGTGGCCGAGATTGGAGGAGAATCCCCCATATCGATGCGATACGGCGTGCTCCCCAAGCACGAGGCATGGAAGCCATGTTCTACCCTCAGTCGCCAGCAGATAGAGAGCTCACTATTTGTGAGCAGCCCAAGAGCCAGATATCTCCTCTGATGACTGATACGAGTTCGTACTACGAGAATAATCCAAAAAACTCACTGAAATAATTTCTGCCGCCTAAAATCGGGTTTGGCCACACTGTGCACCGCCTCCCGCGCTAGCGGCGTCGTTGCGGCATTTCACGAAGTGAAACGCACGTTTGCACGAGTAGTGACAAACGCGCTAACCACTCGACCACCCGTCGGTAAATCTCGAAGCTTAGCGAACATGAACGGCCAGCTTGGATCTTGAACGCGTGTTCCGATTTTCTCGCAAGGGCGAGAGATTCAGAGGAGAACACGATGCTTCTCGTATTTAGATATTCAGACAGGAGCCGGTTTACGGGTATTCAGCCCCTGTGGGCTGACCTCGAATTTTTCGGCCAAAGCCTCCCTCTGTTCACATATGCTTGAAAGGGGTCGAGTTCAGATACCGTCTCCGAAGCCCTTCTCGGGATTCCGACGCCGGGTCGATCGTGGAACGTATCTGCTCTCCGAATGGCGTTTGACAGACAGTTGACTTCACGAAGGAAGCCTCGGTCATTAGCAGTGAATCACTTTTCTACGTTGCATTCGACACAGATCTCTTCCTCAAGTACTTGAAAGCAAAACACTGTCACGCTGACTCGAGCTCGAAGCCATACCGAGGACCACCTGTACACGTTAATTTGCCAAATTATGATTTCCTCTCCTTGCACGTAATCCGTGCCTCGGTCGATCCCCTTCGTCGGGCTCAGACAGCTTCCATATCCCAGCTGATCGCGCGTCAACCGTGACTCATACGGTAAGTTTCACGCTCAGTCGGCCGCATCTCAGCACAGAAATATCGTGGGTCGAGGGCCAATCCACTAACCTCATCCCCAACCCCTGCAAGAGTCGAGGGATCCTCGTTATCGCTCATCCTCGCAGCTTCCTTGTGGAATCTTCCGTCACCGCCTTCCGTCGATCGTTCTGACTTCACAGCTCCTTCTCTGCTTCGTATGTTTTTGTTCCTTGAAATTCCCGTGTGTCCCAAAGATACACGAACAACTGGTACAGGGGTGCCGCTGCAACAGCACAAGATCGATGCAATATTTTCGACTCAACATACGAAGCGAATGTCTGATCACTGGATGTGCTTCATCAAGACTGGGATGAGATCGGATGGAGAACACGGAATAAGATTCGACGTAGGCTGCTTGCTGGCACTATTCCTCGTACCTTGAGGTCCACGGCCAGCATAGCAGCTGATGGTGGCGCTAGTTTCTCTCTGCGCACCCGGAAATCGAAGCTCGTTCCGCAGCCCGCGGGATCAACTGCATGGACCACGGTGCCGGGTCGAATGTGGGCTCATTTTGGACGTAATTGATAAACAGGGAATTGGAAAGCTTGTACTGGCACACAAGATTGGTTAGTGAGATAGGGTAGACGGCAGTAGGGTCGTCTCCGCTGTCGCTCAGCGTCGCCAAGGCGGATCTGAAGCTCAGCCACCACACTCGTGAAGAATCGAAGAAGCACTCGGGTAGAGTTTCCACAAGACAGTGTGTTTATTGATTGAAAAAGGTCGTTTCTTATACTATTGTCTAAGAGAGAGGGGAACCTATGTTGGGGCGCCGATCCGGCACCCCTTCTACTTGATTGATGCGCACACCCCCGTACACTATGGGTCCCCATAATTGAACGGTGGGCTCTCTCGAGCCGAGCGCTTTGTCGGCACTTGTGGTCGTGCGCAAGCGTATGCGGAGCCGCAAACCGGGGTCCAATGAGACCCGGATGTAGTTAGATATGCGAATCCGAGATCGGCTGACTTCTAGCTAGCTTCTCTTGAAGACGGCTCAATCCATTTCGGATGATTCCGTCCCGATGACAGGTGGTTCGAGGCGAATGTTTGAGCGGTCTTCCAGAGATTGAAGATGCGTCCTCGCGGGGTGGCTCGGAGGCATCGCTATCTATGTTTTTCTAATTTCAACAGTAATGAGACCCTGACTCCATGAATTCTTGAACGAAGAGAGTCGAGTCAGCTTCTGCAGCTGAGTTGATCATCAAACTCTCTACAATCCACATAATAAAAGCTCTTTGGTGTTGCTGCGCTGCGAATTACAGGCATGTCTTCATTCTCGAAGTCTCGCTCTCGCGAAGGTTCGGAATCCGGCTGGGGAGAGATACTAGCTGGAAGCGATGAAAGTGCAATCGATGCGACGTTACTTGGTAGAGACAATTCTGACTGAGCTCGCGCGGAATGCGGTTCGCTGGATTCTCATCCGATTCCAGCTCACAACAGGGCAGATGTCTTTGTCTAGGAGCCCACGGGGCCCTGGGGACCTGATTCCGGTCGGTAAATCATTAGCATGGAGCGGAGTTGATCTGAAGGTCCATTTTCGCATGCGGAGAAGCGAAGTTCTCTTATCTGGATCCCTTTTCCGAAGGAGACCTCGGAAATTCAAAGAGAAAGACTGACTCAATCCGATGAATCAACCGTGGTATCTGATAACTGTGATTTCTCTAACGGCTATGACAGTTGGCCAGTGGTCATGCCGTGAAATGAAGCCCTGAAAATTGGTCCTCTGGTCCGTCGAGACAGTCGGATGCCGGACTCCGACCACACTGGTTCGATGAACCGAAGCAATCCGACGCTCGATAGTGACCGGAGCCATGCAGGTCCTGTGGAGAGCTTCGTGGAGATATGATACAATCTGAGCCAGACGACGCATGGGAACGGATTATAGAATTGCTGAGAAGAGACTGATAGAGAGGGTCTGTTGTCACCTCATACTACTCTCCTGTTCTCCTGCTCGGTATTTAGCTGTAACGAGCTCATCGATCATGGCTGGCTCGGACACCCGGCCAATACAACACCATCGTAGCAGTACTTACCCTCATACTTACCTGGTGCCGGGACCTCCATGATCATTGAGGTGGAGACCCCAGGAGGAGGCTTCGTCATTGCACTTCGACGGGGTTGAGACCTGCCACTCTCCCAAACTGGGAAAGATGGGGCATGTAATTTTTGGTAGTGGGGGGTCTGCGTTCGCGCAACCCCCTCCCCTTTACGACTCGAAAAATATAAAACAGCTGCGCTACTGATATCTGTGTGATTAGGAAGCGCAACTTGAGATTGAACCGGAACCGTCTCAACCCCGGACGCGAGCTCCCATCGGGAAATCTTTCCCGGCGGTCATGAGTCTCTTCCCCCGTGTCGAACTCGCGGTGAACGGATTCGAAAAGCCAAACTGTGTCTGCGCCACGCTCTTTGGGCATGAGCCAGTCGTCCCGTCAGACAGGATTTCGGTATTTTATGCTCAATTTCATCAGTGATTACTAATCAGCATCACTGATCTCGCTTGGAATTTTTCCTCTCGCCGAGCCTGGGTTCCGCCATGCAGGCGGCGCGCGGCTTGGACACGTGCGCTCGATCAGGTCAAGGTACATATACGTATGGTTCGGCGTCGATGCGTAGAGAGGGGACACGGCGGACTCCTGGGGGGAATATATGTGCGACGCCGCCCAGTGCCGGATCCGGAGCATTGATCTCCGGCCTGGGACATCTTTTAAGGATTATAGAGTCCAGGCCACCCGTCGTTTGGATTGATTGGAGAAAGTGTCGTTCATCAGCGCAGTCTCCCCTCTCATCACCTCCGAGACCCAGAGCGCGTGGTTATGTTTCGCAATCGACTCCCGAATACGATACGTTCTATGCAGTGTGGCATGTACTATAACGGACTCCAGTGACCAGCTGGATGATGCTTGTGGTTCGTGTTTGGGTTCACTCGCTCATCGGCTGCCTGAGCGCGCCTTTCGGCATCATCGTGTGAATGCCTCGCCGAGCTTCCACGTGGCCGAGACGGACGCCGAATAATTCCCGATCACATGCCGGATTCCATTTTTCATGATCGATCTAGCCGCGCTTCCTCGCTCTCCTGAACAGGAGAATGATGAATATTGTTTATCTCCGACACCGATCAGAAATCAGCTGTGCGGGTTCCGCGTATTTGTAAACATCAGGAGCTCTGTGTATGAAGGACTGGTGCTCGATCGTTCATATCTGAAGCAGTCCGTTCGCCGTCGAGTGGGATACGCCGTGGAAACACCGTGACGTAGATCGCTCTGAGAAGTATGCGTACCTGAAAAGTATCTACAAATGTCGAGTAGTTCGGTAGACAAGAGGCAGTGGTTCGAATTTCTTCTCGATGAGAACCTCCTGGTCGAACACCTCAAGCAGCCTGATGCCGGTACGTTGGAAATAGTGTCTTACATTGTAATCCGAGCGAAGCCCAACGCAGAATACCATTCATAAGAGAAACTGTGTTCCAGATCCCGGGTCATGGGAGCTCTGTCTCGTGCTGCTCTCTAACAGCAATGATAATCCGGACAAGGCTTTCAAGAAGAAGATGCTCGCGCTCCGGATCGTCGCCTTGAACAAGTGAGCATACGGGGATTCCGGGGAATGCCAGTCGTTGAAAAGCGACGCATTTGAAGCTTGTCGTCGGATGACCTGAGCGTTTTCTTCCCTCTCATAGCTGGGACCTCGGCAAGCTGATGTCGGAATTACCCGTGCACATGCAACAGCTGCTCCTCGGAGAATTCTGCGCTCTCACCAAAACCCCACACAGCAATCATTGGGGAAGTCCTCACGAAGCGTTTGCTTACGCCTTGTACTGTCGCTGGGTCCTACGATACGTGTTCAAGTCGCAAGTTCCGGTGAGTTAAGCGCCCCAATTCGGAATCCTACACACCTGGCACTCATCCAAGGCAATCACAGAATCCAAAACCATGGCTGAGAATCGAGCGGCTTCCCGTTTGCAGGTCAGAGGCCATCGAGGCTTGGTCGTTTCGTTGCCGGGACAGACCGATCCGACATATGTGGCTCCCGACATTCTGGAGAAACTCGAGAAAAGCCTGACAGAAGAAGCAGACCAGTGCGCGGAGTGGCTTCGGGAATTCCTGAAGAGCCCCTCGGTCACGATGGCGACTCATGACTGCTTCAGTCTGCGAGCTCCACATTTTCTCATCGAACGAGGCTGCAAAGCTGACGAAGACACGCTCAAAGCCGAGACGAGTCTCGACCTCGGCAGTTTTCTCTTTTTCAAAGTGCGTATAGAGGAGTTCGATCATGATGAAAGTCGACAGGTTTCATGGATTGTTTGGGTCCGTTCGTTTAATCACTTGAAAACGTAATCCACAGGAACGATACAACGAAGCCCGGGAGCTGCTCGTGACCGCTCAGCAACTGATGCCAAAGAGCCATTCCGATTATCCGAGAGTCGAAGGTTTCATCGTGAATTTCGTCGAGCAAGAGGAGTCCACGGACGAGGAAATGGACCATGAAGACGATGACATCATAAGACGCATCGATAAAGTTCTCGAAGAGAAACCAACCGAGGAACGATTCCTCAATGAAACGTCCTCTCAAAGCTCCGTCGAAACTCGGCTCCTCATCTCGCAGAGTGCCAGCGAGATACTGAAGCTCGCCGATCAAGTTCCAAATGGTGAACAGCTGTCATGGATATATGGCCGGTGTGGAAGTTGTGCCCTGAGCTGGCCCGATCAATTATTATTATTATTGATCGTGCTAATTCTTCTCGTTCCGATCCAGGACACACACTGAACTCGGATTGGCAGGTGCTCCCCACGCAACTGCAAGGTCTAGTGAAAAACTCGCGGACTCACATAATTCTTGCGAAAGCGATCGAGCTCAGGCGTCTCAAGAAGTTTTCTGAATGCTCGCAATTGCTGAAGCACCTGATATCTGCGTTTCCAAAAGCCGACCGATTGCAATGGGAATTGGCGTACACTCACATCATGGAAGGGGTGAACATTCTCCCATCTGTGGAAATCATTCTCGCGGGACAACGAGCCCAAGACATGCCAGTCGGAATGGTAAACACCGCCATCATCGAGCTCCTCAACGAAGAGAGATACGAAGCCGCGGCGAATCAAGATGCTAGAGGAGCGATTATGGCCGTAGTGCGACCCTTAGCCTTCTGCTGTTTGCGGATTAAGGAGTCGAATCATGAGCAGGAACTCTGGAAAAACGTCATATCCTTCCTCCATGTCAAGCGCAATCACGCGGATGCCGATGGATGTCAAGCGCTGATATTCATAATCCGACGCCTGAGGAACAAGCTGGCCAAAGGAATCCTCATATCGCTCCTCGCCCACCTCTACAATGTTTTGAGGTAGGTTTCTCAGTACTTCTCACTCCAATGGGGAATCAAGGGTCTGCGGCGGGTCTCATCGGAAGAAGCTCCGCCCATCCGAACTCCCCCGGAAGCGGGTCGGAAGCGAGAAGCCCACTCAATGACATTCGATCAATCGCAGGGACGATTCGAATACAAGCATCTCCCACGAGTACCCCCAACTCTGGCCACCGTCGCTACAAGACGCTCCTCATTACTGTTTGGATACATGTGCGCACCTTCTGCAAACGTGTTTGCACGGAGCTCGATCGCCGCATTGGCTGAAGACTCATGCCGACCTCTGCTTCGATCAGAACTATTTCTCGGTGGCTCTGAAACACTACATCGAGACACTCGTATCGGGTTGGTGCTAGAAATTCTTATGATTCCATGATCCTGAATTTTAGAGAGGCCTCGAAGGCGGAGGCTGTGAATTGAATTGCGTTCTGTTCCCAACCGAGGCATCCCTCTCTCCTTGCAGTGACGAATTTCTTCACGGCACCTTGTTCGGTGCCAGGACTCGTCGATGACACCCTCTATCGGCGGATGGCGCAGTGCTGCGCGAAGCTCTCCTGTCACACGCAAGCCGCCATATTGTTCCAATTCATGGCTGCTCCGGATTACGCCGCTACCTTCAAGTCATTAAACGAGAAAAATTGTAACGACAGCTGCGACTCGCTGTACAAGTCAGTATTGGCTCGTGACTTTCGGAAGAATCCCGCCGTGCGGATGAAGTTCGATGGTAGTACCTCGACTACGAAGTCTGATATATTTGTCGAATTCCAGATACATTTGGGACACTAACATCCTCGAGTTCCTAGCGAATCTCCACACGCGGAGAGGCGAAATTGAAGCTAAGAAAGCAGTCTTATCCCACATGTCCATGCTGGAACTGAACTCGAACAATCCGAAGAGAGTTCTCGAAGACGCCGCCGCACGGAGGAAATGCGCCTTCTTGAGGACGTTAGCTAAGCAGTACTTCCTATAAGCGATTTGTAAATTTTGTATATGATCCTACAGTATTCGAACAGAGAAAGAGAAGAAAAAAAATGTCTCATGAACCATGAGATGTTGATGGCTTCTGGAGAGCTCCTTGTAGCGTCGATGAGAGGACGATTCTGTTCAAATTGTTCATGGCGGCCTCGCGGGTGTACCGGATCCTCGTGAAGCCCGGCGAGCAAAACGTATCCAACAAGAATTGATTACAGACCTCCATCCAAAAGTTGGAATCAATGCAAAAGTCGGAGACCCGGTTCCATTGATATTCCGGAGAGAATCGGTTCCATTGATATTCCGTACGGCTCTGCTGAAGCCGTTCGACCTCAGCGAGAACCCCGATTCTAGAGCGGCACTTCGTGATTTTATCAAGCGATATATCACTGAATCAGTGGGATGAGAATCCATCTCTCGTGCTCGCGGTGGGGATGAACATTTAGCGAAAATCTTGTTTTTCAGCCTCGACGAACTCGTCTCTTGCTCATGAAACTCTCTGGCAACAACTATGACTTGACGACGTATGGTGTCATGAATTCATCGGGTCATTCAACGGCTTCCATGTTCGCTCCTATCTAGCGTCATAAGTCCCCATGACAAGACTTTCAACGTGGTCTACGAGCGACAGATGGCTACTGAGAAGTGGCGATGATCACTGTCCAGTGCATCTCGAGACGGGAGTTGAAAACAAAAGAGCTCCGAACCCCTGCCCTGTGAGAGGAGTGAGGTATCCATCTGGTCCCCGCGAGCCAGCTCGGACACGCATGGGCCTCGAATGAGAAGATACCGGTCAAGAGCCAACGTGTACTAGATCGGAAAAGTTTATTTCGACTCGAGTTTCTTTTTACATAAACAACTGAGGTGTGGCGCATCGAATGGCCGGAGGGAGGTCTATCAATTCCTAGCCTGCGCTCGAGCCTGGAAATCAGCAATCCTGCTCTCAACGATAGGTCTAAAGTGACGAATCAAGCCCTGAACCGGCCAAGCGGCTCCGTCTCCCAGGGCGCAGATAGAATGTCCTTCTATCTGCTTGGAAATTTCGTAAATCATGTCGATTTCCTCTATTCTGGCATCACCTATAAAATGACGTTAGCATAAGACCGCGACGGCGAAAACTCATGTCCTCCAGGAGGAAGAACGGCAGAAGGAATAATATAGAAGCCGGAGCTCGAACTCATCTGGGTGTCCACGAACCTCTCACGAAGCGCTCCATTATCTTGTTCATCCAACCCACTCCCTCTCGACAGGGAGTGCATTGTCCACAAGACTCGTGCTTGTAGAACTCGATGAGTCGATGAATGGCTCTGATGATATCGGTCTGTTTATTCATCACGATGATCGCAGCGGTCCCAAGACCGGTTTGGGCCTCAACCAGGGCGTCGAAGTCCATGAGGACGGTGTCGCAGACCGATCTCGGGATCACGGGTGTGGACGATCCGCCTGTTACGAGAGGAGGGCGTCATTTACATCGTCCCTCATCATGCTAGGTACATACGTAGATCAACACGTGCATAATATTCAGCGCTACTCTCGCCTCCACCAATGCATCCCTATCGATAGGCATGGGAATGGGAGATGAGAGCGGGATTCCTCAGAGTCGCATACCGGGGATGACGCAGAGCAGGTTATCCCATCCACCGATCACTCCTCCCGAGTGACGTTCGATGAGTTCTTTGAGCGGAATGCTCATCTCCTCCTCAACGGTGCACGGATTGTTGACGTGGCCCGATATGTTGAAGAGCTTCGTTCCGCTGTTGCGGGTTCTTCCGAAAGAAGCAAACCAAGCGCCTCCTGAGAGAAACGAATTCCAAAATTAGGTACCGCTCGCATGAGTGGAACCTCTCAATTTCGATGAGCTTGCCGACACTATTCCGGGGGATGGAGTTCTCACGGACCTCTGCGACAAATTGTCGGAGCCACAGCGACCGTCTCGACGTTGGTCACGGTCGTTGGACATCCAAAAACACCGACGTCGGCAGGGAACGGGGGCTTGAGCCGAGGCTTCCCTTGTTTGCCCTCGATTGACTCGATGAGAGCAGTTTCCTCTCCGCAGATGTAGGCTCCTGCACCACGATGAACGTACACGTCGAAGTCGTAGCCGCTGTTGCAGGCGTTCTTCCCCAGAAAGCCAGCTTGGTAGGCTTCCTTGATCGCTATTTGGAGATTCGACGCTTCGTTGTAGAACTCGCCACGGATGTAGATGTAGGCCGCGCGCGCGCCCATGGCCCTACCAGCGATGAGACATCCTTCGACGAGGGTGTGCGGATCGTGTCGCATGATCTCCCGGTCCTTGCATGTCCCAGGCTCCCCCTCGTCGGCATTGACGACCAAGTATCTGTAATTTCAATGGGAAAACTAAGGAGGTGAGCTTTGCTGCCGTGACGGACCGTCCCCCACGCCGGTCACTCCGCGAGAGACCGTCATGAACACGGTTTTCGATCATGAAGTATTGCCTCTCAAAATATCTGCGACGATTCGAAAAATTGGAATACGAACTTCGGGCGTCCGTCGGAAGGCTTATTCATGAAACTCCACTTCAAGCCAGTCGGGAATCCAGCGCCTCCCCGACCCCGCAATCCCGAGGTCTTCACTTCGTTGATGATCCAGTCCGCTCCCTTCTCCACGATCTCCTTGGTCTTGTACCTGTGGAATTGACACAAGCATCGCATTGCGCCCAGATGGGTAAACTATTCGAGACTCTTCCCGGATAACAAAGGTGCCGAGAAATTTCGTCTGGGAAGAAATCTCACCACTCTCCACGGGACATGGCGCCCTTGAGGCGCCAGTCGTGGCGTCCATATAGGTTCTGGAAGATACGGTCTTCATCCTTGAGAGGTCCTGGAATACTGAGCAAAATGTTGACGGCGCACGGCACACAGATGCTCTTCCTTGACGCTTTCGCGGAGGAAAGCTCCAAGATTATTATAGTCAACTTATATCGGAACTACTGAGTCCATGCAGTGACATGAGCTACAAAGAGGGCAGCGCCGCACGTCGATGTGCCTCAGGTCGGGGGTAAGTTCAGGCTCGTTTTTTTCTCGACGGCAAGTGACAACAGAAACTGATGGACCCAGCGGGCATGTCCGGACTTGTTCCCGAGCCTTGACAAGAGTTGGGTGAGCGGGAACTTGCGCTCCGAGCACCATGGCTGGTCAATCCCAGAACTCATTCAGTCTCATTGGGGTCCTGAATTTCCCCATCCGTTCGCTGCGTTGCTTCTCTGCCACTGTCGCGATGCTCCATTCAGAGTAGCTAGGTACTCACCGAACTTGGTTCTAGTCTGCGGCGGGGGAGTCCCCGGAGGAGTCGCGGCAGACGAGGAAAACGCCCTCAAAGAGCCACGAAGGGCTCCATTGCAGCGCTGGAGCAGCATCTGTTCCTTTTTTCCAGGTGTCTGGCACTCTTTTCTCGTCAGTCGAATGGAGGTTAAGGAGAAGTGAGACAGCTGCGCAGCGGCGGTGAGCAACACAAACAGGACCTGTACATCGGACCCAATGCCGCGCAGATTCGAAAACTGGCGACAGAGTGATATTGTATCATACGCAACATTCGCTTCGATTACGAGCATTCTCGAAACGCAAGTGAATCTGCTGATAGTATTGTCGTCCAGTCGATCGATTGATTGATCGATTGATTGATTGATCGCTTCTATCGGTGTGCCTAGACGAAAACTCCCTGATAGTTGACGTCGTCCGATGGATTAGATGGAAGCCTCTGACACGGCTGTGGCTAACCTCGTCTTCTTCGTTACCCTCGAAGGGTACCATTCTCTCACAGACGTCATGGAGTGTACATGAGGGAGCACCTAAAAGTTAGCCGATTCAGGGAAATTCGGGGGAATCAAGGGGGGAACTCAGAGACCTAAGATGTTTTCCCAACCGCTCGATAGCCGTTGCCGCTATCGGATTGAAAGGTTGGGCTCAGAGACCGCTCGCGGGCTTCTCCCAGGCTCCTCATTTGCTTTTCTGATTCCCTCTGAGGAAGTTCCGGATTTCCACGTGGACCGAGAAGACGATAGCCGCAAGCGAAAAATATTCTGGAGAGCGCTACTATGGAGTTCCCCTTCCCCTCCCTGGTCAGGGTTAGGCGGTAGCTTCGGATTAGCCCTATGACGGCAAAATCCTGAATTCAGCAATGCTCCGAGGAGTTGAAACCTCCGGCTGACGCCGCCTTCCTCGATGTCAATGGACTGGAGTATTTCTTAAGCGTGAGTTTCCCGTTGCCAGGGAGTCGCGATCGAAGTTTTCACAAACTGTATGTCTTAGTTCCGACACATGGCGGGCCAGTGAGGGATTCGTGGCAGGAACGCGCTCCCGAAATCCGTAATCGGCCAATTCTGCCCTCAGTTTAATTCCGGATGAGACTCTATTCTTTCAGGCGAACACGGGTAATAATCGGAGGAGAGTCTCTCGTCGAAAACCTTCTCACGATTCATTTACCTCATTTCTCCGAATGTCGCAACTGCCGATGATGGCTTAAGACCTCGCCTCTTCTCTTCTCCATCGACAGCCCTCCGTTCTCTCACGTGATGACGATTCTGAAGTATGAAATGTTTTCTGCACCTCTCGCAACGTTTTGAGCTGGTCGAGAGCAGGGGATTGGAGTCATGTCTCAGGGAGGGCTCTGTAGTTTACGGACCTCTCACAGTGGTGGAAAACTGGGGCTATGCGGGAGCCTCCTCGAAAGGAAATAAAAGGAAAAGTTGTGGGACTCCGCTCCGGCGCAGCACGTCCCGGACCCGGAATACGTGCCCAGCACCGCTGCACCTGTGTTGATTGCTGATCGTGGTGATCTCCCGAGGTGAGTGAGGCTCCTGTAGATTGCCTGAGAGAATATTACCCTCTATTCGCTCCATACGAGTGAAATATTTCCTTGCGAGAGCAGCGGCCCTCATGATCTCCTGGCTCGGAAGTTGTTGCTCAAACTGTTGGGAGGGTCTGAATTTCAAGCCGAAGCACAGGATAATCGCTGAGCCGGCGGTCCGTAAGTACGGTCTAGGACTTCATGAACGTATATAAGCATGTGCAGACTGCGGAGAGAAACAATATCTCGCTCCATGATATGTAATCTTCTGTACCATCACAGAGATCAAGATAACTCCTGCGACGGCTCATCCTTCGAACGATCCGTCAAAAGCTGAGGTAAGTAAAAGGGCTTCGGGAAGTTCACAAGTTGAACAGGAATCCTACTCAATAAAGAGAGGTTTAGAGTTGGGATGGAGGCACAGATTCGCCTTATTAGCTCACTCTTTCCGGGGATGTCCTAAGCGACACTAGGATAAGGAATCAATGAGTCCACACATGGAGCGATCCTTCTTCGCCGAACTTGAGGATATTGGGTGTGGGAGGAATCGGTGAAGATTCGCAATCCTCTTCATTCAAGAAAGACGAGACCATTCTGGGCATCAGCACCAAAGACGAGGACGTCCCTACTGAAATCTCAACCGAGAACGAAGCACCGGACATCCTTGAAGTCCAGTCGCCGATGGACTCGGCCTGCGGGATGACACCTGTGGACGGTGCAAGCGTGGCGAGGATCGTCACGGTCGAGCCCACGAGCCCCACCTCTTCAGCGAGTTGTGAGTCGAATGAAGCAATAAGCAGGAAGTTCCATCCTTAGGTGTTGATTGAATCGCTGGCTGATGTCGAGAACGCCTTTTACAGCTATCGAGAGTCGTGTGGCACCACGACCGAGAACCGCGGTTCTCGCGAGACCCGACACTCGTCGAGGCAGAGCCGCCTCTGCGACCCGGAGGGACTCGGTTTTCAGCGTCAAGTCCGCGTCACCGACCCCGAGCTCAGTGAGTCAGGCGATTCTCGAGATCGACGAAGAGATTGACGACATCCCGATCAGTCTGCAACCGATTACGAAAGTAGCCTAGGTTGAGGAACTGCCTCTCCGATTCTTCGATCCGAACCAGGCAGGAGCCAATGGCGACCGAAATTAGCTCCTGTGGTTGTTTGAAAATCTGTGTTCCCATATTCTAAGGCTTACTCAATTTTTTAATCGATGTCCCTGACTCTTGAGGGGAACTGAAGCGCTCTACCCCGTCGGCGTCGTGCTACTCCAATGAGTGCGCGAATTTCAACGATTTGTATCATATTCAATTCAATTCTCTCATAACTATCGATCCGTTCATACAGATCCCGTATAGAAACGTGGAAAGGTCTAGCGTTACGAGGATCAACTCATATAGGTAACAGCGGGCAACTTCAAGGTCATAAAACCTGGGACTGTCGTAGAACAACTATGGGGAAGCTTGGAAGCGGCTCGGATTGATTTCCAACAGGCATGAATAAATATTAGCTCAAGTCTCCCGTTCCCTCAGTAAAAGATCTTCCTTATGTCAGCGACAGTGGGTCAGGGATGGATTATCGCGGCTCGATCGCATCCCAGTCTTTCACGCGCCGAGAGCTCCCTCTCAGAGAGCGAGTTCGAACAGGATCCGAATATTCATATAGTCCAGATGGATAATTTACAAGGAGTAGAATTGAGTCGCAGTAGACGACTGTTGTTCGATTTGACCCATTTTGAATTGGAGGCGTTGCAGCCACTTCAGGAAAGTTGTTGACACGAAGGCAGCTTCTTCCCGAGTTTGGAGCGGGGGAACCCAATCGAGACACGCCTGGAGCCGCACTCGGAGCTGATTCGGTATTTGGCCTTGGAACGAATAAAGGGCCGGAGTCCACATGGGAAGCAACTGGAACATCGGGCAAAACACAATTCAGTCTTTTGATATCGGCGATGACATGTTAGCGAGCCAGCCTCTTCATATAATAGATGGGACGAGTACCCGAGCCAACACTGTGGAATTGCATTCCATCAGAGCCTCCATCAAGGTGAGGAAATGAAGGCTGACCATATCGGTCAGCTTGGGATTGCAGACCACCTGCAGGACCCCAGGAGTGACTTTTATCCAGAAGTCCGTGAGGACCAGGGTGCACGTGGTATTCTGCTCAGATCCGGGTGGATTGAGTGAAACCATGTGTTCGCAGTACATGGTCCATAGCTGCGACGAAGTTTCTCTTAATGTATGCTCTCGTAATCGGGATGATATATGCATGAGTCTAGAAGCTCGATCTGACTCGATCAGTATTCATTTTCTCGACGGGCACCCTACTCGGGATTTACCTGGCACAGAATGAACGCATGAAATAGCGAAGACATGTGGAGAATGCAGGCCTTCGATTGCTCGAAGAAACCTGCGAGGACCACTTGGATGTGGTCTGCGATATGAGCATTCGCTTCGAGTGGTATTGGCTGGCACGTTATTGTCGAGTGGCTGTGCTGACCACCTGCAGGAGGATTGGGAACAGTTCATTTGGGACTTCAAAGACAAAATAACTATCGGATCGAGCTCGCTATTTCGAACCAGACGGAATAGAGACAGTGTTCTTATCATTTGCTTCGACGGCATCCGAATTTCGGAAAAGCGCTAGAACCTCGAGCTTTGCCCACCTAGTAACGCAGAGTGTGTGAGAGCTCCGACGAGAATCCAGGAAAGGAGTCGTATATGGGCCACGCAATCGGAGAATTCCTTCGGCCTGTGAATTGATCGTCTTAGATATTGCTATGATGATCCGCGTTCTACATTCCTATTTCGATCGATACCGCTCCGGAGGCACGACTCGGCGCTCCAATCCCACTCACCCTTGTTGCGCTGCGTTGGGGGGATTGTACAGCCAGGGAAGGTATTTGCTAATGGCTCTGTTGTCCCTACCGTTAACTGGGGAAGGGATCGGGGGAAGAAAGGATGAGTTCACAGGAAAGTCTCGAGAGGATGTCCCGCGACGCTTCCGGAAAAATCTTCGGAATGTGAAACAGATAGAGTATTTGTTCAACGCCCTACCTCTGGTGATTTCCAGCGCGAGGTATTGGGAGACGCCAGCCTTCAGCTGACCACCCAAAGTTTCCTCGTTCAGCCGACTCGTCGTGCCATGGAAATTGCTCTTGACGCGGCTGAGCGTATGCACATCTGCCAAGAATTCTATGGCGTCCGCGAGGTTCGCTCGGAGACAATCGGCCGCGTTGGTATTGTATTGACTCGTCTGCAGTTCATGCATCAGCGGTGAGTCGTCCAGGATGACATTCGGGCACAGAGCACCGCCGGCGTCTTGCAAGACGAATTGAACGAGCATGAGGAGGTTCTCGTCGGGTATGGACACTTTGAACTTGAGCGCCTGAACCAGTTCGAATACGACAGTCCTCGTCAACAAGTTCTTGTCTCGGTCCTGGAAAGATTTTTTTCCTGAATTTCCTCTTATTCCTCCTTCGCCTTTTCCGGTGCTCACATGGGCTCCCCGGAAGGGAATAAACTGTCAGTACCGAGAACGTCAGGGTCGTTCCTACTCACTCGTTGCATATTTCTGTAACAGAGATGACAGAGCTCCAAAACCTGGTGATAGCCCACAATCGAATGTTCGATGGCGTGACTCAGGATTTTGGAGAATGGTTCCAGGATGGTTTTACACGCGTTTATTCCGGGAGCCTGCAGTGAATTTCGCTTTTGACTAAACGCTCCGATTGAGGGATATGCTTTGCGGGATAGGAGAAAATTTTTCAGCAGAAGGACTAACCTTAAGTATCGAAGTCATTATGCGTAGCAGACAACTCAGGGATGCCACCGAAGTGTTCAACGTGTTTCCGCCTGCGGGTAATTATCGACACTTCATCGGGTTTCTTTCATCACATGCGCTCGGGCATAAGACAGAGAGAGATAGCATGCGGGGAAAATATTTGTGCGCGCCGATCGAGTCGCCCCACCTACCAGACGTTTGTTGTAAGGGGCTCAGAATGAGTATGACTCTTCTCAAGAGAGTATCAAGGTGAGGAAGAAACGTTGACCAATGGCTGACATTGCTGTCCGCGGGTAGGAGTGCTTCCAGGTACGTTGCTACGTTCGTTAGAGTGTGCAAAGTTTGCTCGCGACAGAGCTGTTTGCGTTCGTTGAGATCCTCCACCAGAGTGATCAGAGGCTGCAGTTGATTCAGTTCGTTGAAATCCGCTAGACATGAAGCTAGTACCTTGAAGAAGTCTCGATCTGGAAGCATGGTCAAAATTAACGAGGAGCTCGAAGAGGGTGCGGAACTGAGGCTCGCGCCGAGTCGTATGGGATGAGCTCACCAAAATGTCCTTGGAATATCTGTATGAATATCCCGTTTGCTGAAAGACGATGCAAGGTACATCGGATGAATTGGCAAGCCACGCTATTGCATCCTCCGGGCAAGTGCATGTTGCTGTGGGATGAAAGGATCAGCATTATAGCTCTGCGAATGACCTAGCCTAGTGCAGCGTGTTCTGCGGTTTTCCGATCTCTTGTGTTCTTGAAGCCTCAATTCGAGACTCACCTCTCACTCTGCCAAGCATAAAAATATTGCTGGGCTATTTTTGCGACAACTCGAAGCATGTCGGGCATGATGGGAGCGGCCAAAGACGGTTCTCTATGAATGTAAGTCGCCAACGCCACAATGCATAGACCGATTTCGTCGTGGGCGTAATGCTCGATTATCGCTCCACAGTCCGAGCACCGATCCAGAACGATATCATCGGCAGGACGCGGAACACTCGATGACGAAACGGAGCTCGACCTGCAATGAGTCCCGATTAGTGGTTCCTAGTTTCTCGTCCGGAAGTTCTCTCCGCGAGAAGCGCTCGCCAATTCGGCTATACCTTTTTGCCGTTCCAGAAGTATTCGGTTGAGACTGGAAGTTGACCTCGTTGATTTTTCGTGATCGTCTCAGTTGGGCAGCTGATTTTGCATCGTTCTTCCTCTGGGCGTCTTCGGCTGCTCGTCGTTGCTTTCGTTGCTTGTAATGGAGCTTCGATTTGCTTTCTTCGATGTGACTACCTGTGGAATGCGTTTGCCGTGAATCGTTTCGGAGTTTCTTATCAGTGGAGTTTTGCTTCATCGGAATGAAGGTTCCCGCATTATGCGCCGCTGATTCAAACCTTTATTATCTTCTTCATCGGGGACGGTCAGTCCAGCGGATTTCGATTCGTCTTGAGATAAAGTTACGGATTTTTCTGGAACGAGAATAATCGATGGGTTAACCATCGTCGAGAGGCTCGAACATGACGGATTCCAATAACCACCGGCTCTCTATGAAAATTCGAGGGTTGTCACAAACCTTTCTTCTCTTTCTTGTCGTCTTTCTCCTGCTTCTCTTTTCTGCGATCATCATCCTTCTCCTTTTTCTTTTCGTTTTTCTTGTTCTTGGAGTCAGCGTCTTTTTCGAATGTTTGATTTCGTTCGAGTTGATCTTTCGTCTTCGTGGTCTCACCAGCGGATATGATTTCGGCCTGAACGGTAGTGAGGGTCGACGGCTCAACGATGAATGAAGTGTCCTGAGAAGAATGTATATATTGTTTGATTTTGGTCGGGAGACACGAGCTCCGAATCCGCAGTTAGACTCCGGAAGCCCAACGCGGGGCGGGGGGGAAGCTAAACCAAATCTCTAAGCTGAGAACCACGTTCGCTTACTACGATTTCTGCAGTATTTCCATCCTTGATTGCAATATCCGTCAGCGGCAGGTCGTCTTTCGCAGTGCTGTGGTCTCTGAAAGGTCCTGGTCCTAGGCTTATTGTCGAGCCTGACGGGGCCGTTTGGTTGCCGAGCCTCTGTCTCGCGGGAGAACCCGGGACACTGCGACCATGGGAGTCTCCCTCTCGTCTGTGGAATTCATGGAAGAGGAACAATCCCATTATCAGATGAGGCATCAGCGCGGATGAACGTCGAGAGAGCCCGTGGTTGAAGCCATTGACAACAAGGCGAACACTCACCTAGTAGGCATAGGACCGACCGGCAATAGTCGTTCTAGTGAGGGAATCTCTATGCTGGATCCAGCGCTTCTCGGCATGAGTACTTGAGTGAGCCTCACGTTCGCATCGAAGGGAAACCTTCGGTCTCTGTCTGACCTATCTAATTTGGCTACAGGCTGGGGACCAATTGGCAGAAGCCGTTCAACGCACGGAAGAGACGGCATCGGCGCGGGGGTCTGCTCTGACCGCGTCCTATAGACGAACTCCTTTTCTCGGACGTGACTGGAGCCTAGGCCAGCGGCCGTAGCGGTCCCATGACTCCCAGTGTAGATGTCTAGCGATCGCTGGCCGGAAAGCAGCTCTTTTTTCCCGTCCCGCTCCTGCTGTTCCTGGTCCTGCAGCTGTGGCGGAGCGAAAAACTTCTGTACCGGAGCTTCAGGCTTCTTCGGCTCGTTCATACTCTCCTCACGTTTTTTGCCGGCGGCTACGACGCTGCTACTGCGTGCGGACTCATCTTCTAAAGCCTGCTTCTCGAAGGAAACAAAGAACATCTAAGTCAAGAGCCTCAAAGCGGGAAGAAGACGAGGGATCAGCTGAAGCTCGCCAGTCTGGCCTGAAGCATCGAAGAAAATAATCACCAAACAGAGAATTCGTCCGAGCGGGATTCGCTCAATTACCTTTTCCATGGGCTCGGAGGAGCTTTTTTCCGCGGTGTCTTTCAAATCGGGTTCTTTTTCGGAGACGGAAAGGCTTATCGGTGTGGCATGGTTTCGTTCTTCTCTTTCCTCAATCGTTATCGAAATGGCCGATTGCGCTTCGGTTTGTGACGCTTCTTTGACGATTATATTCTGCTGCACGCTCTCTTTCGAAGTCGGTTCGATTATCGTAAGCTGCATACTTCCAGGCGGTGCGTCCTTGACGACGCGAAGCACGGCTTGCTCGACGAGGGTGGCCGACAGCTGGAGTTCTTGAACTTCATTGGAACCCTCGTCGGACTTGGGCGATTCGGGAATGGCCTCGAGTTCCTGCTCGGGCTCCGTTTGCTCCTCGCTGTCTCGTTGTAGCGATGAGCCGGTCAACCTTAAGGGATGAGGTTTGGAAGGGTCGTGAGCGTCTAGTCTAGAGAGTGGCTTGTGGACGTAGCCCTGACTGGTCCCTGAAGATGATCCTGCAGACGTTGATAGTTTGCTGTCACTTAGACTCCCCGCCTCGTTTCCGAGTGTCGTTGCAGCTATTGCGTTTTCTTCGTTTTGAAGTACGCCACTCAAGTCACCACCCGATGCCGCAGTGCTCAGTTCACTACTCATGAGGTCTGCAACGATAGAGACTTTTCGAAAAGTTTTAAGCATGGGTCTTGTCCTGGAAGAGGCGAACTCTCTCCGAACGGAGGATATCCTACCTCGGGAGATGGATGACACTGGACCGAAAACGGACGGATCGGTTACGTTTCTACAGAGATGGTTGTGAGCTTGCAATGTATTCAGAATGATATGCACCAGGTGTTTGACCTGACGCGACAGCGGCGGAGATTCGTAGTCAAACTGTAATTCGGCGACGCATCAGAATCCGACTGGAATGCCGCAGAGAATCCGAAGCCTCCCGTAAGAAATCAACAGAATTTATTCCCTGCGCCTCAGCGGTCACTCACCTTATACAGGATGACGAGCACTGACATGAGCCACGATCGTCTCTGACTAAAATCGAGTGACCAAAGAGAATAACGAGGGTGGGCTCCCGCGTTGAAACTGTGCCTCTGGGGTGCAGGACAGTAAAGCAGAACGGCCATCACTGTTGACATGAGAACGTTCCCCATAGAGTGATTGAGGTCGAGAACTCTTGCTATTTGCGACAAGAATGCGTTGAAGACGGCCGACACCCGCAAGCGGTTCGGGTTGATGATGAAGTGCCGGTCTTGCATTCCGTAGCCCATCAACATGTTGAGATGGGTTAAAACGATGGAATGCGATCTGACCATCGTCTTCTCTTCGGTAGGATGTGAGGGGTCTGGTCGGGAGAGGAACTCCAGGAATACGAACACTAACATGTGAAGGGTATCCTGAAAATGTCATCACGAGTCAGTCTCGATGTCGACATGCTATACGGGAGCGAGAGCCCAAACATAATGGGAACCATGAATCATAATAATTCAGACGTTACGTTGACGACGCGACGTGTCGCCCGCTCACCTGGTCATTGAGATCATCGTTCTCAAGAGTCCGCTGCATGACTTGCAGAAAGTGTTTCTCTTCCGCCGCTTCTTTCTGACTAGGATCTCCTAAAATCAGGAACAAGAGGGTCAAGACCCTGATCTCGGTCGAATCCCATTCGGGGAATATAATTGGAAGGATTAGAAAATATATTCCGCGAATGATTTTCATCGGGAGAGCTGGGACCCATCAAACAGTCTAGGGCTACAGACCTTGGAAGAAACTGTTGGGGAAATGTTGAGTAGGAATAGTAGCCGCCATCACAAGCGCCATTCCGGCTGCAGGGCCCGTCGAGAGACGCGAGCTCTTTCTCTTCAGGACTGGCGCTGACGACTGTCTACTATGGATCTTCTCTTTATCTGCGGAAGTACCGACTAAATTATAGGTTTCGGAGATCCCTCGACCCCATGGGTTGATATCAGTGAGATGGTCTTGAGAGGGGAATTGCAATGAGGAAAAATATGTTATCGGAGCCATCCGTTTTTACCATGCTGGACTTTGGGATCAGAAAAGCGTAGAAGTCCTGGGGCAGACATAGTTCTCTTATAGGGGTATTTAGTTGCAAAGCTTGAAGTGAGACTTCGATTGATCTTCGTGAACGAGAGAGCTTCTTGAGCGCGGGACAGTTTGCGCTGGAAGACCTCGCTGCTCTTGTTGCTGTTTTTCAGATCTAGTCCGGAGAGAGAGGCATGAAGCAGATTAGTAGAGGGAAACGGACCTCTTTTTAGCATCGGAGACGATGAGTGAGCGGAGGACGAAAGATCTAGAGGATAGGCGGGACAGTCACAGTCGTACCTCTCGTGTAGGATATTTCTCCGTTTCGTTCCATGACAAGTTGTACTTCCATGAATAAGGCGTCGAACCTGTTTAGGAAAAAGTCCCAAGACAAGAAACGGCGCTCGGAAAAGTGACTGAACAGTTGGAAAATTGTCTGCAGGATCATAGGTCGGTCCACGACCACCGTGTCGAATTGGGCTTCCAGGCACCAAATGAATAGTTTCAGGGACACCTGTGGATGAGGTTCACGTCTCTAGCCTTCAAGAACCGCGAAGTTTCCTGCGAGATCCAGCCGTCCGCATCTCGGCCAAGGCAGCGCGCGCCTCGGAATGTCGGACTCACCGTTTTGATTGTGTCCAGACACAGCAGTGCCCGCTGCGCGACCGCCGCATTGATATCGTCCATGCTGTGGCTGAGGTAGCAGAAAGCATTGGCCAGAGACGATTGTAGGAGTGGACTGTTCCGAACAGTCGCTGGCTCCATGAAGTGTCCAATCATTGTAACTTTTTCCACTGCCGAAAAGCGGTCCAACCACGAGTCGGAGTGGAAATCTTTCTCCACGTGTTTCCAGAATTGGTCCATTCCGGATGGCAGTGTGACGCAGTGGAGGAGCAGTGGAACACACAGTCTTGCGATCTGTGAGCACTCTGCTTGCAGTAGTTTCCATAGGCTGTAATTCGCCAGACATGATTCCAATTCAATCGGAGGAAGCTAAGTGAAAGCATCTCTTGCGACAAATTACGGTTCCAAGGGACTGATTTGCCCGGACGGGAACTCACTTGACCACCAAGAGATTTTCTTGACACCACAGAAGGAAGCCGCGATGATCATGCGCAGCCTTGTTCAGAACTTCTGCGTGGAGACATAGGAGCTTGAGACAATGCAGAAGATGGTACATCACGTCCGTGTTCAGCGGCCGAGTCATTTCCTGCAGCAGGTGAAACACCAGGGAGAGATGGGGCGGCAGTTCATCGATGTTGATCTTGAACTTCCCCTGACTCGTCACCCAGAAATCACTGTCCTCCGTCACTGGAACTTGCTTGTCATTTTCGTCCAACAGCATGGCTGCGGCCACAGTCACCTGGGAGAAAAATGAACGTGCTCGACGAGAATGCATCGATAAGGTTCTCGTTCTCGGGAACAATTACTCGCGAAACCTCGATCGGGTTAAGTACTATCCGTAGATGACGGATATCGAGAGAAGGTCGGGTTCTTACTTTAGCTTCGGGCACGTCGTCTTCTGTTAGAGTTACAGCTGTTGCTATCGCTCTCATGACCTGGAAGATATTTTCTTCCTTCGAAGAGAATCTCATAGACCAATGCCATCCCTGTGTCGGTCGGGTCCTGTTCGAATGAAATTCACGTGAAATACAAACATGCTCACCTGCTCTTGCGGCAGGGCTGCCACGACCTCTCCTGTTACGTCGGTGACTTGGGCAGTATGAAGGATAGCGCCGGCTACTGGAGGCGTTGGCTCATCAATGTCTATCGCAACGAATTCTTTGTCTTTATCTTTCTTTGTCATCGATCTGTGCCTCTCCGAGCCACTCCCCGACGAGGGGTGCTGATCTTTCGGTGTTCTGGGGGCGGGGGCGTGGTCGCCTGGAATCTGTGAAGGAGCGATACGGTGTCAGCGATTAGGTCGATCTCGAACGACCAGTAGGGTGCTCCGGGGGGCGGGGTTTGGGAGCGGTCCGCCCCGGGCGGCACTATCGAGAGGGCGGCATTTCCGGGTTCGACATTGAAAAAAACGGCTATTTTGCGGAATTTCTCTCGAAAAGTAATCTGACAGGGGCGGCATTTTGGTTGATCGCGTCCAGAAATTCTAAACTTTCGTTGACCGCCCCGGGCGCCGAGAGGGGGTTGCAAGCCACTGCGAAAGACATATAGGTTGGTAGAGGCCCGAGCTATCGCGACCTCGTCCACTCACATCTGCCATGGCAACCTCCATGACGGGGCAGATAAACTCGATGAGCGACAGCGCCAACTGGAACCAGATGGAGTTGAGTTCGCAGTTGACGCATCCAAGATCGACCACCTGCGTCCCCGTCTCTTCTGTGGACGGTGGCGTGCAGTCGTGGGTTCTCGTCCATTCACAAATGAGCATTTCTCGGATGAGGATCTGTATTTCCTTGCTTTCCTTCGTGTTCAGACCCCTGTGGCTGTTCAGCTCTTGCAGCTCGAGCTGCTTTATCAAGATGTCGAGCATGAGAATGTGGCAGCTGATGTGGACTTCTCCGTCGGGTTTCTCTTCGGGAACAAGGTCTTGTGGAAAGCAGCTAGAGGGTAGACCGTCGAGACCCAAACTGGAGAGCATTGTTCCGGTCGTATCCTGGCGCACTGGATGGAACTTTGGTGTAGGCTGGTTTGCCCCGCTGCTTTCCTCAAGGGATGCCGATTCTTCGTGGCTCTTCTTGAGAGCCTCGATACCTTGTTTGAACATGGAGAACAGGAGACTGAGCGGAACTGGGACTTCGAGTTGTGTAATTATCTGCAAGGCGAAAGAGATCCATTTTCGTTCGTTCCCCTGGCTTCTGCGACCCCATTCGTGATTGATTTCAACCCGCATACCCGCATTCGCCTCAAGACTCACTTGAAGCCAGAACAGGGCTTGCTCCTGAACTCTCGCGGTGGTACATTCGAAACGTTGTGTGAGAAAGCTGTACATTTGCTTGATTTCGAAACCCAATGGACTCAGATCAGGATCGAGAACTTTGCTGAGTAAGATCTTCAACTCCGCAAGTTCAGCCTCCGGGATTTCGAATCGAAATGCTTCCATCCAATAGGGCATGATGAACTCCCAGACCTGTAGGATCATTCACGTTAGGACAACGATATATTTGAAGACTGGTGAGTGGTAATTAGCGGAAGGGACGGCGATTCTCCGCCAAGCGAATGTACTCACCTGCCGGTTTATTATGTCGTAGGGAACGAGGCACAAAAGCGTCCTGAAGCCCTCTTTTATATGATCTGTCTGAGAGGGCCACACGTCCCAGTGGCCGCCCACCTGGGCATATTCGGCCGGATGAGGCAGCAAACACGAGACGAACACTTCAAAATGCGTACGTACGATGTCCATCAGCCAGCCGTTGATGTATTCCGTTTTCAGGCGTTCCAAGGAATTGCCAGTCTGGTCGTCAGGTAAGCAGGCGGTATAATGGAACCATTGGAAGAGCATTCCGAGTAATCGACCCAGCGCGTCCGGAGGTGTTTTGTCCTCGGGAGTACACAGACCGACAAGAAGCCAAATTCCTGAGCAAGGGGTTGAGTCGCTCATTATTTTTGGGAACAAGGATCGGAAGGGGACATTCGTTCCGGATATTCTAACGCTCCTCGCTGCTCATCGGAAGCAAACTCACCATATCTACTAAGCAATTGTCTCTCCTCCTGGGCTAAGCGCTCAGAGCTTTCTTCACCTTCGTTACTCTGTAGAGTAACACCGGCTCGTCGATCCACTGATGTAGAATCTTTAGATCCTTTCTCGTTGCTTGGTTGAGCTTCCTTCAGTAAACTGCAAACAAGAGATTCCACCAACGGGGTAAACAACGAGCCGACTTCCCTTAAGATCGGCTCTCTGGAGCTGACTTCCGGACATGCTTCCCGATCGGGATCGTGGTGTCGTGACTCTCCACTGACCTTACAACAGCCTCAACGAAGAACATTTGCGTTTCGGTGTCCATCGACCAGGGACTTGGTATGTTTCGATGAATTACGTGGTTGTGCCCTACTGGGTGCTTTAGGTGAGTACAGAGCCCGCATAGCCTGGTAGGTCGGTTGCCGTTCGTGGAGGCGCACTCTGTCGAGAAGCATGTGCTTGTTGCCGTCTTGTCCTTGCTTGCGCAGGTCTGTGAATAGGGTCTGACTTTATGACACCTCATGACTCATGATCGAGCACAGCTGGGATGGGTTCATCCCCGTTGATATCATGATGACCGATCGATGGAAGTTTCTGCGTACTTTGTTTTCGCACTGTAGCGATATCTCGTTCAGGGGTAGCAGACAAGGCTGCAAGAAGGAGTTGGCGTTGGCGTGTTCACCCTGAATCAGATCGGAACATGCCTGGCAGACGTACAGCGGAGGAGGGCGCTCACCGGATGAGATTGACACCGAATGATCAAGACAGATCTGAAACGGAGGCATATTTTATCCGTTCCGAGACGTCGAAAGCGATCGATGGATGAGCGAGTGGGAAACCTGCTGGGCTCTACCTTTATCGCTTGATTATTCCCGGTGGCCGCCCCGATGCAGTTCTCCATCTGACACTGCTGCGCCTTCCATTGGATGACTCCACTTGCAGAACTACCGCTTCCCCCGAGTCCAGACGGCGGCGCGAATTTCTTATCTCTGAGCGTCGGATTTAGTGTGGGCCAGTAGTGGAACAGCATCTCCACGGCAGGATGGCGCGCTTTGGCCGTACCATGCGCTATCACGCACAAAAGGTCTTTGACGATGTCCTTTTTAAGCGACAGGAGACACTCGAGCAGTTGAGCCTGATGAGCCATATTGTCGGTGTATTGGAATACCAGCATGATAACGCTGGCGACCGACAGATTGGCGTAGTCGGGCACCTCCGGCTCATTTCCACAACCCACAGAGTAGTTCGCTGAAGCAGATGACGTTCAGCGCTTAGCGTTATCGAACGAGATCGCGAGTCGCGGAAAAACTTACTAGTTGACCATGAAATTCGGTTGGAATGCTCACTTATCGTGACCGGGAGCAAATGATTGCAAAGCAAATCAACGATGTCTTTGTGAAGACTGGCAGGAAAATTCGCAAGCGCCGATGCCACAATATAGCCAAGCGTATCCATAAATTCGTGTTCTAAGAAGGGCACGAGGCATGCCATCGTGTTGAGAATCGTCTGGCCCAAAACTGCAAGGGGAAAGAACAAAAACAATTTCATTAGGTCTCATTCATACGTCTTTCAAGTTTTCCATCCCGGAGGCATCCACGTACGTTGTACGGGAGGAGGGAGAATACTGACCGTGTGCCCCGCATGTAACTAGAGGTACGCAATCAACGAGTTGGACCAGCGCATTGTACAGTGCCTTATAGTCGAGGCTCGGGAAAAGGCTGATGCGCGCATGGTCTTTCTCAGCTGAGCGCAACATTTCGAGGGGAATCGTTGGAACATCCTTGAGCACGCTGGAATGGCGGTATAATTAGAAGGGCGAGCCTCACTCGATTACGAGAAACCTCCTGAGCGTACATCCTCGCGATGACATGGAGTCCAAATTTCCGAATCAGAAGGTTTCCTGAACTTGCCTAAGAAGTGTGAGCGAGAAGTATTTCAGGGTATTAGCGACGTCGACTCCGGAAGGTGGCGGCGGTAAACCGTACAGTATACGCGTGTGAAATTCCTGCAGGTTCTTGATCTTAGCCGTAACTGAAATCGAAGGGACTCTCTGTTGTATGAATTAACTCCTCTTTAGCCTGCTCAGAAGCCTCGCTTGGGCGCGAGTAAGCTTGTTTCTGCGACCCCATTCGTAGATTCTCTTCCATCTCGGGAACGTAACAAGTCGCGACGAAAATCGGCTTCGCGTGACCATAGGGGACAGGAGTCAGGAGATCGTGTGTTCATGCAATTGTTTTTCCGAGCTGGTCGGACCTCGACCAGACCATTGCCTCTCAGCTCATAGTCAGGACGAGCAGCTCACGGCCAATCACTTGCCGCCTGAATGTTCCGTAGAGAATCCCCGGAGTCGGAAATATACTTACAGGCTGCCGCACGGGTTCCCATTTTCGATGTCTGGCGTTGTTTATCCTTCCGTCGGGTCGAGGGAAGCTGAGTCGCTCACAGTCTTAGCCTGACTCTGCTACGCAGACTTCGTATTTTTCAGTTGCTTCTTTCATCGATAATGTCAAGTCTCCATAAAAATTGATTGAATAAAGCTAGTCGACTTGATCAACTGCTTTTCATCTACGTTCGAAATATTGAATGGACGGGATGTACGTCTCCGCGGAGAGCTCGGGGAGCCATTTTGGAAAAAGGTTCGGGAAGGGAAGAGGCGGAGGAGGGAAACCTCACTTCTTCGTGCTCTCGGAGACTCGCTCGGAGGGAAGACAGCCGACGGCGGAGTCGTGGAGAGCATCAATATTTCGCCATGGTTGAATCGAGGTCGCGCTTTTAGGTCTTTCGCTATATTTCGTTCCGATCTCGCCTGATGACTATTGGTATTGATGGAGAGAATCTGATACGCGATTCTGCTTCTCGCTGGCGGGATCAAGGATTATGTTCTTGACATTGAAGCATGATGACTTCCGATCCGATGCCTTCGCATGAAAGGCCATTTATTCCCATCCAGAATGGATCCCGGAGACCCTCGTGGATCGGAGTTGGAAGTTCATCTGCTCAGCTCCATGTTTATCGTGGGAGAATGCGTAGATGGAGCAGAAGTCTCTGAGGCGGGTCCCCGGGATGCCGTCCCCAGGGTGTTCCTCTGGAAGTTTTCGACGACCGCGCTCCATGATCGGAAGATTCGACCGAAAATTCTGATCCTGCTGGAAACAATCGACTTGAGCAGCGAAAACGTGTGTACGCTTCGTTCAGCCCTCCCCATCACAAGATCACAGTATTCTCGGCAAATAGAGGTCGCGACTCTGAGGAGATAAAACGACAGATGTCATCAGAATTCAGAAACCACGGCTGGCGTCACGATCTGTCCCGCGACGTAGGAACACACAGATTTGCAGCAATGACGCTCACAAGCAATACGAGGCTCCCATCTTGACCAGCTGTGGCACCCTTCAACGATTCTCGGAACTCAGATGTTGCGGTCAAGAGGCTCTCGGAAACCGTGGCTCGAAGCTCCTCAGCTGCTGAATATTCCAAAGGTGAGAACGACGACCATTACGGCTTGGTATTTCGCCGAGGGGAGCTACTTGTACTGATGGGTCGAGTAGGTTTTTATCTTGCCTGCTTGATCCGCTCAAATCGTCGTTCAAACCTTGGGTAGATCTGGAACGGGTGGCGTGCCATCGGGAAACAGGTCGAGCAGGGGACGCTCTTATTCGATCGAAGGCAGAGAATCGCTCACTGACTCTTCGGGGCCTTCGACGCATCACCAGTCTCGAGAGGTTTTTTCGCGCCCATTGCTGATGATCAGAGCTCGACTTTCTAGCCGGAAATTCTCGGCATTTGCCGCAATGCTCCGAAAAATCGCGGCCACGGTCACAGACCGCGACGAGAGTCGAGCCTCTTTCATGATATTCTCAAAAACCTCCAACTCTCCGGAGCGACTTCAATACGTTGCTGGCCCGACTTGGAAGCAGGACAGTCGTATTCTCAGCCGAGAGGGTGGCGCGACTGCTACATATGTAGGTATCACTTTTCGAAAACTCGCTACATATAAGGGAAGTGTACCTATGTATTTTCGAGCCCATTAAATATCCATATTTAGTGTTATGCCTTGTTCGATCCATTCAATCACCGATTTTATGAGACGAGGCTATGGATCTCTCCGACATCTTCCATCAGCTAGATCGATTTCCCATCGGAGGGGACTTGAGTCAATTAGTCAGTGTTTACGAACTTCAACCCTTTCTGAGCATTCATCGGGAGTCCAATCGGATGCAATCCTTGAAGGCCCCATTTTGAGAGTGCCCGCGAGATTATTCCCGTAATAGGACTCTTGTACTCGGGGATAATATGTATTTTCATTCCTTCCGCTGTCAGATCTGCGGTGAACATCATGGTAGAAACGCCGCTCCCTTCTGGTTTGCGGAGGCCACGCTATCGATCAGCGTCGGGAATTAGCTGATGAGCGCCTCGAATGTATCGTAGGTGTAGTCAGTATTGTATCCGTAGTGACCATGGAAAGTTATGAAATAGCCTATGATGAAGAAAAAATAGAGAACCGGGAATACTCCACGGCACCAAGCATCAATATCGGCACCGATCTCCGCGTTTGGTTTTCGGAAGTATAAACAGAAGCGATCCCAATGAGTGAGATCGGCGCGCTGCAACTCTCTCCGGCGGAATTCCGAGTCGGTCTCCTGGCCGTCTCTCGGGTGGCGTTGCAAATGGTCGACGATAATTAATTCCAGTAGGCTGACGTAGATGAATAAGATTGATACAGAGTCCCAAATGTTCAATGCCTCCAAGTTCGAAACCATGGGTAGCTGATTCCTGAACGAGCTCGCCGCGGAAAGGAAGGTCAGACGATTAGTCATCCCTGCGAAAATAATCACGAGATAAGTGTCATTTGTGAATGTGGTAATGATTCTCATCCGAGCCTGTGAGCGTGGCTCGGACGACTTCTCCGATCCCATCATCGAGGCCGACGTAGTTTTGTCGATACGCACCTATCATTGCTCTTGGAGGGACGCATCTTATTGAGACCCAGAAAGCCATGAAGGATGAAGTGACCAGTATGAAGCCCGGAATAAAGACCGTAACCCAATAGGATCCACGATCGCGTGTAAACAATATCATGCTCTGGAAAAGATTTTCTCATCAGAGATTCATGCAAGAGAGCCAGAAGCAGCTCGCCGCCGAAGCGGGGAGCGGCTGCTGTGAATTCACCGATCATCGCCGTGTTCCGGGTGGGAGAGAAATCGCAGCTCTACCTTCAGGCATGTGGCGTTGTAAACGTCGACTTCCTCGGGGCGACACGCCGATAAAGTGTACCTCACGGGATAGGCATTGTAAAAGAATGTGCTCATCATCGGAAGGTCCTTGTCCGTCCAATTGAGTTTCACCTGGATGCAAGACCATCGGGTATGGCAAAGGAAAACGCATTCGTGTTTAGTTCTTAGAGTATTTCGAGGAGCTCAGAGATTCTCTTTACGTCGTTTTCGCTGAAGCCGGATACCGTCATGGTCATCATGCACACGGGGAAATCGAAGGGGAACACATCGAGGAGTGTGCGACAGGAGAGATCGAGGTCCAGCGATCGTGTGTACTCTACAAGCCCCGTTGGCCAAACCCGCATCGTATCGTCAGCAGGATTGAAGTCTAGAATGTTTCTGTTCTCGATGACCAGAACGAAGGGTCTCCATATCCGATGGAGATGATACCACGCATTCAGACCTGTCGGAGAGGTCGGGCACTGTAAATAACTATCCGAATTCTCAAAACGGATTCGATCGAGGATAGTGACGCAGGACAGCGGTCTGGAGAGTTCGGATACGGGAAGAGAACTGGGAGGGCATCCAGCCTCACGGAGCGAGACCGCCTGATCCCACCTTGTAGTACGCTGTTATTCCCAGGATCGTATTGGAGTCTCTCATCGATGTAGTGATGTATCAGCTGAATACGAAAGCTATAGTCGAGGCTCGTTTCTTCGGAAGACGCGATCGATTCCACAAACATCGAAACGTTCACAAGCGAGTCGGTCTCGGGCCCTTTCGAGACGTCGTAACCCTCGAGAATGCAGTCCAATACGAGCACATCAATCGAATCCTGAACACAATCACCCAGACACGAGGGAAATATCACTAAGAAAACGTTCAAAAACCTATTCCGCATGGGAAGTAATTCGATAGGGCGAGCTATTCGAAAGTCGTCGGATACTGAGCTTGCTACAAAGGATTGTTTCAGACTTCCGGAACAACACGTTCATCAATGCACAACGCGTTGCTCCCCGCTGCGAGAGAAACTGCCACGGGATGTGACCTCGGCGTGATAACAGCAATCATCTGAGAGCGCTAAATGCTGGGTGATTTTCTTACCTCTCAGGTCCAGTGGTCAGGATCCTTCAGCTGCCGCTCACCCCACGAGTTGTCTCAGAGCTGGCTGCCCGAGACAACTTCGAGGAATTTCAAAAGTCAAAAGCAGACTGCCCGTGTGGTTTTTACACAACGAATAAAAAATCGAGGAATGAGCGAGAGGCGATTCCGCGCGGAGCAACGGCCTCACGGGAGGATTGCCTCCATTCTAAGCGCGGCTCCGGCTCTTGGACTGCGAAAGGAGACCGTTTTGTTCCGAAAGGGAAGATCGGTCGTATGATGCCCCATGCCTCCGCTCGATGCTCGGCTGCGTGGTTTAGTCGCGCGAGGCGGCTGCGAAACGAGAATGTTGCGCGGCCTCATAATTTCCACTCGAGCACTCTTCTCAGCATGTCAACACGCCGGACTGCGTGCCAGAGTCGGAATACGACCAGGACCACCTGGCTACGCGGCCTAGAAATAAATTCAACGGATCCCCGGAGCGAATACTCTGAAGATTTCATCATGGGCAGCATACGCTAATGAGTGGGGGAACGACACTCGTGGCACACGAGTTTTCCCAGTGTTTCCAGTCGCTGGTTAGAGATCCCGTTAGAGATCCGGAGCACGGGTAAGGGTTGCGAACACTCCGTCAGCTGAGTTCAAGAGCTCGAAGCTGAACGCTGGTCATGCTCCCCGACACAGGTAGGAGTCCCGCGGCGGTGAATCCCGCCGAGCGGGCGTTTCCACTGCTGCTGATTAATATCCTGGAATTATGACTCTTTTCGAGTTCTGCTCTGCGTGGAAGATTGAGGAAGCTACGTATGAACATCTCAGAGGAGATCTCGCAGCCGCAAGGTCTCTTGAGGTCGGTTCTCGAGCTGAGGTCACAAGGAGAGAGGACGCGCGAGCGCGTGATGGGTGTCTTGGGCCTGATTCACGCACGAAAGCGAGACGAGCCCTGGTGGCCCCGCCGGCGCCGATCCGCCCTCTCTTCTCGGTGTCCTCTCTCGTCGCTGTCGGTGGCGTTATTCCTGGAAGACGTAGACAGTTGCTGGGCGGTTCGAATCTCGTTGGTTGGCGTATTCATCCTCATAGCGGGAAACTTTTCATCGGAATCTGTCATCTAAACTTTGTGAGGTCTGAGCCGCCGCCGCCAAAACTCAGAAACCCTCGAGGTCCCGAGCAGGGAGAACGGAACAGCCATCGAGCCGAACGAACCAGCGGACGAACAGAGGTTTCGTTGCGAGTTCCTTAGGGAGATCTTGTAGGCGCACACGGGGTTGCGACGCTCGGTTCCGCCGCCGTTTCTCGAATCTCAACCGAATGTCGGATTTACAGGCGGAAGCTTAGAATGGCTCCTGCGAACGCCCTCCGCTGCTGCGGTTGGTGGCCGGTGTTCCCTGCGCTCGGCTGAGAATGGCTTGTCTTTGCATTTGCGAAAGTCTCTCAGGGGACGTATCACAAAGGATACGCTCGCCTACAAACGCCCGCTCATATGTAGGGGGCACAGAAAAAAGAAATGTTCCGAGGCGTTTCCTACCGCTGCTGAGCACTTATTTCTTCCCCTCCGCCTCGAGCTAAAGCACTTCACATTTCTTTTCTAGTAATTCATTCCCGCGCCGAGAGCCGGCCTTGATATTTATTTTCCATTGGTTCCAGATCATTCTTTGTGCGTCGCTGCCTATATTCCGATATCACGAATTTTCTGAAGAGGTCTAGCCGAAGAGGTCCCGATTCTGGCCCGTCGTTCATCTCTGTCCGCGCCCGCGTCATCTCACGCCGATGCCTGATCCCTCCCGTAAATCCGAATACGCACCTCCGCGTCGGTATGAAGCTTCTGAAGTCGGTCGTATCTATGGGACGACATTCGCACGCCGAACGCACCTTAAGATTCTCTCTCCCACTGGACGGTTCGTACAACGAGGAGGGTTCTGACCCACTCGCCAGACTTTTTTTTCTCATATCTGCTTGAGCCGGGAGGAATAGGCGGGCACATCAAACGCGGACCCTTCTGCTGCGGGCTCGAGGATACGGTCTAACGCTACCTCGAAAATCGAGGGGGATCCAGTCCTGCAGGCAGAGAGCAGAGGCAGCCCTAAAGGCAGGATCGAAGGAGTTCGAGTATCCGTGCATAGCATCGCTCATTCGGGATGTTGCAGCGCGTCCTCGCGGAGCTGCCGACGAACACGAAAGTCTCATCTGATGCTCCAACGATCGTATTTATCATGGGACGAGGAGAGGAGCTCGACAGTGTTCCTTGTCCTCGCGCGTAGACTGCGAGAAGACTGTTTTCCGAGTCCCTATTTACTGCAAACAATGACCGGATCGAATGGATTCGGAGGAGTGCCGAGGAATAAGAACACCCAGAGCAGGCGGGGAGCGAGGCGAGTCTGACGACTACTCGGACGACTGAACAAGAGAGGCGAGTCGGGAAGCCTGATTTGCCTTCCGAAATTGTTCTATTCAGTCAATCGTCCGTTCAATCGCTGTCGTTAGAGCGAATTTGCTTTTCCGAGTTCGCGGCTGCTACTACAGGAGGAACAAGAGCAGGAGCACTGCGCGAGCAATAACGATCAAACCCAGGGGCATTGCAACTCCGGAAATTGGGGCCGGTCAGTACAGCGCAACGGGGACGATTACTTGGCTTTAAAAAATTAGGGATGTTGCTCTACCGATTGTCTCGCCTCAATTCCTCCGAGTAGGCATCGGAGCTCCCTTCCGCTCTCACTGCATGCTGACTCCGTCGGACGGAAAGCGCACCGAGACTCGGCTCCCGAGCGATATTCATAACGGAGCGGAGCAGGGTTCGGTCCCTTCCCGAAAACCGCGACCACGCCGAACGTAGCCCCGATTGAGAGAGAACACCGAGCTCTGTATCCGACGGATCTAATGGGATCCTGAAGCATCCTGTCGAGGCCAAATTCTGTCAAGGCGGAGGAGCTCAGGAGTATATGAAAAATCTCATGCTTGATCCGAGGCTCACAGCGGTCCCCCCGCAGAATATTTTGTTTTACTCCTGTTACTTGGTGGGTTCTACTCCGGCTTAATGATCCCAGCTACGTATCATGGGAGAAGAGACGTCGAGGACATAGCCTGAGCAATCACAAGTCGATAGTTTTCTCGAAGGCGCCATAGGTGAAGCCAACCTCATGGTGGTAATGTCCTTGGAAGGCGACGAAATATCCGATGATGAAGAGAAAATATAGACCTGGTATGACGATTCTCGAGAACCACTCGATGTCCGCGGCGATCTGCTTGTTGGATCTTTTGAAGTAGAGGAGGAATCGTTCCTTCGCGGTCAACACGTAGCCGGGCTTGCGAATCGCTTCGAGGTACCGCGCGTCCTCCTCTTCGTTTGCACGCGGATGCCGATCGATGTATACTGCTAAGATGAACTCACAGAGACTCATGTAAATGAAGATGATACCAACCGAGTCCCAAATATTCATGGCGACCAAGTTGTAAAAAGCAGGGACCTTGTTCCGGAAGGACCTGGCCGTGGCCAGGAAGTTTAGTCGAGTTGTCGTTCCTGAAAAAAGTAGGACTTCCGTAGACTGTCTTCTCGGTGCCATGATGGGCCGGTGAGTGACTCAAGCGGCGGCGGTACTTCTCTCGGTCCTTGCTTCAGGTTCCTTCTTTCAGGTGCCCCCTTTCTAAGCGAACGGAATAGCTGGCGAGTCGTAAGGAACACTGATGATGTGCACCGTGGTCGGCTTCCCTCTTCATCCCAGTCAGGTCGCCCCTCATAAGATTTCTTCATAGCGAGGCAGCTGTATCGGTTGTTGCAGGAGTCGGAAAATGCCGAGAGCGGCAGTAGCAAAGAGTTCCCGACCTTAATTTCCTATTTCCTCGCCTCAGTTTATATATTTCGTCGTTCTTTTATGCATGAGTGGAGCGATGAATGGGGAGTCGCGAAAGGGATCCCCTCCCGGCTCATGCCGCTGTCGTCGCTCCGCTGAGCGTAATTAGGTTACGAAAATGCGAACCCTTCTGTACTTCACAAACGTCGCGCTTAGCAAAACCCGGCTGAGCGATGAGAAACGTGGAGGATTCTTCCTGAGGAAATGCCTCCCTTAGCCCTTCCGATCGAGGAAGAATGAATGCAGCTCGAGGGGTTTTCCGGCTTTGAACTCTGAGATGTTCTCTTCCCGTAACGAAGGAAGGGGGGGCGAAGAATTCAGAGAAGACGATGGTTTATCGTCAGACTACTCGAAGGGCACATCGACAAAGTTCAAGGAGACCCTTTGAGGCACTTGAGAAAGAAGAAAAAACAGGTGCAGCTGGAGCGCGCTAAATGAGCGCTCTGAGCTGAACTCTGAGCTCGAGCGCTCATCGCACGCGGTCGAGGGCATGGTGAATCGCAGGGCCCTCTACCATTCTTCGGCCTGGTCCACTCTTCCAGCGATCGATGCCTCTTCGACTGTCGGGAAGGAAGAGACTCGCATGGAGTAGGCGACCCGGACAAGCTATTGTATATTAGCGCAAAAAGCGGGACGAGGTGGCCGAGAGCAATGCCGCAAGCAATGTATGGAATCTCCTATCAGTGGACAGCCATTGTTCGAAAACTATTACTTCATAGGAGACATGAGTGTCGAAGCGGAGAGGGGAACGACGCTGGAGAGACGACGCGTTCGGAGAGAACGAGAGAAAAAGTCACATGACCGTTATGGAAGGTCTCCGTTCCAAACTCACCGATCATAACCCTTGGTTGAGGTGCTTTCAGCGAGAGCCAGAAGGTCATGAATGAAGAAGTGACCAAAATGAAGCCCGGGATGAAGACGGTCACCCAGTAAACGGTGCGCTCCCGCGCGAACAGCAAGAGTGCCTGCGGAGAATGATCCGCGAAATGAGGAAACCCGCTCGATCAGGGATCAGCACTTCTTGATAGCGTACCCAAGCCCTCGCCGACCCGTGATACTCCCACTCGGACGAAGCGAATCTTGAGCGGAAGGTCCTGGAGTCATTCTTCAGATTCCTTCGCTCCCTCCCTGATTAATCGAAACCTCACATCGTCTAGCCTCCATACCGGATCGGATCGCCTTGGCTGCGGTTACGATTCAGACTATACCCTCAGTCGTAAAATCGTGCGCGCCCCTTCTATGGGCGCATCTTTCATCCATGTCAGGGGCACGTGTAATTTCGCAACCGAGTGTAGTACTACCTTCAGACAGGTGTAGTTGCACTGATCCATCTCTTCCTGTGGGCAATCCGAGCGGCCCGTTGCTTCAAGGTACGTATTTGAATAAACAGTTTCACTCGAAGTTAGGTCATCGTATTGATTTAACCAGCGTAATTGGACCTGGAAGGCGTGGAAGAGAGAATTGCTCATCGAGGAGAATCCACTGAGTGAGATCCCTAGCGCCGCTCACTGGATACTAGATGCGGTTTCGGGTATATCCGCCCGATCCGGGAAGTCCTACCTCATTTCCGGTGGAACCGGTCACGACGAACGTCATTATACAAACGGGCTTGTCGAAGGGGAATAACTCGTATATGGTTCGGCATCTCATATCGACGACCAGTGATCTGGTGAGTTCGATCAAGCCAGAGGGCCAGATTCTCATAGCGGCGTGCTCTGGGTCGAAACTGAGGTCGTTCCGACTCTCGAGCACGGTGAGCGCCGGCCGCCAGATGCGTCTCATGTGGTACCAAGCATTGAGAGCTGGAGCAGCACGGAATCGAAAGTCAATTATTTAACTACAAATATTCAGACATCAGGCGAACTCGGGAAGATTCGAGGGGAAACGGGGATCGGGTTTTTCGGTTCTGACTTGAGCCCGCCCCCTATTCGACGGACTCGAATGCTCGTGTTCGGAGTGAATGAATTAATTTCCACGCAACATGCGAATACCATGGTAAGACTCACGCGCGGGAGACGTGGCGTTGTTGGGCTCAAACTGCAGCCGCTCATCGATGTATCGATGGCCAACGGTCAGAGTGAATCTGTAGTCTAAACTCGTCTCATCCGGGGTCGTGGACGAGTCCGCCAGGAGTGAAATATCGACCACTGTGAGATTCTGCGGCCGCAGGAGAACATCGTACCCCTCGAGAAGGCAATCCAAGACGCCGATGTCGTCCGGCTCTCCAGCACCCTGAACACACAAAAGCGCGACCGAGTGTGCTCTGAGAAGGAAACACAACAGAGTCAACGTAAGCGAAGGCATGAAACTGAATGAGCACCGCCGTTGCCATAAAGGACTTTCGTTGCGGGAGTTCAAAGGACAATGGCGTTCGTCCTGGTGGGGTGTATTCAATTGCTTCCGTGTTCCATCATCCGCACTCTCTCGAGCGGGCACGCTTTCCGAGACATCCAGTAGAGTCAGCCCGGCGCCCGATTGGCTTTCGGACGCCAGGTCGCTGCTCCAAATGGTCCAGCGGCTCGGCGACCCATTAAAACAATCTGTAGCGAACTGATCGGCGAAGCCATTCAACTTAGCAGAACCGAGCCCATCATGAGGACGACCCGGAATCGGATATGAATCATTCTCCGTGAAACAATTCACCATACGCTCGGGCTTCTGCTTGCACCGTTATAGGCCTGCCCGGTAGGCGGTGTCGGGTTTCTCACTCGAATCGTCTTTCCACTGGAGAGGAGCTCTCGATCTAGGTACATATGTACGGTGAATTTATCTAGTGCGCGATCTATCCTCATTAGGGAAATATTTTATCAAGAGAATAATCGAGATTCTAAGCAACGATAGGACGCTGTGCAGGTCGGAAACGTCGGAATGCGCTCGTTCATGCTGCAGCGTTGAATTGAATACGTGCGTAGACGTACGTATGCGAGATAGCTTAACGGCAGTGCTATATGGACGAAGTGAATGAGCGAGCGAGCGAGCCGTCGACGCTGCGAGTAAGGGTGCGAGGATGGATGACGGCGCAAAATGAATTAGGCCTACTCTATTGTTGTCCTTAATAGATGCAAAACTTGAGCTCCACTCCGGCCCTAATTAAAGAGGCCCTAACGAGAATTCGGTGCCTCGTTCTACTGGCCGGAAAGCTTTGAATAGTTAGTGATAGCAAACTACGATGGCTATCGGGATCAATCCGACCCGAGGAATGTTCATCCGACGCATCGTTCACGCCCCGTTCGCAGTTCGGCGCCAATGAATCCTCCGTTTTTCTCCCCTCGTCGACTCTCCGGCGCGGTTCCGAACGCACTGGAAGTCCTCCGCGGCAATGGACTACCTACGTACTCATCACGTAGGTGATGGATTCGGGAAAAAGTTGTCGACGTGGATTCTAGGGTTGCCTACGTGCCCAGCAGATGTGCAAAACAACAAGACGAATCAACAGCCTCCGCTCCCGTCCGTTTCGGCTACAACCGGCCTTTGCCGACCGTTCCCTCTGCCAATACAATTCATTCGCCGAGAGTGCTGCTCTCTGGCTTTTGGGAAGTTCATATATTAACGCTGTCAGGATCGCAGGGGAATCTCGGTCGGGTGCCGATTTGCGGTCGTCCTGACACATTCCGGGCTTCCCCGAAGGGGACTACGGGCTGCGTTTTTTTTTATCTGCGCGCCGAGAATCGGCGGAAAATGAGAGCGCCCCGATGACGATTCCGCAATCCGAAGCATTCTCCGATTGTCTTCATTATTCATTACGGTTATCGACGATCATTTCATCCTCTCGTCCCCACGACGGTTCCAGGAAGCACTCGACGGAGTTGTCCTAATTCATTTTACACCGGTTGGAGCTGGAGTCAGATTTCTGACCCTATCTCGGGGAGGGAGCGGGACTGCCTCCCGCTCCCTCTCCGATGGATCTGCCGGGGAGACGGACAGGAATCAGAACGGCGGGATCCTCGGAGATCTACTCGGAATCAGCTCGATTAGGCAGACTCAAAGAACGAATTCGCTCTGCTGTTCTCCTCCGCGTTCCGAAAAGACAGTTTCAATTCAGGCTCGCTCCCACTCGTCGTTGCCGACGGAGACGGGGAGAGACACGGTCGGAGTCCGTGCCGTTTGAATGTCCTCCCTTGATTGCCTTCTGGTGAAAACTATTTGACCCTAAACCCACGTCGAGAATTCCGAGGCTCGCTTATCTGAATAATTCGCAGGCTTCATCCATGTGCTGGATGTCGGAACACATTCTCCGAGACCGTGTTGAGACGAGTGAGTACAGGAAAAGGATACTGGGGACACTTGCCAGCACCGGTCCCGAAGCTCTAGTCCCCCTTACCGACTGTCCCCGTGTGCAGTCCTTGACCACCAACGATACGGACATATCGCGATGAAACGTCTAATAAAGCGATGCTACAACAGCAAGCGGAACTTGAAGCGGCCAGTGGGAGAGCCACGTTACCTTGCGGTGAATGTCACGGACTTATCAGCGTTTTGTGTTCTCGATCTCGCCATGAATTCAGAGGGAATAGTTTCTACACGAGTCATCCCGTGTCACTCGATAGCCATCCCTGAGCTCAGATTACGCCTTACGTTTCTCTTCTAAATGACCGAAGTTTCCGGCATGTTATCATTCGACGCAATCGAGCGTTCCGAATCCCCGACCGCTGGAATCGGCGTTTCCCCGCCTGGAAATCGCCAAGCGTGGACCTCACCAACCACACACGCGCGTATTGATGAGGGAGCCGATAGGCGCTCTAACATTGAATAGAAAAAATGAGCTCCGAGAAAGATTCTAGAGAAGCCGTAATCTTATCGTAGCGATCAGATGCCTTTGGTTGCTCCCGTAATATCCAGTGATTGTTAGTTCAAACTTCATTACAAAGATTTCAACGATTGTGCCAAGAGACTTCATTTTCCGTCGACGGTTGCCATGCTGCAGAGATCGAGGGAATCCCATCGCGACACCGGTATGGAACGATTCTTATCGCGAACGGAATAGACTCTAGATGTTCAATGGAACAGATGACGGGGGCCGGCTCCCTCCCCGTGGAAGATTGACGTCGAGGGAGGCAATTTGCAAAGGGAAAAAAGACCCACACGTTGAGAATCTGTTGACACAACTGGGACCGTACCAGGTGGAGCGGGAAGAAGAGCTCAGGAAGCCGGAACAAAAATAGGATCGAAGCTCCCTGAATTCACAGTCGCCTCAGCGAAGTCTTCGAAGACCGGTCTAATTAACATTTGACACCTTCTATTCTTTCCTCCTCCCGCTCAAAGTACTCCCGCCCGGTCTGTCAACACTTCAATTAGAGGGTGATCCCAATGAAGAATTCCTCTGAGTTCCTCGATCCTTGAAACTTTCCACCGAAACCACCGGGTCTGGATGCGAGGAATACCGAACAGGACTTGAGAAACTCGAGGGCTTCAGAGTTGGGCAATTCCTAAGTTCGATTGGAAGGCCACGAGGATTCCGTACTACTCTAGCCCCCGTCACTCCGTGCCTAATGCCAGTATACGTACGATACATCCTCATTGACGGCCCTCGAAGGAGAACGAGAACTGTGGCGACGGTCCCAGGCCGCGAGCTGTGAAGTTTCCTCCTGGGAACTCCTAACAGGGAAAAAAAGATAATGACTAATGACTGACGAGGAGCGCTGGTCATGAGGGAGATATGGATTCTTGAAGGCAAGCTATTGAGGGAAGATGATGCTCACGAGAACAGTGCGGTGAAGATCCGGGGATGATGCATCATCAACATTGAAAATTTCGTTCGGGGGGAACATTTGGCAACGGAAGCAGCACCAGTCGATCAAAGACGTCGTCACGGCTCCTCGCGCCGCGACTAAGGAGCGCTGATGAAAGCGAGGGAAATTCGACTACCAAGATAAATAATAATCGAAGCTTTATCAAGGAGGACACGATCTCACGCTCATTCCGTTCTTGAGGATTTTCCGCAACCTCTTCCCTCGGATGAGGGCAATCGAGCACCGGATCGGCAGGAGTCTTTGCTCATCAAATCCCGCGGAAGCTCGATAAACTATCCCCGTGTTTGTTGAAGACACGAGATACAGCTGATGAGCTTGCCCCGCTGCTCCAAGCAGTCGACGGACTGAGGAGGGTTCTCCCCGGGTTTTCCTGAACACTTCATGGAATATTCCCGAGTGCTGATTCCTACGCTCGTTCCCGCATTCCAGGATTCTTCAAGGTTCGCCAGTGCAGCGATGGAACAACGTTGGGAGACTACCGTTCGCTGCGCAAAATATCGATATGCGTTTCAGCAGAAAGTCGCTGCATTGTCGAGTCGCAGGAGCTGCTTCCTCGCAGTGACCCTTCATGCAGCGTGACCTTCCCATTTTTTTCTTACTCGTGTCATCGAGAATTCCTCGGTAATCTCAAGTGATTCTGCTGCTGATGTCATATTTGCCTCATTCGAAACGCTGGATTGTTGTGTCGTGTTTGTCATTTCCGATGCACGAAACATCGAGGAACAGATAAATTCCGACCTGGGACGCGCTGATCTCTTCCTCCCAGACAAGTCGTCTCCCGCTGGAATCCCCTTCGAGGCTTACCCATGTTCTTCCTTGAGGACATCCACGAACAGCTCACAAGGACTCCAAACAGCTTTGCCGCCAGAAGCCGCAACGCTCCCAGTGTGATAACAGCTGAAGTAGATCAATCCGTCGATACGCTGGACAACGCGCTATCGGGCGAGATATCCATCAAGTAAATAATCTCTGCATGATGAGGTAGAATCCGGCAGCTGAGATCCGGGGAGAACCGCGAGCCAGGGGCTCAAGGGTGGGCTCCTGGGCTGGTATCCTTCGACCCTCCTGAGACAAAGGTTGTCCGTTCGAGCTTTGTTTAGAGCCTCAAGAAGTCCGTCGAGCCTGAACGTCTGATCCGGAGGAAAGGTTTCGGGAGAAGAGGAGAATATGAAGTCTCGGGGATAAACGCTCGGATAGAAAGAGTTTATTTGCTCGATTCTCGGAGACAGCCGGCAAGGATGCTATTTCATTTCTATCTCTTGAACATGCGTTGATAGGGAGTGGTGGCAAGTGTGAGTTCTCCTCTCCGCGTCTTCATTCGTCAAAAGTGACGATCGGCAAAAGCCGGGTCACAGTTGACGTGCAAAATAACAACAATTCACGTCAGTGAGTGATTCCGATCAGACCCGACTGCAGCGTCCGGAAGTTGTTTTTCCATCGGATCGTTGGTGACCAACTCGTTGCAAACAGCTCGCAGCAACCACTGTACCGTCCGTGTTGCCAGGATTATCGTTTAAGGTCCCACGTTGTGCGGAGTCTGAAGTCGGAGCGAACGACGAGCATCGAAACGAAATCAGGAGAACAGAGACTGAATCAAGAACCCCAAGGCCGACAGGCGACAAGCTCGCCAAACAAAGTGTTCCCTATTGAGTGAGAGCGGGGTCTCAAGCTCCATCGACAATGTGCGGGTGGCTTCTCCTCTTGGCGGCTGTTTGCAGCGCTGCTATGCCCGACTCGACGCAAGCCGTGCAGTCCGCAATCGGAAGCTGTAACTATGGTTGCAGCAAAAATAGGTTGGCCTCGATGGACCCGAATTCGGCACTGGTTCGGGAGGCCCAGGTTCAGGCCATAAAGAACAAGATCCTAAAACATCTCGGCCTAAGGCACGCGCCGAATTTCACCATGCCGGCGGAACGGAGAAAGAGAATTCTCGATTTGCTCAGCGACGAGATGGGTTTCGCAGCCGAAGAGAACTACAAGACGCCGGGTGATGAGGAGGTGAAATTCGAGGAGGAAAGCAAATCGAGTGCCTTATTCGCTGACGAAGGTAAGAGACCTCTAGGCCTTTCTCGGAGAGCCGTCTCGCTTTATGGTCTGAAAATTTTCGTGTCACCGTCAGGAGCGAATGCTTGTCAGTTTCGGGGCGAATCTCCGTGGAATTCCGTTCCATGCAGAGGTCATGCCAGTGGCTGTGGGACGCGCCGATGCAAAGTTTCCTACGTTTGATCTGACTGAGGTATACCTCGACAAGATATCCGCCGACCCTAGAGTCAACATGTTTTCGACGGTCTCTGACTGAAGAAACTCCACGAAAAAAAAAAGAAAAAGGCGGCGGAATTCGTAGCCGGTAGCGTATGTGTCTTTTATCTGCCGAACGTAGACGTCGACTCGGATGTTACCCAATGTACTAGCGGAGTCTTGACCTTCAAAACAGAAGCATCGCGAATTCGATACGTTCCTGGAGTTCACTCGCGGTGATGATGGATTTTCCGGCGAGCGTGACTCGTCCGGAGGAGATATTTCGAAATCTTGAAATCCGAGCCCGTTGAGTCTCCCCTTTGATTTCGACCAGCTGCTCGAGGCTTTGAAACTCTGTCGCGATGTTGAGCTCTTGTCTCACAGATAGAATAATTCTACCGGAGCTCCGGAGAAGGCTCTGGCCGTCTGCTACGAATTGTGAATCATGGCGGAAGACAAGCCAACTGGACAAATCGATTTCTCGTATTTTTCGTATGGGAATTTCCGGTTTGCGTGACCTATCTCCCATAGCGTCGAGAGGTCAGCTTCCTGGAGAACTCTGCTACGGTCACCGGTGGGGAGAAGGCGCTTACGTATGGTCGGCTGGAGACTCTCAGTTGTTCTCCTCTCATTCTAGAATCCAACTCATTTCCCTCTCGAAAAAGAGCCGATAAGCAACTAGAAGGCTATAGATGGCCAGATTTCGTCTGACAAACAAGCTAATGTAACCTGACTCCGCGGAATGCCGAACCGATGAGATAAGATTCGGAAGACAGATGAGATGCTTCCTTCGAGAGCGAGCATCGTTTGCCGCACGCCGAACTTTCGAAACCCACGATAGGTCGCAGCAGACCGCGTGGAACCGGCGATTTTTCTCCTTTGCTACCGCTTTTGCTCCCATTGCTACTGGTCACGGAGAGATCTCCACCAGAGGGCAGACGGCCGGCACCGTCCTGTAATCAAGAGGGTCGCCTTCCTTCGCTCGCAATCTCCGCCATACAGGTGGTTTCGTCAAAATGAGAGCTTTTGTAGTGGACTCGGAACGACTCGACGACGATTCCCCTCGGGAGCCTTCACTCCCGCCCAACCCTCGCTACCCGGCGCGAGGGGAACGTTCGTGAATTTGTTCGTCCCCGTCTGGATTAGCCGAAAATCAAATCGACTGTGTGCGATGAGCACCACGAGTTCCTGGGAAACCCGTGGGCGTTTTCCGGGGTTACGCGCGCCGTGTTCCTCTTATCACGACGAGCACTTCCCGTCTCAATTTTGTTTTCGTTCCCTGGTAGCGGATACGTTCGACGGGTGAAGAGTTGCGCCCCGCTGCTCGACCAACGCCACTTCGACGGCCGCTTGGCCGCACGATTGGCTGGCAACGTTCCCAGATTCGGCGGACCGCTACGATCTCTCTGGAGGCAGTTGTGGCACGATGGGGAGCCTATCACTTCATCTCTAATGGCAGTGAGATATCAAAGATGAAAGATAATTAAGGACGACTGCACGAATTCGGTCCTCAGCGAATCCTCTGCCTCGAATAAGGCAGACCGCCCCACGGCTGGAAGGCTCGAGCCGATCGAGGTCGTGAGCCGTGGCACGGATCTCACGCACTCACTCACTCAGATTAGGAAGATCGAACTGATAGCTCGAACCCTTGAACGATCGAGACACGGATTCCAAAGCGCCATCGAACGGATACTGCAGAGAGTCGCTCTTCCAAGATACGAGAGGAGTGACGAAAAACGAGCGGACTTAAGATGGCTAGGAGCTTGACAGAAGAAGGGACCAACGAACTCGAAACGTAAGAAACGAGAAGCGGCAAGAAAGCTGGTTGGCAAGCTGACAACCCGCTTGCGAGAGCTCTTGAAAGGCGTTTGCGGGCTTCGTCTTCTTCTTTTGAGACAGCAGCGCTGATAAAATATTTGACCAGGCCGAGGACAAATCATAACGCTCTCATACAGACTCGCTGGTGGCGATCGGTGACGCGAGCCGACAATCCAGATGGTATTCCTTTCTATCAGCGCAATCGGACGCTTTCCAACGATACCCACTTGATTGACTGATAAGAATTTCGCTCTCGGCAGATGGACATTTTCCAAATACCTTTAGAGATGGCGACAAACAAGCAATGCAACAAACACTGCCGACGTCGAGCATTGAAGATTGCCGGCAAAGTCGAGAGGGACCGATCTCTAAAAAACAACACGGACAGATGGCGAGGGAAAGGTCATCGGATATTTGTGCATCGCTAGCTCCCTTTGTGAGAGCACCCGAGACGCCCACTCCAGATCCGTCGGATACTCCATCGGAGCTGAGAAAATAGGATCTTCGTGGAAGCGTTCTGACAATGAGATTTGCAACCGACCACCGTCCCCGGTCAACCTCGAGACCGAAATCATTTCCCGTAGGCGGCCTGATCCACTAGATGAATTTCTGAGCTCGATTAATCTAGCGCGAAGGATTTCACCGCGAGTCAGAGATAAAGCAGCCAGACCAAGACTTCCTCGTGACTCGAGTTTTCCTCTGTATGGGGACCATTTCCTGCAAAATGTCTCCGTCAAATCCAACTTCTTAGAGAGGGTACGTCGATGAGTTCGATCGACAAACCGGGCTGTCCTCGTTGATCAGACGATCCACGACTCCGTCACGCTGGAAGAATGAATGATATTTGCTCGGTCGTTGGGCGGTACCGAGAAGTGTTCTCTAGCACTAAGTTGTGGGGTTTGGATCCAGGGAGCGCGCGATCATAACTGACCCTGCTTCCTCTTTGCAGATCTTTCATGTGCCCCGGGCGTGAGCGAGAACGCCATCATTTGCTTGAAATTCCAAATTCCAAAAGAGATCCAGAGTCGAGTGGTGGCCAACGCGGAAATCGGCTTCTCATTCCCGGCTGGACGGAATCACTCTTTCCAATTGCGAGAGTTCCGCAAGGACGTCCGAGCTGGCCTCAACCAACCCTGGCTCGAAGGGTCGCTCAGCGGCGGTGAGTTTCAAAAGCATCGAAACCGTACACCTGAGCTAATTTTCTTGGGGAGGGAGTGGGTGGTGGTAGGAGAAGGTTTGACAATGTGGATGGACCGAGCAGAATCTCTCAGTCAGAGCATTGGGAGCGAAACTCGCATATCATTGAAGGAGATTCATTTCCAGATCGGGTGCGTTTCGATACCACGAATCTCTCTCGGGCATGGACGATGGAAAGCAGCCGCACGCAGAGGCGTCAACCGCAAATCAGAGTTCTTCAAGTGGTCTGTCCGACGTGCTCGTCGCTCAAGCAATCGGACGTCCAACGTTTACGTGACGCTGAGCTATCGCGACCTTTCATGATGCTCAAAATGGATCACTCACGCATGAAGAGAAGAACCCGAAGAAGTGTTGACTGTGATCTCAAAAACGAGACTCCGGGTTGCTGCCGGTACCCATTCGAAGTGGATTTCCATCAGATCGGCTGGGACTGGATCATCTTGCCCAAATCCTACAAGCCGAACTTCTGTCGCGGAACTTGCAATCTCGAAGTCAATCTGCAACGTCAACACACAATCGTCATGAGCGCCTACATGAAACACTATCCGAGTCAGGCCAAAAAGATCGAGTTATCAATGTGTTGCACCGGCGTGAAGATGTCATCGTTGAATATCGCTTACTCCGTCGATGGCAAGAACGTTCATCAGTCAACCCTCGAGAACATGATTGTCGACGAGTGTCATTGCGCTTGAGGTCGTCTGACAGCTCATCACCACCACTAGGGAATTAGCTATGATATTATTTATTTATTTGGTGCCGAGTGACTTTTTGCTTCGCTTGAAAGGCTCAGAGAAGCGGGTCAGGAGTCCGAGCTCATCCATTCTTGTTTCCTGACCGCAAGAGCCACGAAGCGTAACGTCATTTGCACAACGACTCAACGACCTTTCGGGATCCTTCACGGTGCAATAATTTATTTAAACTCTAGTTGTGATTGTACAAAGGGACGAGATGTTCTAGATCCTAGAAGTTCACGTACACGGTTTTGGAAATGCAATAGCGATGATCACCGTGTTCGGCTCGGAAAACTTTCAAGGATAGCGAGTGGAAAACTTTCGGAAGCGAGAAACAGTCCGCATCGAGTGACGATTCTCGATAGTATCTGTGGCCCTGCGAGAATCTGGAAGATCAGCATCGGATACGCACGACGTCGGCCGTCGAATCGAATCTCGTTAGTTGACGACAAGCAGCTTCCTCGACGAACGCGCGGTCGGTCGCCTGGACGCGAGAGCGCACGCACGGACGGACCGCGTGTGTATACATTCGCGCTGCTTGTGCATGCAAGTGTTGGGTGCCTGGATATGAGTGTGTGTACGAGCGTGCCTGCGTTGAGCATTGATTGTTGACTCTGTAAATACACGGTACGTTGATAGAAGCTGATTCTGTGTCTTGATTTATTCCGCCAGCGCTCTGAAGTCGCGACGGTGACTTTCTGTCGCACCCGGTAGAACCGCACACGTCTCGTGGGAGCAGCCGCTCCCACGAGTCATCATCGCGCGGGAGGAAGAAGAGCCCCGATCCACATCGGCATGGATTACGGTCCTATCCTGCAATAGCACTCTCAGGAGCGAATTAGTTCCGGGAAACAATGCAATAAACAAGTCGCAAGAAATTCAGGTGGGAGAATAGAGGAAGAGACTCGGATACGAGCCGCGTGCCGTTCGACCTGAAAGCCCAAAGCCGGAAACTGGGGCCAGCTCCTCTAATGGCTCTGATCCTCTCCAGCGCCTATCGGCCGCTGCCGAAGAGGAGAAGCTTCCCCTGGGAATTTCACCGACGTCCTGATCTTAAATGGGAAGGAAATGTACTCGCCGCGGAGCCGGCCGCCGGGCTGCACCAACGCGTTTTCGGGGCTCTCCCATACGAACCAGAGCAGCAGACTCGGAATTGTAGGGCCGGATAAGGAGGGGGGGTGTTCGATGGAAGACGGGGGGGGGAGAGGGGAGGAGGGTGTTCGGCTACGCAGAAAGCAAGCTTCGGAGGGGTTTTTCGGGGCAATGAGAGGACAACGCGGGCAATGAGAGGATGGATGACGATAGAAGCCAAGACAGCGGCGACCAAGGTCTAGGAAGAGACCATGGAGAGAAAAGTAGAATGAGGAGGACGCACGAAGAGGTAATTGCTCGTAATGAGGAGGCGTCATCAGGCGGCGAGGGAGAGACCAAAGAAGAAGAAGGAGAAGATTACAACTCGATTTAGAGTTCATTTTGAGAGAAATCTCTGTCCTCTCTCTGCAGTCGACTGACGCTGCCGTCGGTGCCACTCACGACCTCTCTAGTCCACGGCGGGTCTTCTCCCTTCGACCACGTCAGCGTCGGGGGATCTCAGACAGACTCTCCCGTTCGCTCTCACTGGTCCGTTCGCTTCGGAAGTTCTCGAACTTCAGTCGCTCGTCAAGACTCGATCGTTACGTTCCGAATTTTCGGCTTGGATATTCTCGCTTGATCCTCGTATCGGCAGCCATTTGGTCGGGGCAGAAGCGGCGGAATCTCTTGAGCTTAGCCGGCAGCATTGTTGTTAAATCCAGTTGCTACCACTCCACCGCCAGCTTGCTCAGCTGAACGCCGGCCGCCGTTCCCTGAGCTAGGGGCGGGTCCTTGTCGCTGTAATCTTGTGAACAGCAGAAACGCATAGATTCAGATCCAATCGGGATCAAAGTGGATTTTTAGCCGCACGACGGTACCCGTGGCGGTACAAGTGGAGTTTTCCGGCGGAGAGGCAAACGTGCGGTTCCGTTCGCCCCTACCGCTCGGAGGTGCTCGGCATCTCGGCGCTTACCGGGATTCCAAGATTCAGCGAGAACTGCGATCGAGAGAACAGACGGCGGATCGGTGGACGGATGGACAGACGATCGAATGTACGACGCGGGGAAGGAGGGAGCGATCAAACCAACCAGCCAGTCAGCCAAGCTTGAACTAACGAACGAACGGAAGAGCGGACGATTCAGTAGTATTGGGATAGCTGGGTGAGGGAGTCGGACTTAATTAAAACCCTTACCGCTGGCACTGAATAAGGCGGCTCTGAAGATCGGGAAGGGGGGGGGCACAAAAGTCTTTAACAGCGGGTAGGTAGGACGGCAGATGGATGACTAAATAAATAAATAGATGGGGCAGAGGAAGGCGGTGGGGCTCGGAGAGAAATAGGGAACCAGCTCGATGAATGTCTCTCTGAGCGTGGGCGTGCTCGCGACTGTTGAAGGGCCGAACGTGCGTCTGCAGCTTGACGGTACCTCTCCGGAACCGAATTTCCATTGCTAACAACGTCTCTGTCCTCCGCTACTCGGGATGATTTCGGAAAAGTCTCTCGTATAGCTTTCACGTTCACGACTCGCAGCCTCTCGGTGGAGTCATTGATCGATCCTTAGTCGGAATCGAGAGATCCTTCGGATGGGAAGTCCCGGGGGTTAAGGTCCCTCACTCCGGTGAGAGCGAGCGCGCGATTCCGTGATAGAACTGCATCGACAGCAGGAGCTCGCATTAGATGAAGCGATGGGCCATCGATTCGTCTCGGCCTAATTATGATGTCAATCTCACCCGGAAGCCCCGACCTAGCTCCCTACCCACCGTCGAGAGCTGGGACGGATCCTTAAGTGAGACGGTATCGCATACTTTACTGAGAGAAATTCACGATCGCTCGACGATCCATCCTGCTGCTGCTGTTGCTGCTCATTGACGTGCATGTCTCATTTCACGATGCATCATTGTCGCGTCGTCTCGAGAGTCGACAGGTATGCCGCTTCTCTCGGAACTCGGGTCCGCGCATGATTGGCATCTACGTCTCTTCTATTTTGGTTGGCGATTCGTAGATGCCAGCGGACAAAATAAGGGCTCCGAGAATTCAGAAGCGACACGCGCTATCTCCAGCAGGCATGTGCATCAATATCTTCTATATCGAGCGCGCCTCGAGCTATTAATTGTGTGGCTCGTCCCGGTTGTTTTTAGCAAGCGCAACAACCTCAAGGGCGTCCTCCCCGAACCCAGAGGCTTCCCATGGATTTGGCGGGCGCCCCTCCGGTGCGATTCTCCTCTCGAAATCCAAAGGTGATTCCCGAATTCGGGGTAGCTGGCCCTCGAAAATTTGAGAACGAAAATAATTCAAAATGCTCGGGAGAGAACTGCCCTACGGATATTGAAAACTGGGTACCCCAATCAGCGGACAAGGTGTTTGCTGGGAGTACCTAATCAAAATCACTGTTTCATCACCTGGAGGCTTCAACTCTCTGTCGTAGTGTTCGCCGTCGCCGCCTTTGGAGCAAAAGTTTTCGTTCGGCTTCTTTTCGGCCGTTTTTTTTTTCAGCCGTGTCCGCTGGAGCTGCTCGCAGATCTGTGTGACAAATCCTCGTGGGCCGTGAAGGTGTCAGATATGGCTTTACGAATGGCTGGCTCCAATATATTTCAGCAGCTAAAGGGAAAAACGAGCAAGCGGACGAGCCGGCGAGCGGATGGTGGGCGGGCGTTCATCCGACTGGGCGCAGAGAAAGGAGCACGGAGCAAGCTGGCAGGCCGAGCAGAACAGGCTCTCGACGTGAGTCGAATCCCACGACCGTCTGCGTCCCGTCCGTCTCACGCTATCAACAACTGCTCAATAAATGGTTTGATAACATTTAACCTCGCTGCTTTCGATGCTCGCTTCGACGCGAAGCTTTCTGCTGATCCTTCGGCCTCCTTCGAAGAAGTCGATCCTCGTTCGTTCTCGCCACTCCCGTCTGCGCCCGGCCGAGATCTTCACCACGCAGTGCTCCTCGATGAATCCTCCGTCGTCGGCGGTACCTCCGTAGCGCCGCAGCTGCCAAATCCTCCCCTATCTCCCGTCCTGTCACGACCTTCCTCCGTCCTCAGGTTTGCTTTGCAAGCTTTTCTTGGTGGTTTCGAGACGCAGGGGCAGGGAGAGGGAAGTCGGCCTTGTGATCATTTTTCGAATTCGTCAAGACAACGCTCCAAGGGAAAGGTCTCCGGTTTCCGCGAGTCGAATTCCAAATATCGTTCTCCGCCGGGAGGAGCGAGCTCTTCAGAGGAAAAAAAATACCTTCTCTCCCGTCTTGCCATGAAAATTTCGCATGACTGGATCCCTTCCTTAAAATCACGTAAGCGCCCGTTGGAAAGTCGATCCAGACTCGGAACAACCTCCGACCCCTCGGAGGGGGAAAAACTTCCCGCAGTGGGTTTTCTGTGGGATGCGGTTCGGAGTTCGTGGATAACTTGCTTTGTGTGCGATCTGCCTGACATGAGTAGATAAAAACAATAAAACCTTGAATGGAATCCCACTCCAAGAGCAATAACTTCTTGTCCCGTTCTCGGTGAGGAGGCTCAGGGAGTGAAGAGCGTTGCGCTCTCCTGCTGTGGCTATCGAGGAGGTATGGTTTCTACCGTACGACAATGCCATCCGAGTCGCTCGTCTGCTCTGGAAGATTTTCTATCTACTTTTCCGTACTCCTCGGTCCGGTACACCGCCAATCCCAGACCACATCACAGCGAAGGAAGACACAGCAGAAAATGCGCGGGAGGCTCGGTCGGTCAGGGAAAATGATAAATGGTCGCCAATCTCTCTTTTCTCTTTACTTGCGCTGCCGCGGCGGCGGCTGTTGTTTCTTTCTTTCGCCACTCACTCTGTCTATCCCTCGTTCGTCCGTCCTCCGACAGCGAGATAATGCCTTTAATAAAAAATACAAATAAATGCCTTCTCCATGAATTTTCGAGAGATCTTTCCAGATCACTGGAGTGGCCAGTTGCGACGACTCCCACAAGTCGCTCGGTCGATCCCGCTCCTGGCATTGGTTCCGATTCCAGGACAATCGGGATGTTTGACGCGATTCGGCTGCCACACGCTGTCTGCATGGAGCGAGGACAGATCCCTTAGGCGGCGGGCTCCAAGAACGATCAGAAATCAAACGCAAGCTGCAATTTCGTTACATTTTGTCGCAACTACCTCGTTGCAGTGCTGGAACGTGGCTGACTCTCTGACTTGGTTCCGCAGCGGCAAGGGCGGCGGGAGCGACGGCAGCGGTAGCTCTTCCTTCAAACAAATCAGGATTCACTCGGATGCGTTTTTATTTCGGCGTCCTTCCTCTTACGTCGTTCACCCGGATCGTCTCCTTCTTTCCGCAGAGATCTCCTCGGAGGAGAACTCAAGGTTGCCCGATGAGTCACCCTGTTGGAATCGTGCGGGGAGACGCTAGGTGCACAAGTTTACGGTGACCCCCCGCTCGAGATAAGTAGTCGCTCATATTCACGACAGTGTCCGTTGAGTTGCAACACGCTTCTACTCATTCATGACCATCATGGAGGTGGAGAACTTTTTCCTCCATTGTGGGCTCCCCGGCATCCGTACGTCGGGAATTCCGGGACGGGAAGTTCCCAAGTTCGCCGCTCATGACTGACAAGGGTCGGACGGGGGAGTAAATCGGGAAACTTCCACATACGAGCGGAGTGCCGGGAGATCAAAGGAACGCAATGCTTGTCGGACATTATTTCGAAATAATTGACGACTTCTCACTCGTGCCATATGTCGACGCCGCGCTCCGATCCCAATCTGCGGGTTATTCCTTCGAATCCTCCGCTGCCATTGGGATAAGATGAAAACAAGCGATGTAAAGGCGAGAGATGATACCGCGATCGAGTCAGGCGACGGGAGTACAAAGCGAGCTAAGCGGAGCCGGAGCCTGGAAGCGCATCCCGGATTCCTCCGCAAAACTTCATACTGTGAGTGGGATCCTCGAACACACAAAGCATGACGTCCTCGTGTGTGCCCACATTCCTCGCTTGAGTTCCCTTCTACTTCCACTTCTGCACAGTCTGTGGATATCGAAAGAGTCAAACTCGCGTGAGCGTGTATGCGGGCATGCAAACGTGCGTGATGGTATTCGTCTCGAATCGTTCCCGTACTTGATGAAGTTTGTAGATCTCGTGGCTGCTGTTTGATGCATCAATCCGGCCTCATTCTCTCCGAACAGAGACACGCTCCGATCGGAGTTGCACTGTCTGTTAGACAGAATGCCCACCCTCCGAAAACATTCCGCGATTTGAGAATTCGAGGAGACCCTGGGTTATTCACGCGCAGTCATTTTTCAAATCATTCGTGCTTCTTAAGAGGCCGACTTCTGCGCTTGGCTGTTTCCGGAGCGCATTCCGTTCCCGGACTGTCTCGGAAACGACTACGAATAAATGACGGTAATGGCGGAACGGGATGTGGCCTTTTCTAGCCGCGGGCTATAACTGCATGTATCCGCTTCTCTCAGCTCCTGACTGCCAGGAATTTCGCCGCGCGCTGCCGCTCCCATTCGTCGACTGCGAACGACAAAACAGGATAGGAACGGCTTCAGAACCCTCTTGATCTCACTCGTACTCCCCCATCATGTAGTCTTAAATCGACGATGACGTAGAGAGAGTCAGGGAAAACTCGAGAGAGTTCAAGGATCAGTTAGAGCATGAGTCGCTATTTCAATTCGTTGGGTATCTCTGATCTTTGAATCCGCCGTGTTCGGCTCCGGTAATCCCGTGAGCCGCTAGAGCCACATTTTCCGAAGTTTCCGATTTGCGAGTCCAGGTTAACGAGGAACGGAACTGACGGCGGCCGATTTATCGTCAGAGAGTTCAGATGATTTCTATCATGCAACGGACTCGTGTCTCCGCGTCGAGTCACTCCTCCAGCTGACGAAGCAAGCACAATTAAGAAGAGGTCGAAAATGTTTGCTCAATCGATACCGAATGCTGCAACAAGAACAAAGGGAGTAGGCTTACTAGAGTTCACACCCGGGTGACCCGCCTATCGGAGAACCGAAACAACAAACGCGTACATAGTGAGTGCGCTGAAGCGTCTCGGGTGAACGGGCGATGGGAAAAACATGAAGGAGGGGAGAAGTCGATTCGCGCCGAAGAGACCACTCGTTTCATTTTTCCATCGCTCGTCGATGCCGTGCCCCTCGTCTTCGAGCGTTTTGACCCCAAGAAGAACCGCCTACTCAAGACAAAAAGCGAAGGAAAAGCAACTGAGCAGAAGGGACGAACACGATCCCAGAAACAAATGACCAAGACGTCCCCTCGGGTCGGTGCGGGGGCGTGATGGAAAGCTCCCGGGAGCCTGCAGACAAAGGCTCCGCGAGCGGGGGACTTATCGCTCACAAGTATACACCCTCACATTAATTCGACGACCTTCGGCAAGCACGTGTCGCGACATCGTCGAGGAGGGAGTCGATATCGGATCTCGAACGTGGCGGTCTGATTTTTTATTATCTGATGCTTAACGTTCCGAATTTCAATCCACATCTCACTCGGATAGACTCGGAACTTCTGAGAGAGTAATAGTGAATTGGATCGAAGGAATCCCAGACGAGCAATCAGAAATCCAGCGTCTACCGGATGACTTTCACATCGCGAGAGGTCCCCCCATGTGATGGAGTTTTAAACTGATCTTTGCCCACCGGTGTTCTCCTTCCCTTGGAGCTCCGAGATGCAGATGGAACCTGAACGGGTCCAGTCGGGTGGTCGAGTGGTTTCCGGAAGCCCCGAGGGCATATGCTGAGAGCCACTGCGGGGCAGGAGTTGTCGTTCATCGTTCGTTCTTTCGCCTGGACGACTCTCATTAAATTGACTTTTCCATCTCGAGCTTGAATTTCTCTCCAACCCCGAACCCCGCGCCTCGTGACCCTCCGTGGACTTGTGCCGTTCCAAGTCCCATCCAGACAGTCTTGAACAAGGCGAGGCTCGACCATTACGCAGTCATGAAACATTCAGCAGAATAATTTCATTCTTGGAGCGTTCACGATTCATCAGCATGCCCCAGTGTCGAACGCCAAGCTGCGACCGTGTCCATCGCGCGACGTCAAAACACGCCGATCAACGAAATTCGAGTGAGACAATCGCGGAGCGTGCTGGCGATGCATAATCTCGTTTCATGTCATGGTGTTGATCTATATTCCATCGACAAGCAACGGTGTATCTGAGAGCTGAGCTTGATAGACGATAAATTAATTTATTCAGCGTGAACCCGTTCAGAGCGCTAATTGAGCTATTCGTGTCGCCAGGGCAGCGGGTTTTTATATGAGAACGGAATAAAAGAGAGAACAAACGCGAGAGGAGAGGCCTCTAATGCCACTATCATGACACTGGAGTTCAGGAGCGCCCAGACACTTAAACACACACACAGACACACACAAACGCTCTTGAATAAACTCCCACTCGAGAACGAAGCGTTTTGTGAAAGATCCGCTCCGCTTTCTCCCATTGAAGAATCAGGCCAGGGGTGGTCGATGTATCTTTTGAAGTCTGCGTGCGACCGAATGCCGCCTCAGACGTTGTTCGCCGGTAGGCTACTTAGCCGGGAAGAGTTCGTGCGCTCGAGGACCCTCAGCGCTCCTTTGTTGGCGCGAGCGGGGCGCGTGCGAGCCGCCGGGCTTGCCGGTCGGCGCTCCGGCTAGACTCATACAGGAGACCCACGTTTTCCTCGGCGTTTTCCAGTAAGGACACTCTGTCTGCCTGTCTGTACGTCCCGGCTCGCTCGAGAGCGGGTCTGGGCGAAAGCGGCTGGTAGACCGGTGCAAAGTGAGTGAGCCCTCGTGATCAACATAAGTATTGTACTCGTGGAGCCTTTGTCAAACTTCCTCCACCGCTCGACTGCCTGTCCGTCCGTTCGTTTGCCAGCTCGACGTTGGACGTCAACCCTCCCGTTGGAGTTTTTCCTTCGTTATTTCCCAGATTTCCAGCCGGTCACTTCGACCAGTCCGACGGCTCATCAATGGAAGGCACGAAATCAGAGTTCCATCGCCCCTTTTCCGATGTTGGGAAAACATTTCCACCGACAAACGCTTGTGGTAGAGAGATCTTTAATCCGAGCGCTCCTCGTTCCATTCAGTGGCTTCGCGGGTATTTCGAGCGGTATACCATGGAGGCAAGAGCGAAACTGATCGGTATTGCAGGACAGATTCTCGAGGAGGGGAACGTTCACCTCTTGTCAATCCTGCCCGCTTCGCTGAGGAGAGCCGCCTCGAGAAGAAGCGCAGACTGAGAATGGAAATGCTGCTTTTGCTGCGGCTGGTCAAGATAGAACTTTCTCTTCAAATACTTGTCAAGGAATTCTCTGAGAGCTGGCACGACGCTCACGCTTGGAGAGCGAAATGGAAATCGAGGGTAAGAGGAAGCTGGGTGACGAAAATCCCACCTCGGCTTCCAGCCTCGTCTCGGGGAGGGGACGATTGAAAACGATTCCCGGACTGGATAGTCCGGAATCGCGAAACCGCGTAGTCACTGAAGAAATTGATAAGCGGGAATTCCGAACCTCGCAGACCGCTCGGGAGACGTTTTCCTCTTCATTCGGCTCTTCCCGGGTATGTATGTATGTATGTAGAGGCGGAGACAGCAACTCCAGGTTTAGGTTTTGTTGCTTCTGGGCTTTTCCGCGGCAGAAGGGCTCAGGGTCGAAATTGCGGCTGACTGGTGAGGCCGAGAGTAAGGGATGGAAACGAAGACCGCATCTCCGGTTTCGGATTTCAGCTTTGCCAATATTCAACTTCCGGCTTCCGTTCGACGGAGTCGTCGTCGGCTTCTTTTGCCTTCGTCGTTGGGGCTCCGAGAAAAGTTTGAATGACTCTTCTCCGTCATCGCCAGAACCGAAGACTGAGAGCGAATATGAAAAATTGCCGAGGCAAACCTCGCCATCTCTGTCGCCGGTTTGTATACGGCATATCTGTCGCCTCCTCTCGGATCGAGCCTCTGGGCTCGATACGCGCTCGAAATTATTTCGCGTAGGAAGACTCAAGCAGCGTGTCGTAATGTGCGTGGAATCGTAGCCCCGACCGAGATGACCTCTCGAGGAGCGCCCCGTCATCGGGAGAGAGCAGCTGCGAGGAATTTTCACATTGAATCTCCGCGCGACGAGAGCGAAGCCCTTGCGTAGAGGAATAGCTATCCGAGAATTCGGTCGAAAAGCGCGAAGTTTCCACCACTCCGGTATCGAAAAGGTAAAGATTGTGTCCACTTTCTCGATCGGCCAGTGTGAAGCTCGCCAGGCAGCGGAAGTTGTCACTCGAGGGAGAGAGCGAGTGCAATATGTTTCGTATCACGGCGCTCTTTGACAAACAAAGATCGGCTATCATACGACCGCCGCGCCGTCCTTCCGTTGTTGTCGTTCCTTAGGTGAAATCGTTTGCTTTTCGGACGAGGCTCGCGCGGCTGAAGCATTCGGGACGAAAGTCGGGCTCCGACTCGAGCCTGCGACTGCAGATGGATGTTGAACTCGCTCCAGCTCGCGTCGAGATGCCTCTACCTCCCTTGAAACTTCAGACAATCCCAGCAAGTCGTACCCCTCAGATCGGGGCAGTCCACGTCCTTCCTGAAGAGCGGTGATATCGCTCCGGATCGACGGACCATTCGCTTCGACCTATGTCTCAAATCGGAGGCCACTGTCGAGTCCGCCCGTTGACTAACTGAGTGAGCGCTGAGCCGGAGCCGCTCGGAATTCCAGAATAAAGGTCATCGTGTTGCTGCGCACGTCTTTCGTAATGTTGATCCGCTCGGCTCGTCTACGTGGAACCATGGGAGCTCCAGCTGCTCAATAAGTCATTCATTCATTCGTTCATTCAGTCAGTTGAACAGCGGGGTAAGGAGCCCGTTGCAGGCGGATCTTCAACAATTAAAAGTCTTCCCCTTTTTCGTGAACATCCACTTCGCAAATAATTCACCATTCGCCCGAAACAGAGCCATGCGTCTCCGACCAGCTGCTGGACGGCGTTTCCGAGTGGAGGAGCGAGCAGCGGATACACGGACTCACTGACGAACCGAACAGAGATTCTCGTCCTATTTCGTCCGCTCGTCCCGCGTCTAATGTGTTAAGCTAAAGTTTTTAGGTTTTGAGCTCTCCGTTGCGGCGCCTAGTCCTGTTCCACCCGGAGCCTAGTTCTCATCCTCATTAATTATAAAAAGAAGCCTCGCAACGACTAAACGAGCGAGCCACCGACGGACAGAAGCATCGCCCATTCCCTAACTGGCTCGACGAATCAACGACCAAACGGGAACTTCGGACCCCTGCTTTTCCTTCTCCGGTCGGTCCACAGGACGCTAGCCGAAGGGAGGAGACAACTCCTGAACATTCTTCCGTCTCCTGTGTTAGTTTGTTTCACCCTTGCGAGTCTCCCGCTTCCTCCAGGGACGTTAATGTATTTTGTGAATTATTTTTTCTTAATAGTGCTTGCTTCGCTCCCGGTGGCTCGGGGGATCGGAGTGTGGTAGTGGGTAGAGACAAGCGGTGCGACCGACCGACGCGACGGAAAGAAAGCCAGGCGGCGGGGGAGGAAACGAGATCGGGCAAGTCAAGCGGCGGAGATGGTCCGTCCGTCCATTCATTCATTCATCCATCTGTCCATCCATTGGGATAGAGGCAGCTTCTTCTCTATGAGTGCGCGTGTCCGGTTCTTGTGTTGTCAAGGATGTAGCGAAAAAAAGGCTAAGAACAGTGAGGAACGAGCCACTGAACGTGGAGAAAAATCGAGGGGGTTAGGCTCGAGAGCAGCGGTGCAGGATCTGGCACAGCGCCAGGAGGTGTCAAAGAGGAGAATGGTACCTTAAATGGTGTCAGGATTCGTTGCCTTCTCCCGGTTCCTGTCTCGCTGCCTTGCGCAAGTCTCGGCAACGTACGACGGCGTTCCTTGACGCATGCTGTTGCCGATATCGGAAGTCGAGCTCGAGGTTCCCGCTGCCGACCTCGACCCTGACTAAGACTCTCGAGGAGTGAGGTGTCGTCCAGTCTCATTTCTTCCGCAGGGGGCTCAATTTCAGCGCCGATTAGAATCGCGTCTGCTCTATCCGGGGGGTGAGGGAAGGGAATCTATGCACCCGAGCGCTGAGAGAAGTATCGAGCTCGACCCATCGATGGTCGATGAGCGGCTTTTCGACGGCAATCAGCTCCTACTGTTTCTGACGATTCGACTTTGTTCCGAAGGAATGGCGTTTCGGAAGAGAGGCTTGGACGACTTGGTGAGCGTCAGCGACTCGAAAAGCTCAGCTCACTCTACGAGGGTTTCGAATCCGATCGATGCTTCGGAACATTTGAGAAGAGAGGGGAAGCTTCCAGCGGATTAGGGACGCATTTTTCCAGAGGCTATTCTTCGATCGCTCTGATAAGATCCAGGTGAACAAGTCTCGACCCGCGGGAAACCCGCACCGCTCGTTCCTCTCCGCTCATCATCGATCAGAAAACGAGCCCGGAGCACGAAGGGAGCCACGGCGATGATGATGGAAATTGAGACGTGCTCGCCATTTGGAAAAAAATTCTCATTCTGTTCCAAACGTTCAGCCACTCACTATGTCAGTCGTTCTTCTGGGTCGACTCGGTGAGTGGATGGCAACGGTGGGAAACGGTGGGTCTGTACGTTCTCCTCTTCCACCAACCACCGTTCTTCCTCCGGGGTATCCCGGCTCCTGCGCTCCGCTCCCGTTCAGGCTGTTGCGAGTGTCGGCTCTCTTCCTCTAATGAGGAGAACCTCAGACGAACGACAGGCAAGCAGGCTGGCTGCTTGGCGGCAAGTTCTTAATGAATCGAAATAATATTTTGCCTCATCTTCCGTTCAGATAGGAGCAGCCATTCGCTTATTTCCCCTCGCCGTTGCCGCCGCCTCCCTTCCCCCATCCCAGAGTGGGTTCGATAGCCGCTTCCCCCATCCACGGGGCCGGTCGATGCTCGTCCTCCGCCTCATGACGACGGTCTATCCCGGGAATCGGACAAGGAAAACCCACAGCTCGATCACTCCAGAACGGGAGAAGACTCAAATCCCCGAACAACTTGATAATGTATTTCGGTCGTTAATTACCGACGTACGCGTCGACGACGATGCGTACGAATCTGCGTGCTCCCCGCGTCTCCTGAGAGCCTCGTGATGCCCGAGCCCGGATCGCGACGTCCTTTCTCCGTGCGCGAGAAATTTTCGAACTCTGTGGGTTCTATCCGTCGGGATCGTTGGAACACTGCAGACTCGCAGAGAGCCAGAAAAACAAAGCAAGAATCCATTCCGTCAAGCGAGAACGAGGAAACAAGCGGGTTCACGAGCGAACCTTTCGTATCCGACGAGAGGAGAAGCGTCCAAGGAAAGGTCACTAGGGAAATATTCCCACCTTGAGATAAATTGGCTCTTGTACGTCTCGTTTCCGTTGTTGTCGTCGTTGTCGCCGCCGCCGCCCTGGGTTTGCACTCGCCGCTCCCGGCAACTCTCCCGTTCTCCTGGTCCTTTCCTGCTCTTCCATTTACCCTCGCATCTACCCAGGAGCTCCCATACATGCTTTTTTCCATCGGCCTCCAGGATTCACCTCGGCTTGTTCGCTGTGCTCCTCCGGCTTCGATACCGTTTCTCCGTTCCTCTACAGGAAAAGCTTTCCTCTCTACCGCCGACTTTGCTGCTCTCCTGCACTCGTCTTCCCTTCAGGAGCGTGTTCCGTCGCTCCCTCACTTTTTCCTCCTAAGACAGCGTGCGGGCGCATGGCCTTCTTTATTTCTCTGCTTTTGCTCTCGCGAGATTGCGCTCCAAAACTCGATTCCGCCGGATAGGATGAAACGGCCTTGCCGAGAGAGTCATTGACTCACGGAGGAATAGCAGGCCAGGAGGCCAAATCTGACGAACCGATGAAATTCCGAACCGAAGAAGGAAAGAGACATCGAGAGAAACGATGAGGACGAGAGTCGAGACCTCCATCGTTCGGATCGTGAGCATCGTGGGGAAATCGTGCAACCCTCAAAAGCGATTGATTGTTGAAATGTTCGATAACTTTGAACAACTCATCACGATGAGGGGGCAATAGCGGTTGCTCCGTTTTGCCGCGACCGGGGCGTCGAGGAGACATCGTCGTCAAGGACAACGGGTATGAGGCGAGCTGTTCTCCTTGGTTACGCTAGACCGGCGGAAAATAGAGGGGAGAGATGAAAGCATGGGGCTTAGAAGAGAAGCATGCCTCGCTTTAGGTGGAGACACGGGGAGGGCCTCCGTCTGCTTTCGTCTCACTAATTGGCGTCTTGCATCGTACACTCATTCGCGCTCATTTTCTCCTTTTCTCTTCACGGTGCTGGTGGTTCCGCTATCCAGTCTGCCCGGCCGGTCTGGTCGCTGCTACCCAGCAGGAGTCTATCAGTGTTAAAATATTACCGCGGGCTACACAAGGGCCAAAAATATGCTCGTTGTATTTTTTGTTGTTAGTTATTTATTTTCTCATTAAGCTCCGGGAGACTCGGCTCCCCGCCCGGGGGAGGAGGACGACGCTCCTTCCTCTTTGCCTTTCGTTCACCCACCGGCAAGCCTGGGTAGTTGTCCGTCCTTCGCTTCGTTCCGGGGCTTTCCCGGTGTCCGCCGAACCAGTCCAATCATCTTCGGAAGCCCTCTGCTCCAAGTTCCGGCTTCCATCGTGGGTTGTGTCGACTCGTTTTCTGAATCCTCCCGGAGCTCAGCCGTCCCTGTCGAAACGGGGGAGAGGGGGGAGGAATACCTAAGGGAAGAGCTCGATCATGAGATCAGCAGATGGTTCCTACTTTTCGACCGACTCGACCTACTCCAGAGTTTTCCTGTTGTGGCCTTCGACGGACTTCGATCTCGATCTGATCGGCTTGGCGTTCGGGACGGACAGACGAGAGGGAAAACCTGTCGACGATGAGACTTCTGCTTGACATCCGGATGCTCGACGACTTTTCGGCGTTGATAAAGGCACCGGCGGTGCCGTTCAAGCCGCTTGACTTTGACGCGGTCGTCTTCCATCTTCTCGTGTTCGCGCAGGGAGAGCAGAACAGGTGAGCTTACTCCTCGACGGAGAGTCCGAGCAGCCGCACCTGTTCGGTACCGAGGGAAGACGAGCAAGGGGGAGCAGCCGCGGTCTGGATGGCCTCTCAGTCACTCAGTCAGTCAACCGTCCGTGATGATATGTCCTCTCGCGGCAACGATAGCGGAAGGCAACCGGAAGTCGAGTTAATTCCGGCTAATACACGCTTTGTATTCGACTTGTCTCGTCTGCCTCGCCTCGCGTCCGCCAGAGCTAGCGGGTAAGCGGCGGGAACGCGACCGTTCTCTGGCTGCCTGTCGAGGTTATGTATGGCTTCCTGTTCCGGTGCGAAGTACGCTCGCTAGCATCGTCTATCTGCTTCTTCTTGCGGTGGTCCTGTCGTACTTTTCTTCAAGATCCTTGCGCTCTTCCCCGATCTCCTGAGCCGCTCGAGGATGTTTTGAGGAAGCGGCTTCGCCCTCCAAGAGCCTTCACACTGCGAGGCTCCGAGGCCGCTCGCCGGTGACTCCATCGGAGCACCTTCCAGCCCTGGTCTTCGACTCTAGACGCTTCACTTTTCACTTGAAAGTAGCGGAATCCTCGACTGATGTCGCTATTCTATCTGCTGATGGCAGCGATTACCGAACGGGGTAGGAAAGCCAGGAAAGCAGCAGAGCTGCGACACGCAAGCATCGGGCAAGCCTGTTGATCTCTGGGTGCGTAGGGCCGTGCCACCTTCGCGAGCGGTGATTTTCTTCTCCGAATTGCTCTCATCTCCAGCTTCGCCCCCGAATGACCTTGGGAACTCGCTCCGGAAAGTTGACTCATCGAAACCATGAGTCCCATCCCCTCAGATATAGTTAGGTACTTCGTATCGTTTCCGCATCTTCGTACTCTGAGAGCTACTGCTGTGTCACATTTTGTACCGCCTTGTTTTTCTACCGCTGGAGCACTCCGGGCGGGAGACGTGGCTCGCATTGAATATTAGCACAGCGATCCACCGGGAGAGAGACGAAGAAGGAGCGAGCAGCCCGGAGCAAGACTCGGGCTCGCAAGGTTTGAGGTCTGACAGGACGGAGGAAAAGGTCTCCCTGAGCGGAACCAGGTCGAATGGACAGATGTCAATACGGATTTTGACTTCACTTCCCCGCTCCTCATCCCGAGGTTTCTTCTGGTCCTCCTCCAGTCACTCAATGTCAATCTTTCTCGTCTTCTTCCCTCTCCGCACCCATTCTCGATAGCTTGCCCTCGATGCCCTCCGCGATTCCCCCATCTTCTTCTCCCCCGCCTTCTCCCTTGTCGACCTTTTTCAGTTCTCGCACTCTTTCCTTCTACGTTACTCTTTTTTAACACAATTTCAGTTTTAAAACGGGAATCCTCCCTCTCCTCATCTCGCTTTCTATTTTCATCCTGTTTCTTCTTCTCGGCTTCTTTTTTTCGTTTCGCCTCTCGGGACTCTGCTGCATTGTTTATGACGCTCATCGATCAACACTAGTGTCTGAAACCCTCCCGTATCCCATCCCTACCCCCGGAAGCAGCCATCCGCCCACAATCCAACCCCCCTCCAAGTCCAAGGTATCCTGACACTGTCGCTGTGTCCTCTTTGAACTCTTTTTTTTTTACTCGTCCTTGCTCCAGCACTCTCTGTTTTACGAGTAACAAGATGGCAAGCAGAAGGCCAGGCGGCCCCTCGTTGAGACACTTTTTGTTTCTAGCTCACTCGCTTTCGATCTGTTTCGCTCTCCTCCTCATCCGCCCCTCCCTCTCTCCCCCCCTACACTCTTTGTGAGAAGCTCCCCGCGCGGAGGGCTGAATGTTTGGCCCCGGTCCGGTGCCGGTGCGGTGGGACTCTCCTTCAGTCTCTGCCAAAACTTGACGTATCCTGTCGCGATGCCTGGGCGGCTTGACGTTAACCGACCCGGCCTTGCCTTCCTGACTTGTGTTCCCTGCTAGGACTTGCTTCGAACGGATGGTCGATTTTACGCGCCGCCGCGACCACGGCGCAGTTTACGCTGCTCAGGGACGCGAACGCCTGCGTCGAAGCCTCCCGCTAGCTCTTGCGCCCACTCGTTCGTTCGTTCAGGCGTCCTCCCTCCGCTTTCCTTCGTGTTCTTGTCTTCCCTTTGACAGGGTCATTAATCTTGATCGTGGACGTCATTTGTTATTAAATTTCAATTATTCGCTTGTCAAAACGAATGCTCACAAACGTTGCCGTCCCCACCGATCACCGATTCGTCCGGTGTCCGCTGAAACGGGAGCGGCGATTTAGGCCGCGTATCTTCTGCTCGGAGCACCTGCGCCCAAAACTAGAAATTTAAACCTCCGCGCCGCGTGGCAGAGATTCTGAGATTTCGAGTCCTCCTGGGCCGTTCCTAAATTCCGGGTCCCACCCGGTGGGCTCCTTCCATGGCTCGATAGACGGTAAATATGTATATCTCATCTTAATCTATATCTATATTTATGTATATAATACATATAGGTACAAGTGAGAGAGAAATCAATAAAACGGATCTGCAGGAGGAGGAATTCCCTTACCCTCCCCGTTTGACCTCGAGATGAAACGTACTCCTCGAAGCCTGAGGAAAATATAGCCTTCAGCATTGCTAGCCGAAGGAACGGCGCGCGGGACGTCTAGCTCCAGCGAGGACACCGGGACGAAACGAGGTAGCGCTTTCGTTTTTTCCCCGGGACAGCGAAGGCGGCGTTAGAGGCCATTATTGGTGGGAGTTATTTTTGCTCATAGATTTGCAACTAGCTGTAGGAGTCGCCCCGGTGCGCCTGGCAAGCGGGCGGTCGCATTGACAACTTTGCTTCTTTTCTTCACGGTAGCTCAGAATCGACCGTTCTGCTCTGGCAATGCCTCACTTTCGACCGTCACCCTTGCCTAAACCTATTCTATCCGATCCCATGTCCTCGAAGCTGGTGAGTCTTATTTGGTCGGTACATCTTCTCTTACTTGTTTCCCAAGCCGACGTCAACACTGGAGCTAACGCTGGTCGTTGTCGTGGCCGTCATCATAAAAACAGGCATCTCATTATCAAAAAAAAGCTAGTTATAAACGGCTGCGCTGCCATTTTTACGCGGCGAACAAGTCTTGCCGAGATTAGAGGACATTTCTTTCCGCGTTCTGCTGCCGCTTCCCCCCGCAGCGCCGGCACCTCCGCGTTAACGACCTGTAATGCCTTTCGCAAAAAGACGCCGAGAAGGAGGTAGGATTCGCTCTCACTTGTTCGTGATTTTTTGCTCCTGCCGAATTTGCCGTCTCCCCTCGTCCTTCGCGCCTCATTCTCGCGGGATAGTTTCTCCCTTTACTCGATTGCTCTAAGCCCAGAGCTCTTGTGCCGCGCGCGATTGAAAGATCCACGCATCTCCCAAGATTTGCGCGCTCTCCCCTGATTTATCTGCAATCATTCATTGACGGTCAGACCTTCATCGTATCCCACCGAGAGAGTCGGTCCCGGACTACAGCTTCGTGTGACGGATCCATCGCTTGATAATCAAGGACGCACTTGCCCGAAGCCTTGTGAACTCTTCTTTGGCCACATGACTTGAACTTGCCCTCGAACGATTTCACTCGCTGCAGCAAAATCACCCTCTAGGACTCGAGAACTTGCCTGCATGGACCGCATGCGGTAAATTTCGGGAACCTCTGTGGTCAGAGCTTGCGACTTCGCCGCGACTGACCCTTGCACAATTTCTGATCTTAATCATTTTCTCGCACGAGAGCGAGTTCGGGAGCTGATTCCAGATGGAGTTTGCTCGAATAGAACCCGAAGAACCATGGTACGCGGATGTGAAACCCGGCTCACTCGGGAACTTCGCAGCTCTAATAATAGTGTCTCTCACAGCTGCGATCTTCAATGTCGCAGCGTCAGTTGTCGTGCGCTCCTCGAGTCGTTTGGTCGGTTGGTGGGTTGCGGGCCTTTTTTTTTTTTTTTTTTTTTTTTTTTTTTCTATAGAGGTGTGGGGGAACGCATTTACGCGCGCACCGGCCCGAGGAGATGTTAACACTCTCGGGACCGGCCAGTGTGGGACTCGTACCCGGAGGTAAATACCCACTAAACCCATATCCTCTTTAGCCCCAGAGGAGTTGATTTTCCGGGGGGAGCACCTGGGACCGGCGTGGACGCCATTACTTCAGGGGACTCCGCCTTTGAACTAGGCTCGTATAGTGTTAGAGCTAGGAAGGTCCGGTCTGACTAGAGGAGGCTCAGGCCCGTGAGCTACTGGAGGCTGGTCGGCAGCGGAGATGGCAGCTCTTCGGAGCGCTGCTCGCCTGCATTGATCCTTGTACCCTATGACTGTCTCTGCAAAGATGGCTACGTGTCTCCATTCGTCCCTCCCATGAAGCATGTAGCGGACGAGTCTGCCGCATTCGACGGGTCCAGTGTAGGAGGAGTTCCTCCTGAATTCTGCCCGGATGGGCCCAAGATCAGCGCACACCTCGAAGGTGTGGCACACGTCATCGATGGGACCGCTGTGGCACAGCGTACATGAGGGGGAGTCCGTCTTGCCGATCCGGTACAGGTACTCTCCGAAAGACCCATGGCCGGAAAGGAGCTGCGATAGAGCGTAAGTGAGTCCGCCAAACTTCCGCTCGACCCAACCTCGACGTCCGTTATGATCCTGGAGGTGTAGAAACCCGGCTGGAGAGGACGGATGGATTCGAGGCGGGCCCTCCAAACCTGGATGGCACTCTCCCGAGTGAAAATCTCTCGTTCTTCCCTCCCAACTGCGGCCGATTCGCGCTCCTCGCGAGAGAGCAGGATTCTAACTCGGAGGTCGTAGGGCAGAATTCCTGCGATGAGTTGAGTCGCTACGGTGGAAACCGTGCGGTTCACCCTTGCGATCCTGATCGCCAGGGGGCGTTGAGCCGCATCTAGGAGTCTTCTAATGGTCTTCCTCTCCAGGCATTTCGCCCAAATAGGGGCTGCATAGAGAAGGATGCTATCAACAGCCGAGCTGAGAACCTTCCGACGGTGGTGGCTGACTCCTCTGCACCTCGGCATGAGGCGCGAGATAGCCGACGCGGCCTTGAGGGCCTTCTGGGAGACGTATCTGATGTGAGCTGTACCTGTCAGACCGGTGTCCAGCACCATACCGAGGTATTTAACACTTCGCTCAAAACGGACTGGGTGCCCGTCGAGACGAATGTCGAGCTCGACCTGTGGAAGGTGTTTGCGGCCGTTGAGGAAAATCGCGATGGATTTCTGAGGGGCCATGGTGAGGCCGTGTCTCCGCATCCAAGTGCTGATCTGCGCAAGCGCACAGTTCAACTCGAGCTCCAGAAGTTCGGGATCCCTCTGTGCAATAAGTATCAGTAAGTCGTCCGCATACGCGACGGACCTGATCGAGGGCGGATGATCCAGCCTGAGTACCTCGTCATACGCAACGTTCCAGAGAGTAGGCCCAAGGATGGACCCTTGGGGCACTCCGGCGGTGACCGTGGAAACCACGCCCTGATGAAGGTTTTGTCGACATGAGAGATAGCTCGCGAGGCATCGTCTAAGGTACGCCGAGACATTCGCGCGCTCGAGGCAGGAGTTGATTGAGTCCCAGGATATCGTGTTGAAGGCGTTCTTCACGTCTAAAAGTAGGGTGGGTTGCGGGCCGACGTCTGCTGTTCGAGCCCCGCCGCTGCGCTTCCAGCTCCAACATGAGGCTCCACGGTGTGTTTTTGTTGTCGCTCAGTTGGTGGAAGGGATCTCTCTCGATTTGATGAAGTTCCCGGTTCGTGTCGAGGCTCCCCATCAATCCCTCCATGAGAACAGAAGCGGTCCGGTATACTGCTGGAAGACTTGAAAAATAGTAAAAAAAGCTCGATGAGAAATTCTCGATGAATACACGCGCGAAAGGACTCTAGAAAACCGCGGAAGGAATCTACCCAGTCAGGATTTTTCGTCGTACTTGGTGCATCCCGGATCCGTTTCCGCCAACTTGTCGACTCGCCGATCCGTCTGAGGCTATTTTCTGTCAGCACGGCGTTTATTGACGCGACGACCGACCGTCCAACCGACCGCAAACGGCAAACAGCAAACGACCGGCGACAAACTACTACCTCGGGCCATGGACGATTTACACTCGTGCCCGACATACATCTCCGGGCCCTATGGTCGAGTCGAGACCATATATGAATACCTGCTGGGCCGATCTTGGTCTTTCTGCGGGAGCGCAAAGCTCCACCCTCGTACGATGCACCCGCCGACCTGGTGACTTTCGGGTCTAAGACCACAGAGGAGCAATGAGGGCATCGACTACGAGGTTGACGACACCTTATCCCAGGGACAGCTACGCTCGCTTATCGCAAACGTCAACGTTTGCTCGAATGGGGGTCGACGTTGCATTTTGTTTTCGGGTTTGGCGTTTCGATTCTTGCGGAGGCAGGGAAAGAATATAACCTTGCTCCCATGTTCCCTGAGGCATTCGCGGAGACACTCTTTCTCGTTCCGATCGCGGCAGCAACAATCCCCGTTTGCGAAACAGAAATGATGTCAACCCGAATAAACTCGAGGAGAGGAACGGAGAGAGGGATACCTGGCGCAAGCCTGGGCCCTCTTGCCATCGGCGCGCGGAGAAGAGAACGACGAGAGCAAACACGGCGTCTCGCTGCACATTTCACACATGATAAAATTTCGAAGAGAGAGCGAGAGAGCGAAGGCAGCGGGCCCCGGAGCCTCACATAGATGAAGTCAGCAACGCGTCGTCAGGAGGACGATCAGCAGGAGCGAAATAACACATGAAATCGAGAGGGCTGCAAGAAAAACCGCGAGAACGCTGAGAGAGAAGGCGGTCGACGGCGACCACAAAAAGTGTCACTCATAAGAAAGGCACTCACACGCAGTCTGACGAGGAACGGAGCGAGGGAACTCCGGGCGAGGAAGGCAAAAGGAAGACGTCAATCGGGAAAAATGAGACCGAGGAACGAAATGAGAGAGAACGAGCGGCAGAGCGAAGAAAAGAGAGGGAAATAGAAACTCGGCGAGGAAGAGCGTGGAAGTGTTCGGGGGAGGGAGGGAGAGAGGAAGAAAGGAACAGGGGAGGGGATGGTCGCACGGGCATCGATGGAGAATAGAGGACCGGAACGGAGGGATGGTGGAAGGAAGAAAGACGGGCTCCCCGGACGAGTGTGGAAAAATGCGGAGAAGGTGAGGGGAAAAGAGAGATGAAAGCTAGTAACGTCGTCGGTATTTTTGTGCGCTGGAAACGCAACACGACCCGCAAGCTCTCTGCAGCCACCGCTGTTGCCTTCCACCCCATCTTTGCTCCCTTCTCGTTATTCCCCGGCATCCTCAGCGAGCTCCTGTTGGCTCATTCCTCCGAGGCTTCCTCTCTGGCAACCTCTCATTGTTTCTTCTCGGCGAGAATCCCCCCGCTCCCTGTCGGGGCCCCTGCTTACTCCGAATGTCATTTATTATATATTGCCAGTGCCGCAATTTCATTCTACCCTCTCTCCGACCGTGGAAATGCACAACGACACCGTTCTATTTTTAGGGAAGACACAAGTCTTAGTGCGCACCACGCTCTATCCGAATTTCTCCACAGCAGCGTCTCGCCGCCCGTGAGAGCTATTCCAAGGAAGGAACATGGGACTGCATTCGGAACCGGAAGTCCAGGAGAATGAAATTGACTGCAGTATTCTGGGGCATATTTGGGCCTCCACCGCATCTGGTCGTTTCTCCTCTCTGCGATTTCCGCACCACATGTGGCGTCAATCCGGGTTGTACCTGGGAGCTGGAATCAGGTAGCGATCGGAAGGCTTCTGAGGTGGCTGTCTCGAGACAATGCCGCACCGCAAGGATTCGGGCGGCTCATCGACGCTCGGTCGCTTGATTTTGAGTTGTTCGTAGCTTCTATCTTCTTCCAAAGACATTCGGCTCTGGGTCCGGAGCTGATTCGACCTGCGGTCCGGAGGAGGATTATGCCGATCGATTTCCGATTCTGATCTGCAGCCACATTTTCAGAGGCATGCACGATGTGTGGGCATTGCCACATTCATGTAGATCGACTGACAGACCCACGGGTCAGTCGGAGGAGCCCCAATCGTGTTTGTGTCCTTGCGTGGAACTGTGGTGGGGAAGATTTGCCGGAGTTCTGCGCGTGGATAATTGGACAGATGTGTCGAACGCGAAAATACTCGCTAAAGGAAAAAAAATACTCGAGAGCATAGTGCTCAGACAGAGACTCGCGGACCGAGCGTAGAGTTTGGTACTTCCACCTTAGTGAATGTTCTAGAATTTCCACTTCGAGTCTTGATGATCCTGAGCCCTTTCTGTTCCTCCTCGGGGAAGGAATGAGCTCTTGCTTCTTGAGTGCCGCCCGGCGTGCGTGCGATCCGACGCGATGCCGGTGCCCCGGTCGCTTGTCCGACCGTCCGCCCGCCCGGCTTCAGGGCTGCCAGGCTGTCCGACTGAATGACTGTTTCTCCATACCCTCTTCAAGTTGCAATTTTTTCCTCAGAAGCCCCGTCCTCTTTTGGTTCTATGCGTCTTGCTCTTTCGCTGTTTCCTTCTCAGCGCGGAACATGAAACGACGACAAAGTAAAGGACGTTCAAGGCTTTGAGGACCACGATCACTATGGCGGCGGCGGCAGACGACGACGTACATATACGATGGAGCGGCCACGTCAGAGGGTTGGCAGCGAAACGGGCGAGCGGTCAAACGAACGGCACTGCTCGAGGAAAGAGCGCCGCTCAACGCAAAGTGCCTGTTTGGGTTAAGTACGCTGACGCACATACAAACACACGCCCGCGCGCAATTCTAGTGCTTACTTAGATTTAGAACCTCTGGGGTCAGAGGCGAAACGGTATCAGCAGTGAGGGCAATCCGGGTCCGCGGCCGCCGCCGACTGAGAGCTCTACGAGAGGTCGAGGGCGTGAGAGGAATTCATGAATTCACGAGACAGGGCCGCTGCTCGATTACCTCGTTGGTCACGAGCCCGGGTCTTGGCGCACGGGGTAGACCTGGCCGCTTCTTATGGCCTCATAATAGCTCGTGAGCATCGAGTCGTCTTTCCGAACATCGAGCCGGTTTGTGACTGCGGCGTTCCGACGCTCGAATCCTTGCGGTCTACGGTCGCTTTATTCTCGGTTGGTCGTAGTTTTTTTTCATATAGTCGGCTCTGTATTTGTCCACAGCCCAGCCGCCTCACATACAGCAGGCCGTCCTTCATAGTCGCTATTTCTCACCGCTTTTCCGCTCTCTTTTCGCTTTCGTTGCTCGTCTCCTTCCTTCCAGTAGTAGTAGTACCCTTCTGCTATTGTACAAAGGGTCCCGGCGGCCGACCGGCTGTAAGAAGTCATGAGTGATGCTCAGCGCTCGTTGCGCGGTCCATCTATCACAGCGACACTTGCTTGGACACTTCGCGACCAGACCAGTCCAGCTTCTCGGCTGGTCGCCGGCCGCTTGTCCGCCCGATCCAGTCCCCGGCCTCCCACGCCCTCCCGACCATCAGCATGGCGGCGGCGGCGACCGTCTCGGACGTCGCATCATCTCGACCGATGTGTTGGAACCAGCGGCGATCCGCTATCGAAAACGGAGCTGTGCCATTGTGAAAAAAAAATGAAAATCGGCCATCATAAATATAGCACTCGGATCGTGGTTTCGGTGGGCGTTGAAAGTCGTCGGATGTTCGTCGGTCGTTTCCGTCGATTCCGGCTCCGAGATTCCATCGGATGATGTAATATTCTTTGAATGCCGAATGACCGTCGTTGCCTCCTGCCCTTTCCTCGACAGCTGAGTGAGCTCAAAAAAGCTCTTTATAGAGCGACGCGACGTAACGTTGCGGTAGAGATTCCTGTGCAACTCGAAAATGGTTAAAAGTCGACTCTGCTTCAATGGCGTCGGAGAGGTTGTCCGCCGAAGGAGAGTGGGTTTGTTTCTCCAGGAACGGAAGACGAACGGAGGGAAAAAGAGGGATCGGATGTTGAGATGGTCTCCCGGGTCTTCAGTCTAGCTTACGGGGAAACGAAGTGGAGCGAACTTTAGTTTGAAGCTCTTGTTGTTATGGATCGCAGGGAGGGAGCGTTTCCATGGCTAGCATACTAAATGCGCGAATGACTGAACGCCTGCAGGAAAAGAGAGTGTGCAATAGCGGATGCGCTCGAGTCGTGGTTGGGACGCAACCGGAAGAGGAAGACGGACTAAGCGTCAGATCCAAGAACCACCGGGATCAGGAGGGGATTCACAGGTGCGTAAATGAATGCTGCATGAAAAGGCTAAATGTGAGGGAATTCCCAACGGAGCGTTCCTTACGTCGGGGAACTCGTTGGATATTCGGGAGTTCAATCACCTTATCGAGTGCTCAAGTCGGATCTCTCGAATTTTTTCGATCGTCTCAATCGAATCTGAGGTGCCAAACGAGCTTCTGTGTGCTCGTTTACCGTCTCTATGCTTACAAGAACGGACGTTTGAGACAGGCGTCCAGCGGGGAGTGAGAGGAGAACCGACTGGGAGGACGAGTCTCGGGTCTGGGGTTCCAGATCGCGGACATCCGAACGGGTCGCGCTAGACAGGCGAGTAAAAAAAAATCGGGTGGCGTTCGGGAAGCGGCGACCTCGCGCATGGAGGGGCTCGGGCGTTTCTCCCTTCGATCAAACAATGCAGCGTTTTACTGCGCCACGAGCCGCTCGCCTCGAATGTTGCCGAAACGAGAAGACCTCGAAGAATATGCGCGTCGATTTGACTCGCAGGATTTTGCCGCGGCCTACCCACAGCGCCTCTGACGCGAAGAATCAGTTGCATAGCATATCAGATCTCTCCGATCGGCCGATCTTGTGATGCCGGATTCGAAGTCGAAAACGTGGTCATAGATCTCCCACCAGCGTCAGCGGAGTGCATCGTTTTATCTCGAACTTTGGCGATTCAACAGGAGAATTCAACTCAAACTATTTATTCAGGTATCCGATGCAGATCATTTCCCTGCCGAATCACGCATCGATCGAGCTTATTCCGAATTTTTTTTTTGATTCCGAAGTCGTGCAAGAGTCCTCGACCTTGTCGAAGACTGAGCCTTGTATCTCGGTCGTTCGAGCTTTCGCGGGCAGGAACTGCCATCTCAGTCGGAAGAAAGCCTCCAGGTATACACATACACATTCAATACAAGCTTCCCTCATCGGCCGCAAAGACATGTGTGTATCGCTGAATTCCCTTAAGATGCGCCCCCCAATCCTAGACCCCGTTCCGGGCTGAAGCGACATAGGATCGCTCTTCCCCCTCTCCCCCGGAATCGAGCAGATCGGAGAGCCGGATGGACTAAGAATCATCCACATACCTTTCGTTCGCATTGGGGGTTCGCGGAGGTCCAACTGACGGAGGGCAGATCTGGTTTCGGTGCGCGCCCTTCGTCGACGGAGTATTGTCGTCGTTTGCTGCCGCTGCTGTTAAGCGAGGTGGAAGAAGCAATCTCACAAACCTGCTCGCTAGGCTCCCACGTTGCCTGTTGCTGCTTTCTTGCGTGTTAGACGAACAGACACACTTCCACACACAAACTGACAAATACATCGAACACAAAAAAGAACAAAAAGAAATACGGCAGGCAGAAACGAGCGACGAAGTCGAACAGAATTGCCGATCTGTCGGAACTGTTCATTGCGTCTGTTTTTGTTTCACTTGCCGCGCTCATTGTTGCCAGTGTCGGTCTCATGATTGCTCTAGCCGTCGGTGCCGAATTTTCCAAGAAGACTCTTCCTCCGCTCAAAAAGTTAAATCAGGGAGTCAAGATCACAGTGAGCGCTAGAGCTCTTCCGTCATGCATCAATGCCGCTCATCAGCTTGTTCTTCGATGTCAATTAAGTAAATTCCTCCATGATTCCGCAGATCACTTGACGAGTTGTCTTCCGTTGGTTGGATTAGGTCGTTCATTCAACCAATCCTGGGAGCTGCCGGAGCGATTGAGACGGCCAAGCTGAAACTGTCAGGCGAATCTGGGCGCTAATATTTAGAAGCAGTCTGGAGTTCAGAGAACTTAGCCCACTGGACTCGAGGCCTGAGCTCCAGACCTGAGATACGTTATCGGATCGAATGTACGACCGGTCGGATCTCTTTCTGAGTTTCCACATTCCTGTTCCGAAGTTGAAATCCAAAGCTTTCGCGGTCGTTATTACTGCCACGATCGTGGCTCCTGCTGCTGATGCGACGAGGGTTTTGCGTGCAGAAAAGCAAGGGGAACTGGCAAAGCATGCAAAGAAACGGGATAGCCAGCGGCAAACTTCAGGCTTGCGCATTTATCATTGCGTCGGTCCGTGGCTCCGCCGGCTGTTGTATTCCTCTCTCATCCTTGCTTGCTTGCTTGTTTGTTTGCTCGTCTGTTTGTTTGTCCTCTTGGGCTGCCCGTCCCGACTCCGTGGTATGTATCTCTAACCGAGTTATTCAATTTCTTGGTCCGCTCTTCGTCTGGCTCATTTTGACTCTCGGTCTTCTACTCTAAACCGGGCTCCTACGTTTCCGTACGAGGGGCTTTTTCGAGGAGCCGGGTGACGCCGCGCCGAGCTCAAGGGTAAAAACAGGCTCCTTGTCTGCATTTAACGAATTACTTAAGCCCCTCGCGCTGTTCGCTTGCTCAGCTGGCTGGTTTGCTGGTCGGTGTGGTCCTATCGTTCCGTAGCCTCCGATTGCTTTGCTCCCTCCTCCCGTCTCCCCGAGTGCGGCCCTGACCCCACAAGCACTGCCTCCGTCGGGGCTCATCGCTTCAAAAGTCCGAGACGAGCGCATTTGTTTCCTTTTGTCGGGGATTGTTATTCGACGCGAAAATCCACCGATTCACTTCCTCTCTGCCCCGTTCTCGGAAGACCCAGACTCGTCCTCTCTCAGTCTGATGCTGAGGCGAGGGTGCAGAAGGGTTTCAACCCAAGCACGGCTTCCGGTCGGTGATGACAAGGCACGAAGACGAGCCCGCCCGGAACCAGTTCTTTCCGAACTCTCACGTTGAGCTCCATGGAAATAGGAGTTCCCTGAACAAGTACCTTGTAGCTGAGGATTGGAGGTGCCTTCTAGTCGTCGTCGAGTCGGGGAGGGAGGGAGGTGGGGTGAGGGGATGAGTTTCGTCCGAGGCCGAGGGGGAGCTGTTTTCATGCGAAATCCAGAGTCCGCTCCAGAGCCCAATTATATTGCGTCCCCTGAGCGATTCCAGAACTTTTTCTCCCCGGTACGAGCTCGCGGGGCGAGACAGAATCATTGCGTGATCAATCAAGTGGACCGTCACAGAGCTCAGGCCAACGAGCGAGAGACTGGGCTCGGATATTTGTCACAGATCTCAACCCTACCGTGGAATGCATCGTATTCTGCTTAATTTTTCGACCGTGATCCGAGAAAAACGCGCATCCCTGTTGGGGGCTCGACGTCGACGTTTAGGCATCAGCTTCATGCGGAGGCCAGCCGTGTTGCACGATTTCGGACGTCACGTATACAGCATATCTTTATGAAATAAACACGAAAGCACTTCTTCATCCAGAAACAAACCTTTATTATAATCTGTAATATTAGGATCATCATTCTCTTGCTTGGCGACATCATCCCCGGAAGATACCAAAGTCAATAATTTATAGAAGAGTCTGCAAGTGTCCTCTGCCTTAATGTTCCATGCAACGCCTTTCGATTTCTTCCGAATGCCTCCGACTCCGGCTCGTTCCGCGATCCCTATTGGATGACGCAATCTAACACCGGGCGGATCTGCGTGACGGAATTTAATCCGCGAGTTTCGAAGCTTTCCGGAAGCGATGATGATTTTCATCCATTCATACTCATATACTCATCTCGCCAGGGATTCCGTCATTCATCTGAATTATTTATCCATTCTTCCTTCGCCGTTCTTTCGACACACTTTCCTTTTTTATTTTCGTTTTTCTACAAAGATCCAACAAACAACGTGATTAAGAAGAACCATCGCCGAAAGGGCGAGTTGCATTCAGATGTATGTACTTCATAAACTCAGCTGATCTCTCAGCGAACCGGCGCAGCGATCGGAAGCGGGGTCTCCGTCGGGTTCAGTCTCGTCTACGGACTCTGTATTTTACTACCGTGTTATGAAGCCGTACGGTTTACAAGTCGTCGATCGTATGTCGACCGATGCAGAATTTCTAAGCGAGTGAGTAGCTCTTCCAAGTCATACGCTCGTGAGGCGGTGCATGATTTTGAATCTCATCAAAGAGATTGTGAGACTCTTCGGCGATCGAGTAGAAACTTGAGGTCATCTCGCACACGCTGCTGACTTGTGCTCCTTTTGATTCCTTTCATTCCATCAGAACAGCTCCCGTCTTCTCCAAAGTAAGTCGGGGAGCTCCGCGGGCGCTGCTCAGTCGCTCACTCGAGTGTGTGTGTACATTGTTTTGTCTTTATATCACAGAGTTATAATACAGCGTGTATTCACAGCTTGGCTTTCTCCTCAAGTTCTCGTACATTTTTTCAATGCTTCGTCGTATCTGTATTGGAGCAATCTGAGGTGTGGTGTCGGAGTGGAAACATCAATGCGGGTGGGTCAGAAGGTGCTCTGAGTAATTCGGGGGTGCTCGGATTTTGAGCCGCAAGAAAAGTTTTGGAAGAGACGGCCAGGGGATCGATGCGGGAGCCATTTCTTTGCATTTGTGGACATTGTATGCATTCCACCCCATCGATGAGCCCGGAACTTCTCTTGAGCCTCGATCACTCTCCTCTACGAGGATCTCTCATGGATAGACTCAACAGCCCCTTAACCATTCTTGATCCCGCTTGAGGACATGATCTCCGACGCTTAGAGAAGCTAATGGGCTGGTGTCGTCCGCATCGTGTCTTTGTTTCCTTAGTGTCGACTGTATCGAATCTTTACAAAATGTTTGGCACCGAGACTTACAACCTCTTTGCGTCGAATTAGGATTAGTCTCCAGATTGGGAACCTATGTGTCCTCGATGGGACCTGTACAAGTCGCGCCCACGATCGGCAGCGCGGACGAAAATCGTTCCCCGGCAACAGCGCCGACACGGTGCATGGTAGTAAGCAGCAGCGGCGGCGGCGAGAAAAGCCGCGAGCGCTCCGCGCCAGAGCGCCGTTTGTCCGGGGATCGATCTAACAGCTGACTCTGGGATCGTTTATGAGCGGACAGATACTCGTTTTGACGAACTCCAAGTAAACTAGAATCATTCAAGTTTTCCGTATATTCGTTTTAAGAAATTCGATCCCTATACTAGGGCAGGTAGGGTTTCTGGGCAGTACCGTTGCTGAAGCACTGTCGCGAAAGCACCGTCCTCCATCGTGCAATGAACGTATGAACGACGGGCTATGTACACATTGAGCCTTCGGTGCCTCCGTCGCCGGATCTTCTTCTTTTTTTTTGTTGGTTCTCCGCGGTCTCGTCATCGTCGTGGTTGGTTACTTCGCTCGCTCGCTTGCGTGTGTGTTCGTCGTCTGTCGGAAAGCGTCGACCCCGTGGGTCTCTCCCTCTGTCTTCCAATAAAGCCTCTCTTTAATTACATACAAATTAACCGCTCAGCCGTATAAGGCACTGCAGCAAGTCAGGGGAGAGCGACGGTGGAGCTTGTGTGTTTGAAGAGTGATAACGGACGTAATGGAATTCTCAGTATATAATTTCAACCGATCGCTTCGACTATTCACGGACTCAGCCAGGCAACCGTTGCCAACGAACGGCTGCTCAATCGGTCGGTCAGTCAATGTCAGACGGACGGACGGTCGGTCGGTCGGTCAGTCGGTCAGTCAGTCGTATAGACGGACGGACGGCCCTACAGATGGACAGGAAGACAAGCTGGCACGCAGGAACGGGGGTTGGCTGAGTCGGTTCGCTCACGGGTTTTCTTCGCTGCTGCCGATCCAGTACACACTGCTACCGTCGTCCTCGTTATCTGCAACGAGATTAAACGGGGATTTGAGACAGACCGCGCGAGAATCTCAATGCCCCGGCTCGTCAACTGCTAACACCCTCGTATCTCGACGTTTCCCAGACAACGTCTCGCGGCGCCGCGCCGGTGAAGCTCCCGTGGACTTGCATGCTTCAGATAGCTCGTGAGCGAAAGTCCGTTGGTATTCAGACTACAAACCTTGCTTTCATAGTTTCACCGACCACTTGTCTGTAATCGGTCTGGGCTGAGCGTAGGGGCTCTGTGAGCCTGCGGGTTGTTGGGTTTTCAGAGTTCCGTTATTGAAATTATATCTGGAATTGAACGACAAGTTCAGGCATCCGATGACTACCGGGCGGGGCCCGATCCAATATTTCGGTCTCATGACGGCGAGTCCGCGCACGAGGAAAGAACCTAGGCGTTCAGGGATAATTCAAGAGTGGCGGGTGGAATTCCGGGAGTTCCTAGATCCTCAGCGAAAAAAAACTCTCTGAAGCTTAGGCAATGTCTTACCTTTGAGGACAAGCATCTCCAATGATGATGGAGTCGTCTTCGTACGTAGACGAGCAAATGTCGCTTTCAGCTGCACCCGACATGATTGATGAAACCGCTTCCTGTTTGTGCTGATTGGCCGCCGCTTCTTTGTACATGTCTGCGAACGAGATCATGATAGAATTTCCAAGAATTCCGGGTGGGAATTCCCTTTCCTCTAGATAAGGTTAGGTAAAGTGCCCTTTCCACTCGCTGCAACCCCGGAATCGTTCGACCCTCTCAAAAACGTCAACGATAGGTCTCTGCGCGATTCCTGCTGCCCGAATTCGTAGCAAACGCTGCATCGAGAATCGTCAGTCGGAATCAGCCGCCTACGGGAAGGATTAGGGGCGCTATCCCCGTTGCTGAGGAAATCTCGGCAGCCGCGCCATCGAGAGCTCGGAGGACCGGAACCTCGGTCGTGCCTGCTGATGTTGTAGAACACAGCTCGTTCACCTGTTCACATGCTCGCTCGCTCGCTACGTTTGCTACAACAAAGCGGTCGTTGCCTGAATGCTCCGATCGCTCGCTGGCTCGATCGCCCCCCTCCTCCGTTCGGGGGAAGCCGCATTGAAGTGACATCGGCATACCAAGGTCGTGTCGCGTGACAAACGCTTTGCTCCATCGATCCTTTCGCGACGGCGGCAACGGCAGAAGCACCGCGGCCCCGAGACTCCGGAAGCCAAATTACCTCGCAGGTACGCTCTGCGGCTCTCGGTTCCTTCTCAACTCCAGGAGGCAGGAAGCAGAGCTTGCCGTACTATCCTCGGCGTGCGCGCGGCTTGCCATCTCCATAACCGCCACGCTCTGGGTCCCTGCGCCATCGAGGGTGCGGCAGCGCTTCGTTCTCCCGATGAGAGGAGCGATCTCCGGAGCTCCGGATGAAAAATGTTCATGCCGCTGCGTCGGGACCTAGCTCCGAACTCAGGGTCTTCAGGAATTATTTTACAGTTGGCTCGGTCGAGAGAAGTATTTTCTCAAAATCGAATCTAAATGGGCCAGCCGCCCGAACCGGGCGGTGTGCTGCTTTTTCAAAGTTGAAAATTCGCTGTCATGACCAGCTTCGTCCGCGGATTCTACTCCACCGAGTCGAAGCACCTGACAAGTTCCGAAAGAGTCTGAGGGCTCGCAAGTTCAATCGTTAAGGACCGTTTGCAAGCACCGCCACCTCCTCCTCCTTCTCTGACCGGTCAGCCGCAATCTGTTTCAGCAGTCGGTGGTCCGGGCATGAATCACTCATTCATTCTCCTTCAACGATCCGAGAAACGTACGGACTTTCCTATTAGCTTCCGTGCGAAGCTGCGCCCCATTACGGTATGACACCATTCGGGGAGGTGCCGTTTCGGAACGAGCTCGCCGGTGGATGAAGTTCACGAGTAAAAGAGGGGTCGAAAGGCGAGCTCGCCCCCGTCCAAAAGTTCTCCGGGCAAAGTTTAGAGGTAAGCCGAGGAGCTCGAGAGGGAAAAAGAGTATTAACTGTCGAAGCTCGCCAGTTTACCATTCACCCGGATATTTCGCTCTTTCCCGAACGTTTTGTGCAACGGACAGCGGCGCGAAACTGGAGAGGCGATTTCAACGCTTCCGCGGCATCCGCAATCGATATGAGCGGGCTGCAATGAAAAATGCGGCGCGAGAGCTCCCCCCCGCCCTATCGGTGTGGGACGGCCGGCCGCGTCGGCTCGATCCTTCACTCTCGCGGTTCCGGCCAAAACGAGGAAGAATTATCACTCCCGGATCGATGCTGCGCAATTGGCGCTATCGAACTTTACCATTCAACCGTCTGTCTGCGGAGCAGCTCGGAGCGTACTACGATCGATCAGAATGAATTTCCTCTGTCCAGGAGTCAAGTTCCAATAACTCAAGGCGAGCGATGACAAGCTCGAGGGTATCGCCGGGCATAACCCCGGGAAATCCGAATCGACCCGAGGCGAGGATTGAACGGCCGGAGCGACAACCACGTGGACGATCCCAGGGATCTTCACCGCGCTGCCGTTGCCATTGAGAGCGTCACCGGCTGTGGATTAAAAGCCTCCTCGACCCGGATACAAGGGTTCATCGCCTGCCGCCAGCTGGGCAGCCGTGTGCTCTCGAAGTCCATCCAATTAGAACGTCTGCTTAGAGGAGAAGAACCAGCAGCAGCAGTCACAGTGGTTGAGGCTGGAGATGGGTCGGGACGATGAGAGCCCGAGAACGTAGAAGGAACGTTCAAAGAGTGGAATTTAACTCGACCTGATGTGGACCCCTGCTCCGGGTTCGTGGTCCACTCACCGCCGGTGGAGCGGCGGCGGCGGCGGGTGGACCGACCGATGCCGCCCACCTTACTACCCTCGGGGTAACTATAGCTTTGGCTTTAAACTCACGTTCGAGATCCTCTTCAAACAGATCCTGGTCGAACGACCTGCCCAAAGACAGCGGACGATATTTTTGCTTTGGGGTTTGTCCGACGGATCGCTCCAATGTGGCAGATGATGACACCCCATTGCAGTAGCCCTGCTGCACCGCCTGAAATCGGCGAATGAACACATTTATTTTACGTCGTTGAAATTCTCTCGATCACGATCAGCATTCGTCCTCTCCATCTCTTTTTCCCCGTCCGAATGGGAACTTCGTGACGTCTCTGGGTAGGTACACTCGACAGGAGCTGGATCGGGATCGCCGAAGCAGCCCGCATCGCACGATTCTTCTAGCCCCGTGACGTAATCCAGGGCTTCTCGGTGGAGGTGAGGTTATCTGACAGCTTGTCGAGGTGACGCTTTTCAGAAAAACGGAGAGACCTTTGAGCGCGGCTGAGACGGAGCAAGAAAGGTCCTGTTCCACTAGCTGCTTAGTTGCCCGCCCGCCGAGCGACCTGACTGGAAGAATGTCACTTTGCTTCACTCACTTCCTAAGAAGCAATCTGTTACCTTGCTTGCTGAGCCTGTCGACCCCGCCGAGAAGAAATCCCCTGCAGGGCATCACAATGGAGCGCAAAAAAAGAGCGGAACCTCACCCGGTCACGCGGAGGGCGTCGAGGAAATAAGGGGACCGAGGAGGAGAGCGAATCTACGGAGTCGGCTGAGGAGCTCCGGCTAGCTAGAGTGTCACAATCGACTCCGAAAAAGGATTGAGAAAGATCACGAAACTAGAAGAACCGACTGGCGAAACGGGACAGATTCTACGTTTTGATCCGCGAGCCGAGGTCCTAGCCCCCCGAACGACGGGTACCGATGTCCGGGTACGATTCTCGTTCTGCTCATGATGACCATTCCAGAAAAGATATTCGAGAGGTTCCCTAAGGAGTTGTATGCAGAGGCAACTCACCCTAATGCGGTGAGGCACCTCGTACGTATGCTCCTTGTTTTTGGCGACTCTCCGCAGCGTTTCCGCGACCATGTCTCCTTTGAAGTTGAATGCTTCCGCAGCCTGCTGCGCTGCGTATGGGCAGTACAATGTTTCATGATCGTTGTTGTACATGATGTCGTTGACAGGGTCCTTGGAGCACTTTCCGTAGGTGTTCAAAGACAGATCATCTCTCGATTGGCCTGCGAATTGAACCAATAGGGGATTTATCACAGCAGCTGATGAAGAAGTGCTCGTTGGAGGAAAATCTCGGAGGCGCGAAATATCCGGCATGACTCTCTTCAGGCAGCATGGTAACTCCCGATGCCCTCCATGCTTCCGAAATAATCCTGCATTTTGCGTGGGAGTGCTTGCCAGAATATCAACGAGACACCCCCTGCAGAAAATTTCCCTCTCCACCGAAACTGTCATAGAAAATCTCCGCCTGGACTTCCGGTCGAGTGCATGATGCCCTGTGACGATTTCCCCGTCTAAGGAAGCCGTTGCCCCTCGGATGCACAATTCCTCTTGGAGATTTCTCCCAACCGACTTCGCCTGTTGGCAGGAATATGGTTGGTCGGACAGCGATCCAGGGGAACAAGAAGTGCGGCGTACAGACGGCCCGACGCGCAATCCTGTAGGGCAATAAGCCACGTCGCCCGGCGTACGTTGTCTTTCGTTACAGAACAAGCGCTGGCGACAACAGTGACAATAATGGTAATAATAGCAGCGGCAGCAACAACACCATGGGACTTGTTGTTGTTGCCAATCGGTAGAAGACCTTGCTACAGGCTCGCTATGAGCTTCTTGCTTGTTGTCCTGTCGGAGCAGAACAGGTGTACGACGGAATAAATTGGGTTTGCAGGAAGTGCCGGTGAGCAGCCAACCAGCTAGTCCGCCTGCCTGTCCGCCCGCCGGCCGGTCGACGGCCGACCGACCGACCGACCGAATGTTCGGCGTGCGTGCGCTAACAGGGGAGACAAGCCGGTCGTCTTCACTCCACCTGCTTCTCCGAAGTGGCCGCTGACGATGCCGCCGCCGCTCCGTCGTTGTTGACGGCGTCTACGACTACGACGCTCATAACAATACGAACACGCCAACACATAGACGCACGACTCGGAGAACGACGAGCCTGCAGAGTTCCGCTTTTTCCATGCGTTTGAAAGCATGAATCAAATCCATGACGAAAGAAGCGAGCGACGAGGACGTCGAGTCGACATATCATGTCGATTGCTTCAATGACACTATTATGGCAGCGGCACCGACGAAAATGACGGAGACTCTTGACACGATCCTCCCCTCACGTCTGGGAACGATGACGGAGCGGAGTCCGGCGAGGAGACGATTTGCCTATCGAATGGAAGAGGGAAGACCAACAGAGCACGCATTCTTTGTTCGCTCGGCAACAAGCGACATCATTCGACGATAGAGCAAGTGTCGGCATCATCGAAGCCGTCCCGGCATGGAGGACGTCGGCGGCGCGACGGTGGCGGCGACATCCTACACGCTGCCATCGAGTTCGACGGAGCCTCAAAGCCTTCGGGTCCGTGGCCAGCTGATGAGTGCATTCAAGGTGACGCTTTTGATATGGAAATCGCGTCTGTCGGACGTCGACGACGAACGAGCCTTTCGACGACGAAGTTCCACCTCCGTGTACGCCCTGCGGCGGCGGGATTCTCTTCCCAGCAATGTACACGCGGGCTCTAGCGTTGTGATACGAGCGCTGGTATCAATAGCGATGAGTTTCGGCTTGCTCTAACCGTCCGAGGGAGTCTGACGACTCCGTTTTTCTGTGCGTGCTTGGCTGGTCGGTTGGCTCGGAGGCTGAACCAAACCGAGCACTAGATATCTCGATGACGGCCTTCTGATTCGTCATTCTCTGTAATAATTATTGCACACGACTCCGACGACCGCCTGATCTGAATTGCCCGAATACTGGAACGAAGGAACGAGCGTACTCACACATTTCGTTTCCGTGGGTGCGTGGCTGACAGCGACGATTCCTCATGAAGAGCAAAGACACAGCCGAGATCAGAAGAATCACGACCGTGGCGGCACATAGCACGGGAACCAGGACAGCGGGGTCGCGGAGCATGGAGACCTGAAAGTCGGTTGAGTCAGCGGCCATCGACGGCGAACGTCGCGAATACGTAATATCCTGAATATATTCAATCGATGAGGATTCCTCGTGATCCATTGCGAGACGTTCACCTCGCGGCGAAAATTTGTTGCGCTCTAAATTGGAGGCTAGGACTTGGCCGAGGGAAGAAAACGGGCGTCGATTTATTTTATAGAGAGACGAATAACAAGCGACAAACCTGTCTGGTTCCCGCAAGTGGCGGAGGAATAGTCGCTCCACTAGGCGTCAGCGTTGAAAACTGGTAGTCTGCCTCTGTATAACTCGCCTCGTTGTGAGCGGTGACGAGGAGCTCGTACCACGAGGAAGGTTGGAGGTCACCAATGGCCAAGACCTGCAAAGACGCCCGAGAAAGGGAAAAAACTCGTAAAAACCTTTCATAGTCGCTGCTGTCGTTCGCTAGTTTTGTGGTCTACAACATTGAGTTGACGACGGAGTTTATAGTGAACGCCCAGCGGTGGAAACATCGTCGGCTAGCTCTGAGCCGTATACCTCCGCGGCGGCTACTGTCGGACTACGGCCGAGACGGCGGCCCCACAGCAGCAGCGAGAGGATCGGGAAAACGGTTTTCAAACTTCCGGTGTGTTTCTTAGTGATTTGCTCTCCGTCCGGAAGTCTAAGGCAGGTGGAATCGAATACACAGTGCTACGACGTAGCGAAAGAACAGGCAAAGCGGAATGAGGGGAGTGAGAACGTATAACGTTTCTTTGCGGATTGGAGTCTTGAGTAGAATACACTGGAGCCGGAGTAGGGGAGGTCGGCTGGAGGGTCCCGAAGTTCGTTGAATTTTTGATTCGATTTGAGCTGCCAGATTTATCAGATGGCGAACGTGTCAGAAGCCAGGACGGAAAACGTCCCGTTATTATCGACGAAATCTCAGGATACATCGCAGTCGAGAATCGGTAGGGATTCCAGCTTCGAAAAATCTACGCTTTTTGTCTCATCGAGCCGAGAGTGAGCAACGGGAGCACCATCAATGAGCTGCGACCTTCACTCCCCCCCGCTCTTCAGGAAACCCCCTTTCCCCATTCTCCCTGAGGTCTTCGACGGGTTGAAGGGTGCGTCGAGTGGGGCGGACTCGAGTTCGCACTCTCAGATTTTTTTTTTAGCTTAAAAGTTTTCCTCTTCCTCCTCGGAGGTTCTCCTTTCCCAACGATTCGTTCTCGTCGCCGTTGACTATTGTAAGAGAGCCGAAGAAAGAGAATACGATGAGAAAATACTGCCGAACGGCAAATCCAATAAGAAATCAAGCGGCTTGCTCGGTTTGTCTCGGTTTACTCTTGCGTGCATTCCGTCGCAAGCCCTGAATATTGAATCTACTTCCCGCTTCGCTCCCCTTCCGTCTTTGGATTTTCGCGCGACCACGCCGCTTTCCGTGGAACCACCGAAAGATCCCCTTGATCCCGGGAGCGGAGACGTTCTCTCCCCCGAGAGTGGGAAAATGATGCTGGGATGCACACCTCGTTCTGGTTTCCGAGTCCCGCAGAGCTTTGGGGAGACTTCCCGCGCTGACAAATCTTCCCCGATTCGGAAACTTTCGGTGTAAATGACGGTCGGGCGATTGGAACGCAACGTGTTTCCGGAAAAGTGATTATTCAACGTCTATCGGAGGCGGTTTCGCACTACCCGTTCTTCAGTACCGCGAAATGGTAGCGAGGTACAACCAGCAAGTCAGAAGAATGGGGGTACTCGGAAATCAAACGCTCCTCTTGGGGGAAGGAGATCATTGCATCAACTCCGTCCTTGCTGCGAGGGTTGAGGACCCCATATCCAGGTTGATGGAATTAATTCCCATAATCTCCCAGAGGCAAGGCAACATGCTCTGTGGACCGGTTAAGAACGGAAAGTACCAGATCCGAACAAGTGAATAGGGAGCGCGTCGGAAGTTTCTTCGGAGCGGTGAAAACGTTTGCAAGCAGATAAGCACGCGCACGAAAGTAAGCACCGCTTGCAGGGATTCGTTCTGGATGCTGGCTGCTCCGCAACCCGCAATTTGCATTGGCGTTCCTTCACATCTCGTTGAACACAGGTATCCTCCCACTGCTTCCCCGCTGCCGTCGACGTCGCCGTCATCGAAGCTACTGCGGGCTCTCGACTCTCGAACGCCCATTTCCAACCCGCCGCGTCGTCGCCGGCAGGTGAACGAGCTCACAGGCGAACGAGCGATCAGCCAGATAGGCGCACGCTCGACCAACAGCTCGAAGGAACTCGAGTTCCAGCTATGATGTACCGGGCTCCGATCACGACCGAGAGCGAGCCCGAGGACCGAAGCGCCTTCCGCCCGGCCAGGCGTAGTTGACCTCCGAACCATTGAGCAGCTGAGAACGCTGTTCTCAGATCAGGAGTGGCATTCGCTTCGCTCGTTGGGCTCCGGCCGTGTGAGCAGCGGAAAGCAAGCAAAGCTAGGCGGACTAACGAAAGCAAAATCGGACGAGCGATGGTCGGTCAGCGAAGCGAGAGGCGTACGCCTCGGGCGTCTCGATAAGGGACGACGGCAAAGTGGCACATATATTTGTGGCGATAGCCGAGCCAGAACACGCCTAACCAGCCGAGAAGTCTCGAGAACGTCAACGACTCAGCCATAACAAGTATAAGTAAGCGGTTGAGTTGACGGGTAAGCAGAGCTTCTTTATGGCGCGGCCAGCATTTATGTCCGTCTGCCATCCAACATCAGCCGCTGACGATACGCAGAAGTACCGTCGCCGAAGCTGCTGTTGACGTATTTCTCACCATGAGCTCCCTCACCACCATGAGCTCTAAAAGATCATCCGCCCGGTTTCAATTTTGATATTTTCCACTCGTAAGCTGGAGAATCTCAACTGACGCTCGATGAGGGAGGTCTCCGCAGGAGTGGGTCTTTGCCGTTGGCGGGACCGTGTCTTCCGGGGCGGCCGGAAGAGTTTCTCCTGAGAGAATAATCCCGCTAAGCATTATTTCCCCACCCTGCACCCCTCTCGCCCCGCCGCCGGCGAGGGAGAAATAGGGTCCCCTGGAGGCCATCACTTAATTAGGGTTCCGATTGAGGCTGGTCCGGTCTCTGTTTCGTTCCGCTTCTCATCCTTCTCTTCTTTTCGCCTCAAAGGATACCCTCGCAGCCTGGGAAAAGGCGATGGATACAGCTGGTGTGGAAAGATGGTGAGAGTTGTAATGCTCGACCAATGCCAAAGGGAATCGTCATCGCTAGCCGACCGAAGGATGGAGATCTTATTCGATAAAAAACTCCCTGATAACGCTGTGGTAAATTGTACTCAGATGGAAGATGAAAGAGTTCCGCCGTTTAGCGGTCGACCAGTTCTGGCTGTATAATAAATGATTGTACTGACCTGTTTCTCCTTGATCAGGTCGTTCGAGAGCAGAATCCAGTCTCTATGAGCTGTTAGTTTGTATTGAACTACGAAATGTCTTATGGGACATCCACCGTCTCCCCAAGTCGCCATATTCAATGTCGCCGTCGTTTGGTTGCTCGAGATGAACGCTTCGCTGAGCGGCGCGATTGGTGCTGTGGAAGAAATAAAAACATCTCATTAAGTGGAATACGCTCTTGATGATGACGCTTCACGTCCGGAATTGAATGATCGCCTTCGGGACGGAAATAATTTCCAATCGTCGGACTTCTCTCCCACTGTTCCGTCCGAATAGTGCTGCGTCTCTCGTCCCTACGCTTATCTATAATGAATTCGAATCTGTCCGCCAACCAGAATGTCCCTAGTCACCACTGCATTTCGAACTATACGCTCGCTCAACTTCAGAAGTTAGTGACCGCAAGCCGACTTAGGGACATAAAAGACTAAACCTCGATTTCGAAATACACTCGAAGAAGTTCTTCTCCGAATTCGCCTCGACGAGGAATTGCTCACGATTGAGAAACGCTTCCGATTTAAAAATAAAAAGGTAGAAAACCTCCGCCTGTCCTTAGCGCTTCCAAAGAACTCCTCCGCAGACGACTGTTAGGCACGCGCACGCTCCTGACGACTAGTCGAGTTATTCCGAAGAATCCCACGCTGTTTCCCGAGCACGTTTTCGGAAGTCTCGGGTACGAAAAGAAACGGGGAAAGAAAATTTCAGAGTCGCGATCGCTCGGACACACATATGTCCTGAGGACTCTCCGCGATCTAGGAGGTATGGCGATCTCGACGAGGAATCGCTGGCTGGAGAACGTCCGGCACGGTCAGCTGCGGGAGCCAGATGAGGATCTTGACCGTCAGCGTCCCCAGAATTCAGCGGAAGTGGCTTCAAAATGGGAGGAGCATTCTGTTGTCTGGTTTGCGACAGCTCAACGACACCCTGAGTCCGCCATGGTGATAACGGAATGAAGTTGTTGTAGAGTCATGCGTTGTCTAAGCCAAGGGGCTCATACACAAAATAAGCGACCGTCCCTGTACCAGACTACCTGAACAGAAGGAGCTCCCGAGAAAAAGTCGGTAAGGCGGTGTGAGTGCTTAACGAAGCTTATCGCCAGCGGTCCAGCATGGTGTTGTATATATTTTTATAGCAGAATTAATGAGATGTCCTTCCACTCGGGCTCGCTTTCGGCTCCTGTCGGTTTCGGTGTCCTTGTCCAGGTTCTTCCCCAGCTGGCAAGCTCTGTCGCGTGCCTACGTGCCTCTGCTCCGCCGATCTTCAGCATCGACGGGAACGCGCTCGAGAGGGAACGCACTCAGTCGGCACATCCTGGGGGATTTTTCCACTGTCGTTCTCGCTTCTCCGCACGCCCGACTTCAAAGAAATTCGCGAATCGCCATCGAGCTCCGGGCTGCGATTCTCATCTTGCGGATCTGAGATTCTCCGACATTCCCTCAAATTCCATGGCTCATGGCAAATCGAGAGGTATCGATCACGATTCCCAAATAGTTTGGGTTGGGTAGCCCAGGAGCGTCAGCCGGGCGGTCGGAGCGACGACGCCAGCTGAAGCTCGTCGTGTGACCTCCTCATCGCTCCTTTTCCGGAGGAATATCACCAGCGAGAGTTGATGTTGTATTCGCTGTGTTTCTTTATGACCACAGTCGTCAGGCTTCCGCTGGAGCCATACAGTGTTCCTTCGACCGCTCACCCGTTGCTGGCGGCGGCGGCGTTTGTCCTCCTGTATATAGATTCGCTTCCCCGACGTCGACGTCGGAGTCCGACGGGATGCCTGCCTGACTAGTTGGTTTGGCGGTGGGTGACGGTCGGACGTTGCGCAGCAAGTAATCAAAGAACCCCGTTCGCACACCAAAAGCAATTCCTCGGGATGGGAGCCTTTTGCCATTACGTCCCACTGTTATAGTCGTTGCGGCCGCCGTCCTCCAAGTGAGCTCGCGGACCGGACGAGCAACTGACGCGCTAGTCAGATGCTCCGGTTGGCCCGCTTGTCCTCCTCTTTTATTGTGGCACCGTATTCGAGTCCCTCGTATTATCTTCTTGTCCGCTCTGTAGTCTGTCTCCTGTTTTTCTGTTGACGCTTGACGTCGACGTCTGTTTCTGATCCTCATTGCTGGTCTGGCTCGCGCCCATCACGGCCTGACATGGTGGTCGTCGAGGGTTCCCGCCATGAGGATGCTGGAAATCGTCCCCGACTTCCGGGCGACGCAGACGAACTTCTGCTCGATTGCCAGGGGGGGTCGGATCACAGATCCGCTCTCGAAGCGAATCACTGAGCGACTTACCTCTGCCTTCAGTAGCCACCTCGATGACAGCGGAGGGTTCTCCTCGTCCAATATCGTTGAAAGCCGTGAGGAATATCTGATACGATGTCCCGCACAGCAATCCCTCAACGATCTTGTTAGTCGTGTAGCTATGCAACTGCATCTCTTTCCATTCGGCTCCCGAGTGTTTGTAGTGCAGAAGGTAGCCAGTCACTTTGTACTTCGCGAGGTCCTGCTCCCAACGAACGTGGATCGACGACGATGTTGTTGCGATAATTTTCAGCGGAGGGCTCGGTGGAGGATCTGCAACCGAAACACGAGTGCTTAGACGTGTTCAAGGACTCGAGAGCGACTCCCGCGCGCAGACACACTCAATCTTGTCGCTGCTGTTCCACGAGCGTTTGGGCCTCGACGAGAATAATTCACCCGTCATCGCTTGCAACGTCTATGTAGTAGCTCCGGATTTTTTTCTCCATAAGCCTGTGCCAATGGCGAATGTCCCCGCCGTCATCTCTATTATACAATAGGGAAGCTCTTGGATAAGCGCTTCCATTCGAGGCTCATCTCCTCTTTGTTATCACCTCCGGAGAACAATAGTTCACCCTTGAACGTGCTATCTCGTCAAGCGTGTCCGCGCAAATGAGCGGCTGCACTTGACGGCAACAACATGCCCTGACGAAAGGAGGAGGGATGAACGATCAGATTTGCGCGAAACAAAAATCCTCCATGACTTTTATGTAGGGATTCGAACCCCCCACAATATCATTCTCCTCGAAGCGAAAGGCTCCGGCAGGCGACTCTGAATACCGATTTCGACGTATGTACGCGTCCGTATGTGTTCATTTGGTACAAAATCAGCGCAGGACTCAAGATATGCCTCGTCGGGGCAGGAAAGTCCCTCAAAGGAGGAAAGTCCCACAGTATTGGGATTGCTGTGTAGTTTTCGATGCAGATCACGCTATTCATCCCATCTCTCATCATGAATCTGCATCATGGGATAGACATTCCGAGGCTTGAGCATCGGGACACGTTGACGAGCCTCGCAGGAGAAGGGGCGGGGAGGAATAAATTAAACCGGGTAGACCGACATACCGTATTCGTAGGTTTTCACCACCAGCTCGTTGCTTGAGGGCCCGGATCCTTGTGGATTGAACGCCTGCACTACGATGCTGTATTTGGTGTTCTTCTTCAGACCTGTTATCGTGTACTCTTCTCGACCGTTAGTGGGCTGATTGTTGTGGTCGATGTCGACTGTCTTGTAAGAAAACTGCTCGGCGCTATCGGACTCTTTGTAGCCGACGTAGTATCCCGAGAGATGACTGTTCCGCGCTCGCTCGGCTGGCTTCTGCAAGATAAAGAGTTCAAAATATTTTCATGAATTCCTCCCTCTCGGAATCCTCTTATGTAATTCGCCTCGACGACACAGGAGACCGCCTCTCGGCCGAGGCGAGAATTTCTCATATCTCTATGTGTTCGGATCGAAGTCCATGAATCAAGTGATGATCCCTCAAGGAGTCCCGTCATGTTCAGTATTCAGCGATTCACCGAGCTCGAAGATTCTCTCCGAATATTGATGTTCCGCCGATCATTGAAGAGCTTTCCCCTTGTGGAAATCATTCAAGTCGCGAACAATCGAAACGTTGTGGAGAAAAAATAACACCGACTTGCAAATAGACAAATTATGCTAATTTCTCTTGGCAGTTGCTCCAGCATGTCGGGGGCGAAAGAGAACGGGAAGAAAAATCAACCTCCATATTCATCTCGAAGACATTCCTTCTAACGGCCGTGGAGATTGGAAGCACTCGATCGAGTAAATTACGAGCCTCTCCGGAATTAGAAATCCTGCAACCTGACACGATCGAGCTCGACCGACGAGTAGTCGAGAGCCCTGCGCGTCAGAGGCGGCCTGTATCCAAGTGCTCTCCGCTCCGCGGAACTCTATTCCAGAACTCCAATCCGTGTACTTCGTCCCTTTGGAAACATGCCGTGATCCATGACTATAGCTCCGTGACAGGAGTTTCCCACCCCGTCGCTAAGCGCTGCCTCGTGACCTCTCTCATACCGCTCTGGAAATTCTGCGAGTCAGCGAGTTCTGATTCTCTAAATCATGGAGTCAACCTGGGACTTTCCTCTCCGTCTGCCCCTTGCGCAGGATCTCACGGAGATTCGGAGCGAGAACTCCAGGGGAGACGATCGTCTCCGATCACGTGTCGGATGAGTTGGCTGCAGGTTCCGGACTGATTCGGTCATTGCCAGAATTGCAGCTCACTACGTAGCCGGCTTAAATAGTTGCCTGCCTAATTGGGCGGAAGCGGATCAGATTAGCTCGCTCCCACTCGACAGATTGTTAGTCTCCAAGGCTTACAGACTCTCAAAAGAGCTACTGACCCCTAGATTTCTCGGAATCCATGATCGTCGGATCGATAATCCGTTTTTTCTCTGTATCCGGAGATCAATCCAGATCGCGTACACGTATTGGAAAATACAGAATCCTGCGAATTGAACGCGGAAACGCATTGGAATTCGGCTGTGTATTCGGATTTGAGTTCACGCAGCGCCGAATGTAATCGGCTCCCGGTGGCAAGCCGGTCCGTCGAACGGCGACCGAAGCCATGAATAGCTTTGCGAGCCGAAGGCGAAGTTCCATTGGCTGCGAATGGCTTCGAAGGTACAGCAAATCCATTCAGAGTAAATCGATGCCTCCACAGAATTGAAGAAATGAGAGCATGGAAAAGCAAGCTCGCAATGAAGGCGTCTTTGACTGGTAGACGAGCTGCGCCTTTCGGGGATCGCTCACGGATCGCATGCCGAAGGAAGGAGCTCTCAACTTGAACTGGACCGCGACGCCGCGCCGACGAGAGCATTCCTCCGTCGAGCCAACTTCTCGGGAACGGAGCGGCGCACAAGCTTCTCACTGAGACGGAGAAAAGGCGAGAGAAAAGAGAACGCTGGAGCAGCTGGAGTAATTAACGTATTTGATACTTGATCGATAGAAAGTAGTCTAGGAGCAGCGGGAGCAGCAGCAGCAGCACCACCACCGTCATCACCACCAACAGCAGCAGGAACGCGGCCGCGCTCAGTGCAGATGGCAGAGCCGCGCTCGAAGACGATATTAATTACGTTTAGGATAAGCATTGAGCTCGGCTGCTGGCTTACGAGCTCGACGGCCGGATCGCTGCGTGAGAATGACACGAGTTCCATCGGGCTATAGAGCTATGGGAAACGCCATGGTGATGGACCGACGACGGGAAGGACGGGGACACTGATTGAAATGGGTTCACGGCTTATTCCTCTCCGGCTTATGATATTCTTCGCCCTGGCCGGATTTTCCCGAGTTTCAATGGAATCACACGGGATCCGGTACCGCTTGGCGGCTCCAATCGACGCGGACCATGGGCGAGGAAAAGACGATTCCTGCTCCGGGCGGAATTCAGATTCCCGGCGATTCATCCATCGAAAGGAAAGCGAGCAAAAGGCTGGCTGGCTGGCCGGCCGAGTGAGTTTGTCGGAGAGACTTCGGAGTCGAACACCCGGAGATTTCAACAATGAGCGATGAGAGACTGTCTAGTCGCCTCTCCTGCCACAACTCTCCTTGACTGCTGCCGAGCGACCGTCTGTCGAGTGGAAAAGTTCGCGGCTGCTAGTGCCAGGCATCGGCTGACCGAGAAGTTGGAAGAAAAGAAGACCAATACTGACCAGCGGCGGCGGCGGTGGCAGCCGCAGCGGCCTTAAGCAGGCGGGCAGGACGATCATCGGAGATGTTCGCCATCAATCACCCAACCCATCGCTCCATACTTGGATCTCTCAGCGGCCGGAGAGCATCAGTAGTACCTTGCAAGACCTTCTCTCTCTCTCTCTCTCAGATTTCTTTTGGTGCTTAGCCGCCATAGTCTTTCCATCGAACAAAACAGGGGAGATTCGCCCCGTGCACATGATCGTCGAGGCTCGAACTCTCCGACGGATAAAACTATTTCAATATCTGCTGTCGGTCTAGCGGAGCAACGTGGGAACGGGGTTCAATGCGCGCGCCTGGAGAAAGGAACGTTGGCGAGATATCGGGAGAGGAATCGAGAGGGGCCGGCGCGCAGGCGGCCCGACGGACAAACAGGCGGACGCGATGATCCACATCCATCATAGCCGTTAAAAAGGCAAGTCCTAAAAGCAAGAAGGAAAAAACGGAAAATTCTTCTTGCTTGCTCGCTCGCTCGTTCCTCCGCTCGGATGACGAGATGGGGCTCCACGAAATGGTTCATGGGAAGACCGACTCGGTCAAAACGCTCCGTGTACGCTTGGGGAGAAATCGAGGATAACACGGGGTCGTTCCGCGGGGCTCCATCGGAGGGAGGGGGCGGTGCATGGGGATCTCTAGACTCTCTTTTTTTTCAATTTGCAAACTCTTTTACTTTTCCCCCTCATTTCCCCCGATCACCATCAGTGAAAAGATGGATGCGATGGAGCAAGTTTTGCCTCGACCAAGCCGAATATGACCAATATGAACGGAGGGATGGGGATTCCGCGCGTGGGGGATCGGTGCGAGAAGAGAGAGCAGAGTTTTCGCATAAGTCTAAGTTTTCGGTCTGACGTCCATTCCTCCTACGTCCATCTGGACAACGCCCCTCCCCCGTCGGACTTCCACCGAAGTCGGCCGCTCCCCGATTGAGTGAGCGACCGACCGAGCCTCAGTCAGTCAGTCGGTCAGCCCGCCCACACTCCGGCGTAATACGCAAGCTAGCGCTCCTACGTGCGGACTCGCGAACGCGTGTGTGTCCAAATATGGATACACGCCGTGTGGGGTATATGTTCCCTCACTCAGAAGCTGGCTCCGGTGTTCGTTTCCCCGCCAGGGCTGTCGGCGGCGCCGATGTACAAGTTCGGCTGATGGTCCCTTGATGGCTTGAGATTGGATTCAATGATGGAATATGATAATTCGGTCGAGTCGGCGAGCAGCGAAGCTCACTCATCGATTCCGAACAGTGAGCCGACCGACGGCCAACTAGCTGCGCAACTCTCGCATGATCCACCGAGACAGTTCCGAATGACGTGACGGCGTGGTATCTGTGCGAAACTCACGGAGCTACGCCCGGGGTGGAGGGGTTGCTGTTTCCGACAGGACGCGATCCGTTCTCGCTTTAGAGTCTTAGAACCTCAATCGTCTGCATTCTCCTCGACAACGAAACCGTCCAGTCGGGACAGAAGTGTCCGTCGAACACATTTGCGTGAGCGAACGAATGCAGGACCGAACTTACCCGCCAGGTGACGCGAATCGTGCGCGAGTCCACGGCCGAAGCTGTTATGTGCGAGGGCGGTGTTTTCGGGGCTGCGGGGAAGATCAAGAAGTCGTTTATTTCATCGAGACGAGATTCGTTCGAAAGATGGATCTCGATGGGAGAAGCGTGGAACGTATGAAGAATCCTCGGAATTTTCGCTCACCGTCCATTTTAGTTTTGACGAGAGCGGGTTTGCTGAAGATCGAGTCGCCCAAGGTATTGCTGGCTTTCATCATGAACTGATATTGAGTTGCAGGTATGAGTTCTTGCAGCGTGGCATCAGCAGACGTGCCAGGTACCGTCACCACACGAGTCGCTTCCGGCTCTGAAACGAAAAGAAATAACGAACTAACTCTCGACGCTCTAATTGTCCGTACGCTCGTTGGTTCTCGCTCGCTCGCTCGCAGGCTGGCTCGGTGTCCTCTCGGGCATCGTTAGCACTTGTAACAGCAGAACTACCTCCCTCCGCTCGCAAACATCTTTCTCCCGTCTCCGCTCACTCTCGTCGGTCCCTCGAACGCTTCATTCGTCCGCAGTTATTTGCCTCTACCCCTCGCAGCAACAAATAGGGGGCTCGCGCGCCCGGAGCGACTATCATCGCATCCCGTCTCCACTCTCGCGGATCTCGACCATGACACAAGTTCCCGCTCTACCTCAATCTCGCCGCGAGTTTCAATCTGCTGAGCGTTTCCATCGCGGAATTTTCCACCAACGCGACCCGCCGGCGCGCGAGAGCCTTTCACTCCGAGCCCATTCGGGAGGTGCTGTTTCATCGCGCTCCCGGTGTTCCGCCCCCGAGCGACGTGAGCATGCTTCCAGCAGAACAACAGACAACTCTACGAACAAATTAAACTTGTGTTGTTGCTGCGGCCGCCGTCGTCTCTAGTACGATCCTGAGCGTCCATTAGTATTCTCTGCTTGCTTGTAGAAACAAGGGTTTCAGCTAGGGAGACGAGCGAGCCAGCACTCAACGAAGCTCAACCGACGCAACGAGGCAACCGTTGAGGCAAGCGATCGTCGGCGCAACCGACCAGACAACGAGATCCAGGCAACCAACTCTCTAACAACGTTGATCGGCTCAGTCGTTCGTTCGCTGGTTCGCTTGACAAACTCGTTCTAATCGTCGATCCCGAGAGCCATTTGAGACCGAAGCTCGATCTCTAACCACTTTTCTAGTCTCTCAAGGCGTTCTTCTCCACTCCTGTCCGAGAACTATTTACCCCGCCCGCCGGAAGGGCCGCGGGAGGGAGGGAATATCTATTCGACAGCTGAGCCTCGCGATTACGGACCCGACCCCGTGGGAATAAAGCCCGCCCAAATCGCCAAGGGCTCTCTGTTCGAAGGATCCCGAAGAATTATACCGTGAGTCGAGAAGTCAAACTATGAATTGTCGAGAAGACTCTCAAAGGACTAGTCGCGCTCGGGAAATTTGGGCGAGGGATCGTTCCCGATCAGCCAGAATCGTGGTTTTGGTATTTCTGGTGATTTCATCGCTCGCCCGCTTTCAGAAAAACTGAACTATACTCGGCTGAGACCTCGGGGAGTAGTTCCGGGATTCCGGCAGGGGAAAGGGCCACCCGGCAGAGAAGAACCTCCTCCCCAGTGTCGCTTCCTGTCAGCAAACTTTTCCTTGCAGCAGTTGCACAAGTGCGGCTCGTCGTACTTGTAACAATGGAATTCGACAAGGACAAGGAAAGGGACGGAAGAGGGGAAGGAAGAGGATCTCAGCAGAAGGAGCACGACAACGACATCGACCACGATACTATTTGTCTTGATTTTTCTTGGCCGGCCATTGTATCTCCACTGGCAAATTAATGTTCTCCCGGTTCCCCATCCTTCGTCTCTGGAGGAGTTTCCCCGATTCTCAACATTCTGTTCCCACTTCTTCGCCATTTCCACGGCCTCGAATCCAGACTTGCGAATTCGACTAGTTGGCTGAAAGCTGCCGCTTTCCAAGATCCTTCCGAGCATTATTCTTCCGATTGCGTTCCGAGATCACTAAAAACCGGAGGCCGACGAGTGCGTTCGGGAATTGATTCGCTCCATTCCATCAATCACGAGTTAAGCTCCGCAGATCTCTCGTTCGAGCTCCGAGCCCGTCGGACGCTTCGAATATCTCTCGGTGCGGAATTCACATTTCGCTTGCCACAGGGATCTTTCGCCACTTACGTACGCATGCACATCACATGTACAATATTCATTCACGGGAAATCGGAAACTAAAGTTCGTTGTCAACAAACACTAACCGGTTAGAGGATGATAACTGAGGGTATATGAGCTTATGTCGCTATTCCCCGAATATGGTATATTCCACTTGGCAACGACTGAAGTGCTACGAATGTCGGAGAACACGATATCGTCTGGAGGATCGGGTACGCCCTGTACGATGAGCCGGAGCCCTTCCGATGCTTTCCCGTAAGGATTGCTCGCCGTGCATGAGAACGTTGCTGTGTCCGCCCGGTCAGCCGCACGGATCCGCAGCACCGACTTCTTGCCGTAGAAGGATTTTTCCTCGTTGATGATGTATCTGTGGAAGAATAACAACACGGCGAGCATTAGGCGGTGGTATCACATGAGCGCGGAGCTCGCGGGCAAGAAGAGCAAAGGAAACACCCGAAGAGCCAATTGGGATAATTGGGCAAAAACACATCGGCGGTAGTGCAACGGCGGCGGCGACCGAATGCGTGGTGAGCCGCGGCGGTGGCGTTCCTCGCAAACGTTGCCAGCCGACGCTTTTTCCCTGCTTGGTCGCTTCGTCCATCTGTCTATGGATCCTTTCGGATTCGCCCCTCCCCCGTATTCGGCCGGGGTGCCTTTGATTCTCCCCCGGTATCAAGCGGGCGCCGTTTGGTACGACCATCAGCGGGGTCCCAGTCAGCGCGGGAAACCAGTTAGCCAGACAGGCAGCCCGTGAGCCATCCAGCGGGAGGAGGGTCGGCCCCCCGTGGCCGACTGACTGACGTTTTTACGTCCTGACAGATCCCGACGTTCCTCGGCACGGCGCGACCGAGGTGCGCGGTACTGTTGGCTCGACCGGCTTCGCCACCGCTTGGAAAAGGGGAGGAGAGAAGCACCTGCATCGCCAACCATCGCTGCAGGTCCCGAAAGGAGTCAAATCCGATCCATCGCATGAATGTATTTACAGGCCGGTCCGTCTAGCGGTCCGTCACACAAGCAAGCTTATTGAATATGAGATCGCTTTCGTTGATATGACGAATATGTCAGACCCACGGTGAAAACAAGCTACGCAAACGATGCGCGCACACGGATTGGACGGGACCCGGCGGTGGGGGAGGAGGGGCTAAGGGGGAATAGGCGTGGGATACGGGCTCGGACGAACGGATGAATCGTGGGAAGCGAGCGATCGGGATGGAAGCAGCGGGGGAACAAAAGGAAGGGGTGGAAAAGCTCACCTCTCGTCATGCACCGGCAGGAACACGCCGTCTTTACTCCAGATGATGGAGAGTGGCTCATCGCCAGAAACAGTGCATGGCAGACTAGACTCCGATCCACTCCGGACGTGCATACTTTTCGCCAGTCCGGTGATGTGAGGACCTCCTGAAATTGAAGGATCGGTCTCGTGAATGTCAGAGAATCCTCTCGAGCTTACTTCAACTAATCCGGCCCGTATTCGGGTCGTTATGGAGTTTTCGCTCAACGGGAACGACAGAGAGACGAGACGCCCGGTGGCTGGCAGTTCCCCGGCATCGCGGAAACCTTTCTGAGGATCGACACCGAGACACCGTTGGCCCCCGTCGAGTGTCTTGACCTTTGGGCTGCATTTCGCGCGCGAAGTTGCATTTTGCCGGGAATCATCGAGGGAGGGCAGAAAGAGGCGTACCTACTACGAAAAGAAGCATCGACTGCGGAAGACTCGGGATGGCGGACTCCGTTACTCGAGGAATAAGCGAACCATAAGACGGGCACGCAGCGCCCAGGCGGACGGGCGCTAATACGCGTTAAGCCACTAAGTCGGCACCGAGATCGTTTATCGGGATCGTTCACGCCAGTGTACGACCTAAATGGTCAGCATCACGAACCGCGGCTCAGAATTGATGACAGGGTCTGTCTTCGACATTTTCGTCGCTACGTTGGCTCGTCCATAATCGACGTGACTCCCAGACAGAGTTCGCTCCTTGAGCGATGAATCCATCCGCGAGATGCGGGAGAAGAAGTCAAACCATCGATCCGAAAATTCCGTCTCCTCAACCGTCGTCTACTCCCCTCACGAGCACAGAGCTCCGATGGTTTCAGTTTCAGCCCGTCGTTCCTGAATGTTGCCGAAGTTCTGTGGCAACAATGAAGAAGAAATGATGGAGATCCGTAAATAGGATGACAGGCAGCTCGGGGATGAAGTAATACTTCTTTCAAATGAGACGAAGTTCTTCCAGGAGCCCGTGCCGACGGAGAGCAATGAAGTACCTGATCGTATGCCATGACAGTTTCCCGCTGAACACCAATGAGACGCTCATTCTATTGTAGGACTGAGGTCAGCGAGGAGCGAGAAAGTGTCGACGACGCTACGTAGGAGAGACACATAAACGCTCGTCAAGCCTTCAAGAGACAGGCACTCAACGGCGGCGTTGGCGAGCAGACCTCAAACGGAACGTGACGCGCAAATGGTTGATACGTGGCCGGATCCGCAACGCTCTGGGATTAGAAGTGGATCATCTCGCCGAGCAACGATCCTCGCGCCCCTCTATCAAGCTGCTCGGCCAGCCGGCTCGACGGGTAGACTGCTTGGATGGATGGAAGACTTTAGATGGTCGCACATCGAGAGCTTGTGTGTCTGAAGTTGAGTGGAAGTCGTTTGGCACGTTCCTCTAAATCCCTTACCCGGCTTGCTGTGACCGACAATGGCCGATCAACCTCGCTATGGTTGATAGCTCACTCACAGCCAGTCCGGAAGGATTCCCACACTTTTCCCTTGAGAAGTTAGAACGGTACCGAAAAAGGAACGTTGATGCCTGGTATCGCGGTCGAGAGTCCGAGGCGTTCCAGCTCCCGAGGGATCGAGAATTCCTTCTGCTAGATGCTCGAATGAGTTGTCGACTCACTCACTCATTCATTCAATCATCGGCCAGATCAGCAACTTGCGTGTGTTTATATGTATTTCTATCATCTCGCTCGCTCCACTGCCTCCGCTGCTCAATCATAGGTGCTCGGGTCGCGTCTGGCGTAGGGCAACGCGCTCGGTGTCGTCATCGTTGTCACGCTTGTTGCTAGTAAGGTTGCAGACGGCGCGCTGTGTCACGAGTCGACGATCATTGTGCAATGTTCGTCATCAACAGACGGCCCCGCTGTATAAAGGGCGTGTTGTCGAGCGGGTTTCTCTTTATCCAGCCGTTTCCTTCGCCGTCCGGATCCTTCCGCCGTCTCGCAAAGATCACATTTGCTCACTGACATGGACAACGAAGAGCGTGACGCTTATCCTGTCGTCACGGTTTGACGCATCGAGTCTTTGTAGCCGCGGCTGTTCCCGGGAGTCCTCTCGCGCTCACGGATTCGCGGTCGCGCGACCAGATGTTCGGGTCTGTTCGGAGTCGTTTACCCGTCGAACTCGCTACGATTCTCGGTCCTCGGCGAAGTCGTTGCGTACCGCAACTCGATGCACTCGTTGCTGCGCGTCGGGCGGCGCCGCGCCGTAGACACGAGGGTGCGAGAGGTAGAAAGCGCGGAAGCCAACTTTCAGTCGCAAACAACAATCACGAACTCCGCTCAGCCGCTCGGTTGTCAGGGAGAGCGGGAGAGCGAGTTTTGCATAGTTAAAAGCTTTGTTGTTGACGAAACTCATAAGGTGGCGAGCGGCTTTTCCACCGGCTGTACAACAAACGCGCATAAACGTCCGCTTCAGCGACTTTGCCTGCCGAAGAAAGTATTCCTTGAAAGGCCTCAAACTGCCCCTGGGATTCCCATGCTCCAACTCCCTCTCTGGTGCGCTGCGCTTCCCTGGAAACGACCTTTACGCTGTTTCCCTCCGAGAGTCTCCTCGCAGTCAGTCAAAAGGCTTCTCCGCGCAATGTCTCGCTGATCCTTCAGGAAATTCTGAGGCAGTCTCTTCGTACAGTTCTCATGACTGACAGCGTTCTTGTCGCTGTGCCACGAAATTTGAATTGTTAATTTGTTTCTCCCTCTCGTCTCCCGATGGGAAATGAACAAACCACCGGCGGAGTCGGGCGATTTTCCGGGAAATTCCTCCACGATGCTCGTTGGGACGACTCCGCGTCGCTGAGGTTTTCAGACGCTGTTCGGAAGAGAACTCGGTCGGGTGAAAGGTTGAATCTGAGACGTCCATATCCTCATCATTCCCGCTGTCAAAAGAAGCTCAGAGACGGAGAAGCAAGAGTACGGCCGGAGCGATGGGAGGTTACAGCTCAGTGTGTCGAGGCCGAGCGACGCACCGAGGAAAGATGACAGGCCACCAGATATCATGTCACAGATTTCGAGATCCACTTTGAGGCTTTCCGCGTTCACAAAAGCGGCGGACGTATCCCCGGGGCAGAAGTGCGATGACTTGTCCCGACGCAGCAGGGTGAATAGATCCTCCTCACTATTCATGGGCGGGAGCGATTCGTTCGGACCCCACACGAAAAAATATTGCTCTCGAGAACGTTGCTGCGAACTGTCTATGGCGATCCGGATAGGAATAATAGAGGAATGAGGAGGAGGTTTCCTCTACGGTAAGCTACTCACGGTGGACGACGAGATCCACAGCAGCGCTCAACGAAGGTCCGACGCCGTTCGCAGCTTCGCACAAATATCGACCCTTGTCATCCGTTTGCACTGAGATGATGTTGAGAGAGCCGTTTTCCAGCACGTGGATGTGCGGACTCGAAACGATCCCATGGAAGTCGCTAGCTTCATCTGGAAAGAGATTGAGGCATTAAAAACATCGACTCGCTTCGCGATAGTGGGCTGTCTGTCTCAGACGAACTCGGACAAGTTAATGACCCTGGGGCTCGAATCCCGGGCTCGGATCACTCCGAAGTCGGGAAGTTTCAAAGGTACAGAAACCAAATGCTCGGAAAATGTCCAATCCAGAGCGATATCCTCGACGAGCTCCCATGCTGTCGATTCCCGGTCTCGCGTTCGACCTCGAGCTACTTCCGCGCATTATCTCGTTACGGTATGATTCTGATCTATCTGGTTATAATTTTGTGGCGTACATCAATTCACGCCGTCCGATCAGGCAGTTCACCGCAGTCGGACTGCACCTACATAGCAGGGCGCGGCCGCACCACAAATAGAAACGACCACCTGTGTACTAGCCTATTTTAGCATTATTACGTCGAAGCTCGACTTGATTGCGTTGTGGAGTGAGCCGGGTAGGGGGAAACCGAACGCGCGGGGCTGACCGAGCTATCGGATAGCCGAGCGGACAGGCCAGTTGGCAGAACGCAATTCGTCCGAGAGCACGTCTCATCGAATCACCCCCGTCGTTTACCGACCGGTTGGCCGACAGACTCGCCGACCGATCCTTCGGCCGGCTTCGCAAGCGGGCTCCGGGACCATGGGCTCGCGCAGTCTCTTACAACGAACAGTACGAGACAATTGACAAGCATACGTTCATGAGGGAGCCATTGGCCGTAGACTCGCCATCTATTCATTCGACGTTCAACCGATCTGTTCCGAAGAGAAACGCGTCGATTCGCTCATTCCCTCAGAGCATCTCTCGCACGTCGATTTATACGAACTCACGATGCAATTCCGAGGGATGAGGCGAAATAAAGGTGATTATTCGGCAGTCGACGGGAGTCCCGCGACAAGACGGGATCCTCGCGAGGAGCCGATGATAGCCCCGCGATCTACTCACTTTAATCTCGAGGACCCAACCGCGTCCGCATGCGATTGCTCAGCTCCCCGTCGCGACCGGGTCGGTGGGGAATCTCCTCTACCCGATCGAGTGTGATCACTAGTGGCAAAAATCCTCCACCCCGCCCGACTTGGTCGGACTCAATAAATCGAGAGAGGCAACGAGCATAGCCGAGTTTTTGGATATTAGGCATCATCGGCAAGCAAAGGCATCGATATTTCTCATTGGCACGCAGCTCCGTCATTCCTTTCCCCGAATTCTTGCCGCCGACGCCGCCAATCTACTCGAGTAAATAAATCCATTGGGGAGCAAGCAGTGACTCGCGACGGCGGACGAGTCACCTATTGATGATCGCTTGCAGGTCGATGCAAGCGACGGTTTTTAGAGCGGGGGGGGGGGGTCGGTAGGACACGAGATGAGCGAAGTGTCGCATTTCGCTGCTTGCCAAAGGGAATCCCAATGGACAGAAGATCACAAGACAAGCGTCTCCCGTCTCGAACGGTCAGCGGAGCGGGCGACCGAAAGGGGACCCGCAACTCGCTTGCGATACATCCTCTCTCTGTTTATCGCTCACTCGTAGGCGAGGTTATACGATACGACGTAGGGGGAGCGGCGACGTCGACGATGACAAGAAGGAGTCTATTAATCACTCTAGTGGTCGCCGATGGGGGAACGGCGGCGTGGTCTGCTGCCCGGTGGGAGGGTGGCTTGCTTGCTTGGTCGTTCGGTCACCTAACCGGCGACCGACACTGACGTCGACTCCCTCAAATGTATTTCCTGGAGAGGTTCTTCAAGCGCTCGTCGTCGTTCGCCTTATCCACCGCTCATCGATCGTTAGGAACACCTCTCTACCCCTTATAGCATCTCAGAGATAGGCTCCTCGCTCTTTCGTTAATCATGGTCGTCATGGTAGTCATCACCAGCACCCACGCACCGCGAGCGAGCGAGGAGCATCTTCTCGCACGGGATGGGTGCGATAGGGAGCGAGCCGTCAGAAACTCACTATGATTTGTTGGACGACCCCGATAGACGTTATTATACGATTGACGGCTGCTCGGACCGGCCGGACGTGAATCTGTCCTTCATTGTTGTCTCAGAAATCGTTGTGTACCATGCTCGGGCTTTGATGGATAGGTATAAACGCATTTCAACACATGAGATGACATCACTCCGGATCTTATGTCGAGGGACTGAAGTAAGTTGAGAGATATCTGTATCATGACAACGGTAAACATGTTCCAAATCTCTCAAAAGAAGGGGTATCTCGATGCGAGTCGCCTCGTTTCCGATCAGCTTTGCGATGCTGTTGTCAGTGTCCACACGAAAATACGGGCGTGAACTTACGAGAGGAAGGGCGTCTCTCCTCGAATGAGATCCTCGCTGACTCGGCAGAGCAGCCGTTGAGCCCTCGAGGGGACCGTCAAAACGCTCATCCTCGAACTCTGAGTCGAATCGGTGAAAATCAGAAAATGCTTGGTTCTGGTCGCCGAGGTTGCCATCGATTTATAAGCCAGAAATCACCCCGAAATCCCCTCATGTCAAGACCATGGGTCCAAGCTCCATCCAGACATTCCACGGCGGTGAATTGAATAAACGGAAAGCGGCAGAATGGATGGGAGAGGGAGGATACTTGTACAGGTCAGGACAGAGAGAGCCTTCTGCTCACCGAGAGTTAAGGGAACCGAACGGGAATATAAAACGGATTGAACGCGTTATGCTGCTCTGATCGTCGCGATCGTATCTGTGAGTTCGTCGGAGACTGAGAATGCGGCCCGGAGGAGAATGACTGCGTCGCAGCAGCAGCTCAATGGGCGTAGGAGGGAAACTGAAGTGATTTCCAACTCGCCGCTGGGTCAGCAGGAGTTCCCCGAGACAGTTTCGCGTTTACAGATTCAGCACGAGAAGCCGGACGCTATCTTTCAGGTAATGCACTGCGTCTGAAGCACACGCACCGCTCTCCTCGGACATTCCAGAGGAAGAGACAAGGCAACAGACATCTGTTCCGCGATAAGACGGGACCGCTGCCGCAAAGAAGAAAAAACGAGTTTGATAGATCCGGAGGTTACTCCGACCCTCCGCGTACCACGGGGCTCGAAAGAGGAGCGGAGTGCTCGGGAGCCGTCTGAAAAAGTTCGACTATTCACCCAGTTGAACGACACTTACAGTTCCAATGTAAGGAGGAATCGCGTTCTCGAGTGTCGATTATTTAACAGGGGTATGGTAATGTTGCCGTTGAACTGAGCGGTCGGAACACTCCCAGACCGCCCCGGGAATATAAAACGGATTCCTCAAGGGGAGCGCCTGGGCGGATGGAACAGCGGGGAAAAGTAGTAGGAGGATGGGCCGGTGGCCTCCGATCGAGTTTGTCCGCTGGCCAAGGGTTCGGAAACCGAGCCATTGTTCTACCAAATCAATATTTGACTGCCGGATCTACACCCTCGCGTGAATCAGGAACTGATCCCGTATTCGACTACTGGAATCACGCAACCCTCGTGGAGGAGAAGCAATGGTTTAATATTTGACCCTTCTCCCTTGCATGAAAGACGCGGAGGAAGGAAGGAGCGGGCGGTAATATTTGAGTGGCGAAGCCGGAGATCGCATGGTCTTCCGCCCACAGACCACTTCACATCGACTTCGTTCGTTGGCCTGCCCTGATGGATTCTGCTTGACACATCGAAGGATTGTTGCAACGAAATCACTCGCAGAGTCGTCGTTTAAAAAAGGAAAACCACCCTTTTCGATTGGATCGATCCGAGGCAAGGCTTGTCGATATTTTTAAATGCAAACACGTGCATAGTTCCGGAGCGGCTTTGTTGAGATCAAACAACAACAGGAATAGATCGGAAAAGCACGGGAGAGACTTGTCGTGCGCTTCCTCCCACCTCGATCCTAAATCGAACCGTTCGAAAGACGGGTGGCGTGTTAGCGTGAGTCCGCGCAGCCATCCCGAGATGGAAGACTTGCCCAAGTCGCTTAGAGGCTTTGAGTATAGGGAATCGGTATGGGCGCACGCAGGGACATGCTGTCGGTTTCGGAATCGTTCGCATGGCTGTTGAGTCTCGTTCCTCCTCCCTTCCGAAGGTTCAGTCGAAGCGGACGGATTTTTCGAGCTGTTGCTCGAGAGATACATGGCTGTGGAGATTGCGATTCCGAGAAGCCCAACCGGGCCGCTCGAGAATATCATGGGCACCAGGAGCAGAAGAAAAGATCAGATAGGGGACTCCAATCGGCAACCAGATTCCGGAGTTGGATCGATAGGAGACAGGCGAATCTGAGAAATCCTCGGGAGCAATGCGAAGATATTTTCCCGATGTCATCATCACCTACCGATATCATCATCGTTATATCATGATATCCGTATAAGTCGAGAGGACCGAGGGGAAAGCTCAAACGCTTACGCTTCGTACATGGAAGAGTCCGAGTTGAGCTTGAAGTTGAAATCAGTCTGCAAGCTCGATAAACATTTTTTACCAGGCTCTATCTCCTGCTCCGGGAGATTATTCCCGAGCGAATGAGCCGGAAAGGAAGGAATCGAGAGGGAAAAGGAAGAACGCTCGGCTCTGGGGTTGCTCATTTTCCCTCGTCTCGTTTTGTCGTTGTGGCGAGCGGCTCTCCGCTCAGCAAAGAGCCCTGTAGTTGTGGTAGCGACCTAACTTCCGGAAAAAGAGTTCTCTCCATCGTGTTTCTCTCGAATGCCGCCTGTCGCGTTATTTTTGTCTCGCTCCGAAGTATGCTCAACTCCGAAATCCCGGGAATCCTCGTTCACTTCGTATGTGGAGGAACTTCCACGTAGATAGTAGCCACCCGAACCCTGCAGCACAGAAATTGTAAACAGAGGGTACAACCGCGACGGCGATTCGGAGGAAAAGGGCGGCCCGGGAGACTGGCTTCGGGACGTACAACTGAATATGGATGAGGACGATTCCGCCCCGCTTTCGTCCGGACTCAAGCGAATCGTGCGATCTCCAAGCGATCTGGGAACGGGACCGATCTGCAGAGGCCATCAACTACCACTCGGCGGGGATCTCGCTTAAAACAGCATCCCCGATCTCCGCAGATAGCATTATCGGTAGCGCAAGCCGCTCGTCCGCCTGCTTTCCTCACAATCAGCAAAACAGAGTCGAATCACTCTGGAAAGCTTCGATAAGAGTGATAAAACGGAGGGATCAAGCACAACAATTATTACGACGAGCAAAATGTAATAACCGGAGCTGGAAAGACCGGAAGAAAGCACGAAGAGAAGAACGACCGATCCACCGAGCGGATCGCGGAGACGGCGCAATCCTTCCGGAGAAATTTAATGGAGTGCTTTAGAAAGTCCCCTCCGACAGCGCTGCCCTTTTTCGGTCCCGTCCGGGGAACCCTCTCACTCTCTCCTCTGTTTAAAAACCCTTTTTATCCGCCTCCACTACCGCGCATACCTTCGAAGTCTCCGCATCACGCAGATCCCTCTCGAAATCCCAGCGAGCTCCTGCTAAAAGTCCCCGTCCTCCCTCCGACCGCTCTGTCGTCCTCTCCACCCCCTACCTACCACACGCGACCCGTCGTCCCCCTCCCCCCGATTGGTCCGCAGCAGGGCGCGGCCCCCCTCTTCTGGGTCCAATCGATGAGATTGATCACCGGGTGGGCCTCGTCGAGTACGCGCACTTCATCACCAAACGTGGTTCGTGTTGCGGACCTCTCGACTCGACTAGACTCGCTTCGAGGACCCAGCGAATACTTTTCTGATCCTCGCACAACACGTTACGACACAATACCATTTTATTTAGATCGGCGCTCCCTTTCCACTCGAGTATCTGGAGGCTGAAACTTTCCGAAGTGAGCCGTCTTTCTCGCCCCGCCGAAAATGAAGATCCATCGGTATTCAAAGAACTCCCAAAAAGGAACCCATTGACCGAGTTCTGTGTCAATGGATAATTTCGAAATCCCCACCGCGATAAATCTCACTTTCGACTTTCGAACTGAGGAAAAATTCTGAAAGCAGCCACGATATTCCTGATCACCTCCGGGGCTCTCACTCCGAGCTCGTCGAGAGAGTTGGCATGCCGCGAGCTTTGCCTACGAATGATCACTACTCACTGACCTTTGGCGTATTTCCATCGGACGACAGGTTCGGGCTCTCCTTCAGCTTGGCAATCGAAAGTTATTGACGTGGACATGATTGCCGACATGTCTCTGGGAGCAATTTTCCATCGCGGGGGAGCTGCAAAAGAAAAAGCGTCCCAATGACTGTAAGCGAAAGTTATCTACCGCTCGGTCCGTGGAGTCCCATCCCTATGCTTCTCCTGCCGCGAAGCCAACGCCCTCGAGGAACGCTTGTCAAGCTCCCCAGAACCGAACGCGGCTGTTGGAGCTATCCGACGCACGGGCTGACGGACCCAGTAGCTCAGAGACTCACCACATGACCACTCATGCACTGATGTTTGGCCGGAGGCGGCTCTCTAAAGTTTGTCAGTTCTGCGAGTTCGAAATGTCAGTGCGGTTCTCGTTTTTCCCTTGGTTTTGCGAACTCTTCCATCGGTTCGTCCCCCCCCTCCCCTCCCCGAACCCTTACCGACCCGTGGTCTCGTTCCGCCCCTTCCAGCGGTGTTCGAAGGCTCCTCGTCTTACCTTTGACAAGTAACATGGCAGTGAAGTTTGACACAGCGGCGTTGTTGTTCGCGACGCACGTGTAATTACCGGTGTACGAACGGGTGACGTTCTTGATCGTGAGAAACGAAGAGTATTCGGAGGGGTTGCTGACCTGCACGTTGCCCGCGTCGAGGCCGTCGTGCAGCGGCTGCCCATTCTTCCACCACGACACACGCATCGGAGGATCACCGTCGATGATATTGCACGACGCCATGGCCCTCATCCCCTCGTGAATTTTGTCAGAAAAAACGATCGGTGAAATTTGAGGCGCAGCTGTAAAGACAAACCGTGGCTTAAAGGCCGTCGTTGGTCCCTCCATCATTTCTGCTGGACCGTGTTCCTTCGCCCCCACTGCTGCTGCGGCTGCTCTAACTGCAGTGTCTCTTTGGTGGTCCATTGTTCCTGCTGGTCGGTGTGAGAACAAGCTCACAGCCACGCCGCCCGTCCGGGAGGCAGAAGGACGAATGAAGCAAAAGAAGAGTGCAGACTCAGGAGAGAGGACAACGGGTCACAGCAGTAGTTTTGGACACGAAAACGACACGGCAACATCTGCCTCTCGGAATGCAGTCTAGCCATTGAGGAAGTCTCGTCTGGCCGCCAAGTCATTGATGTTGTACCTACGGATGTCTTTCAACTTTTTCCCGCGTTTTTCCCGCTGATGCGACCACTAATACGATCGCAGTGCTTCTCGCTGGGCTTCTCGATTGTTTGGCGATCTGACCGATTTTGATCCGACCCTCAGGGAATGAGAGTCAAATGACCGAATGACTTTCAGAATCAGTCATTGGGTGGGCGACCGTCGCGTTGTCGCATCGAAATTATGACAGGTTCGCGTAAAGTCGCGTAATGTCGTCGTGCCTTCGAGTCGATCGGGGGAGGATTCTAGAATTGTTGAATTAATCCTCGCGGAAACCCAAATAGAAGTCCCAGTCGTAGTGAATAAAGCATTAATTATTATCGATCAAGAGATCGGTTGACGTAGATACTCACATACGACGGTGATCATGACGCTTCTGGAGGCATTTTTCGAGTTGTAACCCTTCGCGATGCAGGTATAAACTCCGGCATCGTCTTTTCTCGCTTCATGGATCGATAAACTGCTCCGGTCCTCCGCTAATCCATAGCGGGGTTCTCTCGATATGAGCCGATTATCTGAAAGTGGATGATATCGCAGCTAAACGTAATGTCTGCAATTCAGTGACCTTTTGTGCATAAGTCCCGTGATGGCGGTCAGAGGATTATCTGACCATCTCGTTCGGTCGCAACGGCGAAACTGCTTGACGCACAATGAATGACTGACTGAGAATAAATGCCGCAAATCTGTTGACCGAGCATCCATTAATCAAGTTAATGCTCGACTATCTCTATACGCCGACGAGACCAACCGAGACTACGAGAGTGCATAGGAGGCTAAACAAAATTCCCCGATCCATAGAAATTCCGACGACTAAACCGAACCCGCGAGGAGGAGGAGGCCGTAGAAGGCAGAGATCGTGCGAACGAAGTATTGTCCGGCACTCGAGGGAGAGGAGGCTGTCGGTCGTCAATCTGAATAGATCAGGTGTAGGCTTCTGGGATGGAGGCAAAACTCTCACAGATCCCAGTTAGGCGAGGCCGTGTGAGGCTCTCAGTCAGTCAGGGATATCGCTAGCTGCATCATTACGGACGAGATACAACATTCATGGCCGGCAGTGGGATGAGTTGAGTGCCAATAACCACGCTCGAGCAAGCGGCATGATAAGTGGCCTCTACGTCCCGTGGGTGGGTCGCAAACTTGTCGTCTAGTGTCCATGCTGTGAAGACGATGCATCGGACGAAATGATGCCGCCGATCAACGCACGTAGTCTCGGACCGAGTGGTATTAGAATCGAGGCTTATCGGAGACCGCCTCCTCTGATCTCCACACTTTCGCCATGAATGTGAAGGCACTTCATAGAATGTTGCAGACTCGAGAGTATGAGCTCAGGTGGCGAAGGTGAGAATCGTCCGGGGTCAGCGGACTCGTGTTCTCAGCACCGAACTCGATCCGGACCGTGTCACTATCGGCTGAACAAACGGTCCGATGCAAAGAGAAACTCCCGATGATGGCTGTCCCCTTCGAAAAGTGAAACGAAACCCAGACACTATTCCGAAAACAATATGTTAGAGCTTAAACCACCTCGGCGCTCCATCGGCGTTTCCGGAACCTGTACATTCCTCAGTCCTGACGTCGGTCGCTCCGAGCGCAGTTGCTGCGCTTATTGTGGAATTTCACAGAAAGAGACGGAATAAGAGCTGTCGCTCCCTCGACACTCTGCTGTGGAGCGTAGCAAGAAGAGACGTCTGACAAAACTTTGCAATTTAAGTTGCCGCTCGGTGAAAAAAGCAGAAGGAGCTCGGCCGACGCTACGAGCGCTCGCCCGCCCAGTCGTGTTTTTTGCGTCCTCTTGTTGGTCTGTCCGTAAGTCTGCTCAAAAGAACACCAGCAGGCCAGCGAGTCGACGAGGAAGCCGTCGCTCCATAAAAGCCACTTGGACTACTTCTGAGGTTGCAGCGATTGCCATTGTCTGCATCTTCTGAGTGAGACCTTCCCGCATCGACCTTCCGAAGACCTTCCAGCCCGAACCTTCCGCTTAAAACCCCTGCGTGGAATACCTCGAGCCAGACAATCGTTTTTGTATCGCGGGAAGAGGAATTTTATCCGGCTGACTTGCAGAAAATCTTCAGACGGATCTGTCATCCCTCCGAGACTCGCGAAATATTCGTCTTATGTATATTGCTGCGGGTGACTTTCGCTCTGTTTTGTGGTCCGACGAACTTCAACCCCTCGAGTCGGTTTTTTTAGTATAACACTCCATATTTGGTCCTTTCCTCCGGTTGGTCTTTTCTCATTGGGTTCGTTTCGGGGACTTTGTAGACAGTAGACATCCTCATGACAATGGCCTATTCGAGTATCTGGGCATCTGACCCGAATACTCATGACCGTGAAAGCATTTTGATGGAGCCGACATCCGATCTCAAAGCCGGGAATTTTCCGGGACAGAGCTATTAGCGTCCTCGACTTCCAGGCCACAGATTCGGAGGGAGAACTCAGAGTGGGGCGCTCCGTGATCGACTGATATCGCGAGATCAGAAGTTTGATTCTTCGGAGAGGAGGCGAAATTCTTCGGGGACAATCTCCGGGCCGACGCTCTTGCATCTGACATCACTATTCGCAAAATAATTCGCATTTAATGATAGACATTGTGATACCTTTCTTGATGAACATCGATGCGACATCTCCGGCTGCGGGACACTTGATATTGAGTTCTTTACCGGCGACCACTGTCAAATCTTTCATGGGCCGTATGTAGGGATCTCCCTCGACGTTGATGCGCTGCGTGTGAATCGCCGTCCCGACGTCATTTGTTGCCTGTCAAATAATTTCGTTTGCCAAATCAAACTCCCCCGCTACGATTGATGGCGGACGAACTCGTGTTCGGGGCCCACTCACGGCACAAAAACTTGATCGTCGGAGACGGAACCGTACTCACCATGCACGTATAATCTCCTCCGTACTCTACTTTCATTGAAGTGATGTTGACGAAGCTGACTACTAATGCTCCGTCGGGCTGAACGAAGTCACCCTGGTTGATGTCTCTAGTTTCCGGCAACGGATTACCGTCCAGGAGCCAGGACAGTTGAGGCAGAGGCGAGCCCGTCGCTTGGCATTTCAGTGAGATCTCGCTCCGCGGCTTGAATTTCCCTCCGATGAACTTTTCCCGGATTGTCGGATGGATTTCTGCGTGGGACGAAAAGATCGCTGACTTATCCGTTCCTTTCCGTGTGATAAACAGCGAGGCAGTTGATCGCTTCGTCGCTTCGATCCCAGAGAGTATAAGTCTCTAGGATCGATTCGTTCGCCGAACCGAAGAGGTTTGCACTAGTCTTGGAGACGTTTGGTGTTTCCGATGCGAACTTCGAAGCTAGTTCTCGATCATCGATTCCAAAGTGTTTAGAATGAGCGTGCTCGGACGCAATCGAATGCCGACTGCAATCAATCGTTCGCACTCGAGAGAGTGCGAACCGCTGTCTCATTAAGACCACTTCAGCGAGTTTGCAGAGCCATCGGCTTGTGAGTAAACCAACCGCCAGAACACACAGCATGCAGTTGGCCAGGATGGATGCATGGATGCATGATCTCTCCACTTCATTAGCTCTCTAAATTATTCTTGTTATCCGAGCCGACGGACATGGAACGCTATCAGAAAATCTCTAGTCGTGTACGGATGCCCCCCCCCCCTTCGAGAGGGTCTTGTGCGGCTGACGTGACCCAGTCACTCTGCTCGTTGCAACGCTGTGCGAGCCCCTTTTCCCGCAGAAACTTGAGATTCCTCCATTCAGAATTGTCTCTGTCGGCCCCTTCCTGGCTCCTCGCGCACATGATTCGCGCAAAGCGTCAACGAGCCTTCCTCGCGATTAGAATTTTCGCCCTAGAATGAACCGGATCGATTGGGACGATCCGGACTAGAGTCTCCGCGAGAAACTCTGTGCTGACGCACGGACTTGTCTGCTCGTCGAACGTCTCTATGGAAAACACTCCTCATATTCGAAAAAAGTTTTAGTGAAAATCGAAAGAACCTACCTTCGATGCGCAAGTACGCGTGACCTTGCGCCGAGTCCTCCTCGTTATTTACAAAGCATTGATACATGCCGGTGTCGGCTCTTCGAAACGAGCTGATGTGGAGCACCAAACGTCCGAGAAGTCGCACGCGATGATCGTTCTGTAGGGATTTGTTGTCCTTAAGCCATCGAACTTCGCGGACGGGTCCCCCTCGGTGAGTACAGTTGACCGTCACGTCGTCTCCCGAGCGCACTGTCAGCTTCCGGGGCAGAATTTCGGCACGGAGCGGGGCTGAAAGTTTCGTGAGCTCGTGAGAGAGGTCAGCTTTTGATCCTAGCCTATCGATCATGCTCAGGTCAGTGTCCAGGGATGATCCCTTCGTTCTTATCCCGATTTTCTCTGCCGAATCCCGCCCCGCTTCCGTCGCTTCCCCGAATCTGCTGCACATTGGAGTCTCTCCTCAGTCTCTTCCCCGCCCTCCCCCTTCCCCCACCGCGGGAAGCATTATGGTTCAATTACGAGCGGGGCATTCCGCACGAAGAGCGTTTTTTTTCGTTGATATTTTCTCTCCCACCCTGTATTTCCTCGTGGTATGGAAGCGAAAGCCATCTATCGACAAACTCGAGTATAGCGGGAGTCTGTCCGCTCTGGTTCCCAACCAGAGGAAACAAATGAGAGGATCTCGGGTTTCATTTCCTCCGTTCTCCAGATGACATGTTCATTGTAAAAATCACTGCGATTCATCTCTTCCGGGTCATCAGTTCGTGCAATAGGCTGTTTCTATCTTTCACTTCTTCGTCGCTACGTCTTCGCTTGCTGTGCCGTCCGTCCGTCCGTCCGTCCGAGCGACCGATCGACTGACTGACGAACAGACTTTCTTGCTCCTCTTATCCTCCTTAGCCCGGTCTAACTTTCGCTGCTTGTCTTCCTTTCTCCAAATGCCACGAGCGGCCGCAATGCGTTGCAGCTGTTGCAATTCCCCAAGCCGAGGGTGAAGCAATGGCCACAAAGAGAGAAACAAACCCCAAATGAAAGGTAGCGGAGCAGAGAACCGAGCAGGTGGGTGCAAGCCTGCATCGTTTCGAAAGGAACCTGTACGGAACCGGCTCGCTTGCTTATCTGCCGCGACCCGCTGTTGCTTGCTGAGGTCCTTGAGCCGCTTCGAGCGATCGGCTATGAGCTGAGGAGCGCACTCTTCTCGATTCTCGCGTATCCGGGGCGGGTTCGGCATCGGGATCGACGACTCTATTCCGGAGGTCTACGTCCAAGTTCGAAGCGCCAACTCCCGGGACAAGCTACCGTCGGGGGAGCAGTCGACTAACCAGGCAATCGATCGGCTGGCCGATCGAACCGCGAACCAACAGGAAAACGAAGGGTGAAGCTTCACAAGGACGAGATCTGCTGATTAAATCGACGCGAACTGCGCTTTAATTATCTCGATTGCGGTTGGTTGAATTGACTGGCTTGCGGATGGGTATCGGAAGAGCGGGCGGGCGAAAGCTTTCCGTGGGACGCACGAGAAGCTCTTCTGAGCCCATCGGACGCTCCCCCTTTCGTTTCCCGCCTGCCCGTCTACCCCCATCCGGTTGCCAGCTTGTGGAGCAACCGTCTCTTCCGAGTTTAGTCTGTCTTCTAAACTCGGTTCAATGAGCCTCCCGCGATTCGCCGCTTACGACTCCGATCCTCGGTTCTGAAATCTCGGGCGTCTCGCGACGATCGTCAGCTCGAAGGGCCTAACGTTCAGACCGTGCTGAGATTGGGCTAGGAAGGGGGAACTATGGGAATTTCGTTGTCTTTGAATCCTGGATATCTGAGCATGTCAATAATTGTCCCCGGGTTGCGCTCCGCATAACACTTCTCATTCGGAGAGTGTTGAGCACCATCAGGTGGGATTCGGATCCGCGAATATTCTTTCATCCGAAAGTATATAAGCGAACGTCCCTTAATCTTTGGAGGAATAAGGAGCCACGGAAACAAATGGAATTAGCGCTGTCATTAATGACCCATCAGAGTATTAATGCAGAGTAATAACGCGCGCACTCGGGAAGACCACTGGACGCGGTCATGATCTCGACGAGAAAAAGCCCCAATAACTCCTCAAGAGCACGGAGGCTCGAGGTATCCCGATCTGACGCCAGCGGAGGCAGGAACATCTACGTTCATCTACGTACAACATCGACCCAAGTCCACGTAGTCGACCCAAGGCTTCAAAAACGGCTCAAAGGGAATATGCCGTCTGCCTGGCACTATTGGCTCTGACGGTGCTCCGGAACGGTGGAACCGAGTGATTCGTTCATCGAGGAATCGAGTGATCGGCGATCGAGTGGACAGCGCCGTGGATTGACGGGTCGTCGGATTGATGGCTCCGCGGAGAGGGCCGACGATCGCTGTCCATTGAATGCGCAGTTCTTCATTCGAATTGGGGTGAGTTGAAAATTAAATTGAGTCGACGACGGACGACGATGTCACTCCCGCCATTGACCCGTCGCGCCGACCCGCCACGCCGATCAGTCGTCTGAGCCGCTGAAGGAGCCAACGAGCGAACGGACGACCGTCGAACTGACCGGTTGGCCGTCCAGCCAGCCGGCCGGCCAGCCAGCCAGCCAGCCGAACGACCGTCAGCCCGCCTATTCGGTCTAAGCGATTGGAAATTTGCGCAGGAGACCTTTCAAAGAATTCAAAGGGTATTTCACCCTGTGAGAGCTCTGCACTGGCTGCCTGGAGGACATGGAGGCTTTGAATGGAGTCACAAAGACTCGAGACCCGCTCCTGAGTGCGAGAAAGATTGAGGGGAACGAAGGAGCGAGGGACAGCATGAAGGGGCCAGCACGGATTCGGACACGATCTCCCCGGACATTTTCCGAGACTTTCGTAAGCCCATCCCTTTTGGCCGGCTGGCCGATCTCAATGCGCACTCGCTAGCGACATTCAGAACGAATGACCCACATTCAGCGAACGTGCGCAACCCCGACAAGGCTGAGAAAATCGGGGTCCCTCTCGCGACCCTGTCCTGGAGATAATTTCGAGTACCCGGAGTCTTCGATGGCCCCAGAAACCCGAGAGGAGGACGGAGGTCGCTCCCGGAAGCGAAAAAAAAAGAAGCACTCGAAAACATTTCAAAAGCGACGTCCGTCAAGTGTAGAGACGACGGTCTTGACGAAAACCGAAACAACGACGGACTAATAGATTGACAAAGACGACGACGACGACGAGAGGGCTCGCCGACCTAGGTGCACCAACGCTCCCGAAAGGCCATCTCGGTGAGAGGTGAGACGGACGGATTGGCGGGAACGCAGAGGGGACAGCGAACGACACCGGCGCGACGGGAGAGAAAAACGGCCGACCGGCAGGCCGTCGGAGAGAGGCGAAAGGCAGAGCCCTAGAAACGGGAATTATGGGACTTAAAAAGAGGTCGAAGATGAATCGAACACTCGAAGCTCACTTGTCGGAGAGCGCGTTCGGATCCTTTGATTCGCCGCCGTCGTCATCATCGTTGTCGTTCTCTTCGATCCCGTTCGATTTTCGAATTCGAGTTCAACAGGCCAAACAGCGTGGGCTTCTCCCGCAGAGGTCGCCGCCGAGTCGACATTTGAGTCGAGTCAGATCCGACGGATTTTGAGTCGGCCGGATCCAGTTGGACGGCGACGGAGGAGCCGATCGGGCAGCGGATGAGGGATCCTCGAGTTGACGTTTAAGTCTCTTCGAGCTCCGACCACTTCGGCAATGATGATCGCACCACTTGCTCGGGCTCTTTGCGAAGCTTCAGCTGCTACAACATGGCCGCTAGCAAGCGAAGCCTGACGAACGGCAAAGGATGAGCTTCAGATGTCGAGCGCGAAGGCGCTTGACATCCCCGACGTGCATGTTCGGAGATAGTCGGCAGCCAGATGGACCCGATCGGAATCGAGGTCGTCGCCATCAAGTGTTTGAGGAACTTCAGTTCCGAGGTCTCCGGATTGCAGGGATGGGACTCGAGCGACTGACCGTGTGGCTCTGCGCGATTGCGAGCGTCCGATTCAAAATGAAAGGGAGCATGGCACGCGCATACGTTATCCGCCTCGGAGTTGGATCAACAGCTAATCTCGCCACGTACTACGGCCCATGCGTCGACGTAGAAGAGATAGGCGCCGGCTCGAGAAAACGATAAGTTAAGATATGCACAGGATGATATCGCCGTCGTGCAGCGAGGAGCTCGGCACGACGGTCGTACGCCAAGTCTATGCGCCGAACGCGTGCTCCGAATCATCACTGAGCTAAGTAGGAAGAGATTTGAATTTCGACTGGATCTCGACGTTCCCCCGGAGGGAAGAGCTGCGCAGATACAGATCGGTCCCGGTGACTTCAGTTGCAAGTCACGCTCACGTTCTCCAGTGAAGTGAGCGAAACGAATGAATCCGTCGGAATCATTTAGATATCCTGGGGCCCGGAGATTTCGCGTTCCTAATCCGTGTCGATTAATTTCGCCTTCGAGTATTATGTTGTTGAGCGTAAATTCTACGACGTGATAAGGAGGATGCCATCATGCTGGTCTCGGCTAGCGCTCGCGGATGACGCCGACTCGGTAGCTCTGTAGAAAGTGTCTTCTCTTCCTTCGTTGACACTGTTTTATCTTCTGCTGCTGCTCTTATTTCCATACGCCTCTCCACGCCCCTTGAACAAGAGCTGTGACTTTGATGAGTCTCCTAACAAAAACATTTTGCCTCCTTGGGCGGATCTTTCCCTCGGACGCTGCAGAGTCCACTTTGACCACCCTGTCTCTGAGGGAGCACGGAAGGAGGGGAGACGGAAAATATTTCGGAGAGCTCGTATCACACTCGAGGAGAAAGGCGCGCAAACATGATTTTGCGGAAAAAGAAACTTTCAGAGCGGATATTCGGCTTTTGAGTGCTATGTCGCCCACCCGCCCGTCCGCCCGCCCTCCTCCCTCCCTCCCAAAAAAAAAAGCAAACCCGTAGAGACCTCCCTCAACATTTTTCATGGCGCTTCCGAGGAGCAGCTCGGGGCACACTTTATTGTGAGGACGAGATGAGCTCCACGTTTTCAGTGCTCCCGATCGATTCTATACTTCATGCTTCGGCCCTGGAGTCTTGAAGTCACCGGAGGGGCCCCGGTCCGGGTTGGGAGATCTCCTGTTGTGGGGCATGATCCGGTATACGTACATGAAGAGGTCCATGAGAATGCAATCGACTCCATCCCCCAACGAGCATCCCGACGTAATGTGGCGGACGCTTAGCGAGTCAATAGCTTCCCTCATTCCCGCTATCGTCATCCTGCCGAGAGGTCTCTCGCTCGACTCCTTTTCCTCCTTTTTCCCTGTCGTTTTTCCCTCGGACTCTTATGCCAGATGCCAGGTGGATCAAGTTAAATGCCATAATAATACGGAATTACGCCCGGCTGCTGCAGCCGTCGCTGTTGTCGTCGTTCGTTCGCTCGTAATGACACCGGAGCTCCGTTGGAGCAGACGGGGGGCCATCACGCCGAGTATCAACGAAAACCAGTAGAGAAAATGAAGCAAGACAAGTCAGGCGGGGAATAGAACACGGGCCGCACGGCGAACCTCACGCTTTGAGGGCCTACGGGACGCTCGGACAGGTGCTCACGCTATTTTTTCAAGGAAGGCATAATAAGCACAGCTGGATCTATCCCATAGCACGACAAACCGGTCTGGTCGTCTCGCTGTTGTTCAGGATGTCTCTCACATTCACAGAGCCATGTAAGCAAAAAAATAAGTCTACGCCCTTGCATCTCTCGTGTGATCAGGACAAGAGTAAGATTCAGCGGAACCTAGCAAGGCCCTAGCCGCGCTTGCACGAATAGAAATCGAGATCTCCCATAGCGGTGCACCCCATTTGGGCGCAGCCGTTTGGGCGCGACCGTTTGGGCGCGGCTGTTTGGGCGCGGGCCATTTGGGCGCAGGGCCGTTTGGGCGCCGAGCCGTGTGGGCGCGAGCCGTTTGGGCGCGGGCCGTTTGGGCGCGAGCCGTTTGGGCGCGAGCCGTTTGGGCGCGAGCCGTTTGACTGAACTTACTGCGCTCCGGCTCTGGATTGTGACCTCTAGCATCTATCTAGCACCTATCTAGCATACGGAGCGCCCCATTT